>NC_135882.1:14351735-14779103 GCF_964194155.1 Cetorhinus maximus | reverse complement strand
TGAGCACTGTGACCGGTCTTCTGCTGTTGTGTCCTCAGGATCCCCATCCAGGGTGTCGTCAGGGCTTGAGCTAAGGGCCTGGCTGGTTGAGGCCGTCAGGCACTTGGTAGAGGTTCCTGCGAAAGAAAGTAGAGATAATTAGTGCATGACAGGCAACTCTAAAACAGGACAATGCACCAATAGTATGGTTGCCTGAGGGATGAGTAAGACCCTCACATGGGTGTTTGCCGCCAACCTCACCATCGCCGCAGGCACTGTCCACATCCTCTCCGGCCAGCTCAATGGCTCGGTTTTCGAACTGAGAGAGGACCTTGAGTTCCGGCACTCCACCCTCAGTCTGAGACCCCTCCCTGCGATTGTGTGTGATCTTGTCCTGCACAAAGACAGATGGGGAGAGTGTGAGCAAGATGCATGCCAAGGCAAATGATAAGAATGCCTGACTTGTGTAGGCAGTGAGGGAGCCATGGATGGGAAGAGAACACGATCACCAGAGGAGATGAGTCCAAATGGGGACGCGAGGGTGTGTGTAAGAGTGAGTGGTGATGTCCTTTGAGCTGGCAGTGAGTGAGATGCCAGGGAATGTGTGATGGGCTCGTGAGTGGGTGAGTTGAGTGTGACGAGATGGTTGACTTACCCTGGCGACACGAATGAGATCATTCATCCTCTTTCTGCACTGGGTGCCTGACCTCTCCTGTGCAGCGTTTTCACTGGCCACCACTGCCACCACCTCCCAAGCTGGAGTGGTGAGCTTGCTGGACCTCCTGCTGCCAGAGCGGGGCCGGAAGACGTGGCAGTGGGCCTCGACTGTGTCCGTCAGGCGTTACAGTGAGGCGTCACTGAATGTGGGGGCTGCCGTCTTCTTGGCTTTAGGGGCCGTTTCTTCAGCGGAGCAGTCCTGGGCTGCAGACATTGAGGATTCCGTGTGTGGCTGCACGTTAAATATAGCGCCCAGAGTGAGGAAGCAGCGGGCGAATCAGAGGCTGCCTGCCCGTGATCCGGCGTGTTTCCTGTGTGTGCATATTTAATGAGGTGGGAGGCGGACGATACAGCGCGAAAACCCGCCATGGCGGCCGGCGGGTAAAACACCAATTTTCACCCTCGCCACCACACTCAGTGCACTGAGGGGAAAGTCCCCATCCTTGATGGTTGCATTTTTTTTGACACAAGAGACAGAATTACAATCGATCCCAGGATTTTCTGCTACAATTTTTCCCGATTCCGGGATTGATCTTGGACAAGCGCGGTTGGGATCCGCAATGGCACTTTATCGCCCAGCTGGTTTTTCCAAAATCACTTTAGCTCCACCTCTGTCCTGGATAATATGGGCAACACAGTTAAATGAGGCAGTATTGCTGCAATAATGTCATGGGTCCCCTTTTCCGTCATGGAAAGAATGATTTGCATTTCTATGACGCCTTTTATGACCTCAGGATGTTGTAAAATGCATTACAGCCAATGTACTGCTTTTAATGTGCAGTCACTGTTGTAACATAGGAAGCATGGCAGCTGATTTATGCATAGCAAGATCCCACAAAGGGCAATCAGACAAAGACCAGATAATCTGTTTTTTTATCGTGATGGTTGGTTTAGGGATAAATATTGGCCAGGAAAGTGTGAGAACTTTCCTGCTCTTCAAAATATTGCCATGGGTCTTTTATGTCCACCTGAGAGGACTAATGGGGTCTGACTCACCTGAAAATCGTTGGGTGTAACTCATGCCTGAATTGGGCAGCGCAGAAAAGGCAGAAGTATGTTTAACAGGGGTCACAGCAGTCACTTGAAGAAGGCTTGTGCAAATCTAATTTCTCAACTGTTGTTTACATTTATCCATTCTTGCCTCTTGCGCTACCTTCTGCACGAGTGCTTTCTGCTCTGGAGCTCCCAGCTCCTTCCCCGCAGAATGAGAGGCGGGGGATTGGAAGGACAACTATCTCTGGCCAATATCTCACTGTTGTGATGAGTTGTCTTCTCTTCAAAGCAGAATGTGTCAAGTGAGACCACTTAGGGGCCTCAAATGGTCTCCAGGTAGGAAGGCTGTCCTTGACCTTCCTCCTCACTGAGTGAATTGCAAGGCACCAGGGAGGCAAAGGGCACTCCACCTCCTGCCTTTATTCCCTCCCTATGGTCTCCACCACCTCCCAACCCACTCCAGAGGGCCACATTAAATTCTGCCCTATGTGTGTACACGTTGGGCAGGATTTTTCAGTCAGTGTGCGCAGGCGGGCTCGACACACCAATGCGTAAAATGATGCGCGACGTCATTGGGCGTGCGTCCCTATTAAGGCCATTAAGAAAGTAATTGATGTCATTGTTAACGCTGCCCGTCCAACCTTAAGGTTGTTGGGCAGGGGAAAAAGCCAAGCAGCCTTCGCGAGCAGGGGGAGGTTTCCTAAAGCTTCCATTAAATAAATTTTGAAATTTGCCTCAATATAAAAACATGTCCCATCCCATGTGACACAGGCACATGAGATGGGACATGTTTAAATAAATTTTTAAACCGTTTATTTAATTATTTCAATGTCAATTCAATCTCCCTGAGGTGGATCGTGTATGACGCTGGGCGGACGTAAATTGACCCGTCCGCGTAAAATGGCGGCGCGGAGCCGATCGCGGGCGACAATTGGCTCCCCGACCACCCTCTCCCCCGCCCGCTCCCGCCGAGCCCACCCACCGCCTCTGAAAAATTCAGGCCCTCAAATTAAGGTTATATCCTCGAAGCACCGGGTGGAATTTTTACGGCCCCGTCGCCACAGGGGCAGGGCCATAAAACGCAGCGAGCCGTTCAAAACTCCTCCGACACTAGAGTGGACGTGGGGAACATGTTTCCATTAGTAGGAGAGACTAGGATCCGAGGGCACAGCCTCAGAGTAAAGGGAAGACCTTTTAGAACAGAGATGAGGAGAAACTTCTTTAGCCAGAGAGCGGTGAATCTATGGAATTCATTGCCACAGAAGGCTGTGGAGGCCAGGTCATTGAGTGTATTTAAGACCGAGATAGATAGGTTCTTGATTGGTATCGGGATCAAATGTTACTGGGAGAAGGCGGGAGAATGGGGTTGAGAAACTTATCAGCCATGATTGAATGGCGGAGCAGACTCGATGGGCTGAATGGCCTAATTTCTGCTCCTAAGTCTTATGGACTTTGGCGGGACCATAAAATCCCATCGGCGGAAAATTCCTCTCACTTTTGATTTCACGACAACTGTAGCTCATGTTCACTTTGTAGAAATGTTAATGAGACCCAGTAAAACAAGTTCTGGCCAGGGTAGCCCTCAATTTGCTGCAATACGTTATAAATTGTCATCAGAATGGTGATTTTCTTATTGAACTTGATCAGCTAATTTCAACACATAATTTACTGTCAGGTTTGAGATATGCATCGTGTTATCATAATATAGTTATTTCTTCATTGTGATACTCAAAAAGCAGAATTAAACTGACACTTCAAGCAATGCAGTTTTGTCTTTTATCCAGGTTGAAATATAAAATGCCTGTCTATAAACTCAAGATGCAAATACAGAGCTGCATAGGTCAGAAATTCCTCTATTTTGGTGAGGCCGTAGCATACAAGTTTTTTTGGACTCCACAACTGAATTATTAAACTTTTCTTCCGTTTAATTCCCTTGAACGTAGAAGATCAAGCAGCAATCTAATTGAGGTGTCTAAGATGGTTCAAAAATTTAATCAGATGAAGAAAATCTGTCTATTCTGGAGAAGGACCCTAGACAAGGGAACATAAACTTAACTTCAGAGCTGGAACATTCAAGGGTGAAGTCAGGAAGTAATTTTTCCCACAAACAACAGGGGGAAATCTAGAACCTTCTCCCCTTCAGAAAGCCGTTGAGCATAGTTCAGTTGAGAATTTCAAAACTGAGATTGATAAATTTCTATTAGGCAAGGGGTATTAAGGGTTATGGAACTAGGGCGGGTAGATGGAGTTAAGATACAGAGGAGCCATAGTCTAACTGAACTGAAATGACCTTTGAGGCCTGAATAAATTACTCCTGTTCCTATGCTCCTACTGGTGAAGTCACAATTTCACTGCTTTAGGGTGAAGGGAGCATTAATACAGGTAGAAGTTGCTTACTTACAGATGCTCTCAGTGTTGAAACGGCCAGAAGGTTCCTGTCTACATGGAGTGTTTGAGGTTGCAGCCCCTGTTTCACTGCTAGAGCGGGCTGCCCCCCCCTCAATGTTTGGCTGCACATCAGCCCCAAACTCCTGATCTTTGATGATGTCCGACACGGAGGGGGAGGGGGCAGATCGGAGGACCTCCTCGTGGGACTGCTCCCCGGCCAGGCCAAGGTGTGCATTCACCGATCCACCCAGCAGGAGGTGGAGAGGGGTCATCCGGCCTGACTGCCTACCCCTCTACTGCAGTTATAGCTGAGACTGGATATCCATGGAGTCGCAGCATGCCATGTCTGCCGGTACACTTGAGGTCTTCAGTGTCCTGTGGGGCACTGGAGGGACTAAAGTGCTCTATCACCCTCGGGGAATGAAATTTTAATTGAATTTGATGCTTCCTTTAATTCTTTTGTTTTTTGCTACAGAAACCTGCCAAAATCATCATTGGCATAAAAAGATTATAGAATTTCTGCACTCAGAATTGGCAAAAGCGTCATAGCTGAATACCACCCACTTTCAGAGTGGAATTCCAAGGGCCTAATGCCCAAGGAATTGAAGTCAATGGAAAATAAAGTTTGTTGTGTGCCGAACAGGCATCTGATCCAACTCCTTCCCCGAGCAGATTAGGTTAAATAATAATCCCGTCGATGTTTTAAATACTGTGTAAGGAGATGTCGATGGAAGAATATTTCAAGTGGTTTAACAGTGACAATGAACTGAGTGGACAGCACGAGAAGTAGTTCTTCAACATACTTCAGCTTTTAGGTGCTTTCTTGGAATGCCGAGGTTTGTCGGAACTTGTAACATTTAAAAATAATCCTGGCCGCGCCAATGTAAAAATAGTCTGTCAGTGCATTTATTTTTAAATACAATTCTGCTATGTGGCAAGATTCAGGCCTTAAAACAAACAAGAAGTAATTGCGTAAGGTGAATTTCTTTGATACTTTTGCAACGCAGTTTATGTAATCCAGAATACTGCAGCAATACATGGCATCCTTCAGCTGTTGGGTAACTGTGTCCATGCACAGCAGATGTCAGTTGCCCAACATGCCTCCATCCTGAATAACAAGCTACAGCTTGCGTCACCATGCCTCTTGGCTATACAATCATTGCAACAACTGCCGTATTTGTACTTAACATCTATTGATTTCATAGTCCGCTCATCTTTTTTCTGTTAATTTCTAACTGCCTTTGTGGACCACGTGCCCCTGATGCCACGTCTATACACTCTTGGGTAAAACAAAACAATGATAGATTGAAGTTCAGCCACTTGCAGCATGTTTAGTTACTGAGCACTTTGCAGAGATTTTGAAGATGAGATTCCACGGTGCTGATACTTCCCATTAAAGAAAAATCTGCTTTACCCTTCACTTCATGCTGCTTAAGATTGCATTCAATCCAATGAATCAAAAGCAACTGCAAGATCCAGTTAGCAAGATCAGAATGAATGAGGGGCATTGGACAGCGACAGTGTGACAATACACAATATTTACACTGACCTAGTTTTGGATGACTAATGTAAAAACAAAAAACTACTGCGGATGCTGGAAATCCAAAACAAAAACAGAATTACCTGGAAAAACTCAGCAGGTCTGGCAGCATCGGCGGAGTAGAAAAGAGTTGACGTTTCGAGTCCTCATGACCCTGCTGAAGGGTCATGAGGACACGAAACGTCAACTCTTTTCTTCTCCGCCGATGCTGCCAGGCCTGCTGAGTTTTTCCAGGTAATTCTGTTTTTGTTTTGGATTACTAATGTTGGGCTTTGTTACAAGCATTAGCTTCACTCATTTTGCATTATTCTCACATCCCACTTAGAAGATTTGAGATCAGGTTCCACTCCAGGACTTTTTTTTAATTCATTCATGGGATGGGGGCATCGCTGGCTAGGCCAGCATTTATTGCCCATTCTCTAATTGCCCTTGAGAAGGTGGTGGTGAGCTACCTTCTTGAACCGCTGCAGTCCATGTGGTGTAGGTACACCCACAGTGCTGTTAGGGAGGGAGTTCCAGGATTTTGACCCAGCGACAGTGAAGGAACGGCGATATATTACCAAATCAGGACGGTGAGTGGCTTGGAGGGGAACTTCCAGGCGGTGGTGTTTCCGTGTATCTGCTGCCCTTGTCCTTGTAGATAATAGTGGCCGTGGGTGTTGAAAGTGCTGTCGAAGGAAATGATTTTAGTCTATATCCAAGATAGGGATATCTGTGCAGCACTGAAGGAGTGCCACATTGGTGGAACTGTTGTTTTTCAGATAAGCCATTTAACTGGGCTTATGGTGACCAAATAACTCATTTGCTCTGACGTTCCTTCTGGATCTTGTTGCCTCATAACAGATTTATCAAAATTCCATGATTAGATATAGTATTATGCTGCATGATTTACAGGATTAGCAGATTTCATTGGCACCTATTAGAATATAAAATCATAATGAAACCTTAACCTCAAGACGCATTCAGCAACTAAGCATGCTTTCAGCTAAATTTCAAAGCATCGTATTTGTACTAAGAGTTATCAAATTCAGCATTTGGACACATAACAACAGCAACTAAACTTTAGAAGCAACCCACTGCTGTCAAAGACTGTGAGACAACCTGAAGTTGCATTATTGACCTAGCTAGGAGATTGGTTCGGCAGTAGAAGACAGAGTAGGTATAAAGGGTATATACTCGAATTGAAGCAAAGTGACTAGTGGTGTGTCACAAAGATCTGTGCTGGTCTCAACTGTTCATTATATTTATTAATGACTTAGATAGCACAATGGAGGGCATTTATCCGATAGTAAATAATATAGATGGGGCCATAAGATCACAAAGAGACATCAACAGATTAAGTGAGTGGGCAAAACTGTACCAGATGGGTTTCAATGCAAGTAAATACGAGGTCATCCATTTTGGACCAAAAAGGATAGATGTGAATGTTACTTAAGTGGTGCACAGAGGAGGTTCAAAGAGATTTAGGGGTCCGCATGCACAGATCACTAAAGTGTAGGAGTGGGGTACATAAAATAACTGGAAAGGCTAGTAGAATGTTAACCCTATAACAAGGGGGCTAGAATATAAAGTGGGGGGGAAGGGAGCACGCATTTTGCTATAGCTGTACAAAGTCCTGGTTAGACCACATCTGGTGTTAGGGGCTGCCAACCCTCCAGGATTGGCCTGGAGTTTCCCCATTTTTCTCCCCATCGGGCGGGCCGGTCGGGAGCAGCTGCGGGCGGGCACAGAGCGGATTGCTGCCCGCGATCGGCTGCACGCCGCCATTTTGCATGGGCGGGCCAATTAAGGCCCGCCCAGCGTGACGTGCATCTGGAAGCATTCAGCGCTACCTGTGCGGGCAGGGGGGAGGAGGGAGAGTCGGGGCCTGCGCTCTTTCGCGCACGCACGTGAAAGAGCGCAGAAATCTCCCTGAGGCGCAGAGCTACCTCAGGGACATTAACTTCAGTGTTAAACTTGCAATAAATAAAAAATAAAATTATTCAGACATGTCCCCTCATGTGACGGTGTCATGTGAGCTGGGACATGTTCATGAAATTGGATAAAAATTTTTATTTAATTAATGAAACCTTCATGAAACCACATCCCGCCCGTGGATGAGGTTTCAGGAAAAATGTGAAGGCCGCCTGGGCTCTTTGCTTGCCCGCCGACCTTAAGACTGGACGGGCAGCTTTCTCGATAGGGTTAATTGTATAATTAATGGCCTTAACAGGCTTTTGACAGGCGGGTGTGCAGCCGACTCTGGTGCGTACCCGCCGAACAGAAGATCAGAATGACACGCAGTGACTTCAGGACGTACGCCCAACGTCACCGCGCATCATCTTACGCGTCGGCATGCAGGGCCCACCCCCACACGCCGAACAGACGTCTCTGGCCCAGGAGTTGACGATCAATCTCCGGGACACTGCCACGTGCAATCCTGGAAAAAAATCATCGGGACATGAGGAAAGATTGGGCAGAATCGTCCCAGTAAGTGCAGTAGCGGGTGAGGAAAATGATGTTTTACCCACCGGCCGCAATGGCGGGTTTTCTCACTACATCCCCCCAAACCCGCCGCATTAGTTATACATTCCCAGGAAACACACCATTTTGATGCGGGCTCTCATTCACCTGCCACGCCATCACCTCGCCGCTTCGTCAAGCCGGGCAGCATATTTAAAGTCCAGCCGCGCACACATATGTCAGTGCTTCCAGCCCGTGACTACTTCAGGGAACATGTCCACATGTTTAGGCAGTAAGACTCTAACCCCGCCCTGGTCGCAGGTTGGGCAGCGGCGTGACCAACCAGGCTTGGGAGGTGGTGGCAGTGGTGGTCAGTGCCAATGCTGCACAGAAGAGGTTGGCCATCCAATGCAGTTAGAAGGCAGAAAGAGGATGAATGATCTCATCCATGCAGCCAGGGTAAGGTAACCATCTCATCACTCTAAACTCACACACTCACGAGCCCATCACACATTCACTGGCATCTCACTCACTGCCCGCTCAAGGGACATCACCAGCCACTCTCACACACATACCCTCACATCTCCATCTGGCCTCATCTCCTCTGGAGACTGCCTCCTCAGCCCTCACCACCTTGAGGCCACTTGTACAGATCAACATGTGCCCCACGCACACCCTGGGATACCCCCCTTCCCCAGTACAGCCCTCGTCCTGCAGCCTCATCCCTTGCCTGAGGCCACTTCTCCCCCTTCCCCAAGCAAGACCTTGCCCTGTGGCCGTGGAAAAGCCGCTCATTCATGGCTGATCTGGTAGGCAGTGATCTGCTGTAAGACCCCTTAAAAGTGATGTGGTGCTGCCTGTGAAGCCTGGCGCTGATGACTGTGAGTGCTGCCCGAAGCAAGGTAGGGAAACACACCTTGAAGCCCCGAGAGAAGGGTGGCTCACCAGGTAAACATTGCTGATGTGCTGTTGTGAAACACATTGGCGTGTTTCCCTGCCGACGTGGGCAGATGATCCAGTGTGGTGGTGGGGGGCGGTGGGGAACAATTCTGGTGGGGAGGCCTGATAATGATATGCTGATGTATTACAATGAGGTTCCCGAGGTGCGATGGCGGAGAATGTGGCCCGCCATCGGTGGGGCAGAGCAGACAACGGCGAACTGGTTTCACGCCGTCATGAAACCGATCGCGCCATATTGTCTGCTCATGTCACCCAACACGCCTGGCGTCAGCGGGCACGGAAAATCTCGGCCATTGTCGTTTTGTCATTTTCTTTGAACATTTCTCTTTACCAGATTTAAATCTATTGAAAATAGGTGGGGGGGGAAGCTATCTGGCTGACAGTCAAGCATCTTCCAGTTGAATAGAGCCTTTTTACTTTCTACTTGGCGTAGGGAGTCAGTGCGTCACAGCGATGGTCGTGTTAGCCCACCTATGGCGGGGGTCAAGATGAAACCTCCAGGAATACATTTAATCACAGTTGGCAACCCTACCTGGAGTGTTGTGTACAATTCTAGACACCTCAGAAAGGATACTTTGGCCTTGGGAAATGGGTAGCGCAGAATCACCGGGATTTTACCAAGGCTCCAAGAGTTGGATTATGAGGATAGATTACACAAGCCAGGCTTGTATGAAATAAGTATGATATAAACTAGGTTTGTATTAAATAAGTAGGACATGAACTAGGCTTGTATGCGCTGGCACATGGAAGGCTGATTGGATTGAGGATTTTGAAAGGAATTGTTAGGTTGGGGTAGAGGGAAATTTTTTCCAGTGGTTTGGAGTCTAGGACAAGGGATCATAACCTTAAAATCAAAGCTGGACCGTTGAGGAGAAAAGTTAGGAAACACGTTTCCATGCAAGGGGTGAGATGGGCTGTCATTTTATCACCTGGGGATATTTGGGGAGCACAGATTACAACTTCAGATTTTTGGGGGGAAATTAATGATCGTTTTGTTCTACCTTTGTGACAAAACTTTGATCCATTCCAATGCCTCAGTTCCGAGTTAAGTATCATTGATGCCCATGGAAATTTTATGTAATCTGCAGTGCCAGGCAGTGAGAGGGTAGGTGTTAAATGAGGCTATTGATTTACAGTGACTGAGGAAATCAAATTCCATTTTCGTTGTGTGGTAATCTGGAATTTATACCATTGTTTGGGGCACTGGGTTACAATTAACAGCCCAGCTCTGAACGTGAATGTTATACAGTTCACACTTAACACTTATCAGCTTTCATGGTCACCTGTACACTTTACAGAAATAAAAACAGAAAATGCTGCAAAACAATCACCAGGTCAGGCAACATCTATGGAGAGAGAGAGAGACAGGGTTAACGTTTCAAGTCGATGACCTTTTATCAGAACTGGAAGATGTTAGAGGTGAACAGCTTTTAAACAAGTGCAGAGCCAGGGGGAAGGGGAGGGGCCAGAAATGAACAAAGGAGAGGTCTGTGATAGAATGGAGAGCTGGAG
Source organism: Cetorhinus maximus (assembly GCF_964194155.1). Lineage (NCBI taxonomy): Eukaryota > Metazoa > Chordata > Chondrichthyes > Lamniformes > Cetorhinidae > Cetorhinus > Cetorhinus maximus. The sequence continues at coordinate 14,768,572 of NC_135882.1, read as the reverse complement.
TGAGTAACTAACAGTCCAGCAGCAGATTCACCCCCCTCCACCCCATTCCCCCACATCACACCCCACCCCACTCCCCTACCCTCCACCCCCATCAACCCCCATCATCCACACATACATGCAGAAGGAGGATCTTATATAAATCTCAGGAGAACTGGGGCCGGGATTTTTCGGAGACGGCCAGGGGTGGAAGTAGGTGGGTCTTGGGTGACTCCGCGTCGGGAGGCTGCAGGGCACAGGGCCGCATTTTATGGGCGGCAGCCGAATAAGTGACCAATCAGAGGATCGGCAGCTCAGCAGCTTCAACAGCGCCGCCATGATTGGTGGCCATTGCTGGGGCTGCACCTGGAATAAGAGGACATGCACCCTTAAAGCAAGGTAAGTGGGTCTGGAAGCGCTCAAGGCTAATCAGGCAGGTCTTGGTGAGGGGGGTTGTGGGGGGAGTCACTGACGGCAGGTGATATGGATGGCCATTGCCACTGGGGGCTCCTTCACTGCCAAAGGGTGGCCGAGAAGGAGGACCCTTCCCTACCCCGGATCCCACTGGAAAAACACTAGGATTTACCTGATGCTCTCCCCACACGACAGAAGGCTTCCCAACTGGTAAAATTTCCTTTTTTTTTTATTCGTTCATGGGATGTGGGCATCACTGGCTAGTCTAGCATTTATTGCCCATTCCTAATTTCCCTTGTTCAGAGGGCATTTAAGAGTTAACCATATTGCTGTGGATCTGGAGTCACATGTAGGCCAGACCAGGTAAGGACGGCAGATTTCCCTCCCTAAAGGACATGAGCAAACTAGGTGGGTTGTTACTACAACCAGCAAGGGCTTCATGGTCATCACCAGACTTTTAATTCCAGACCTTTTTTTTTATTGAACCCAAATTTCACCATCTGCTGAGGTGGGATTCACACCCAGAGCATTACCCTGGGTCTCTAGACTACTAGCCCAGTGACAATACCACTATGCCACCGGCTTCCCTCAAATGTCAGCAGAGGTGGGAACAGGCCCTTAATTGGCCATCTACTTGTCTCAGTTGTACCCCAGGGAAGCAGGCTGTCTGCCACCTTCACTGTAGCTGACACAATGGCGTGGTGGCAGGAAGGGCATGCCCCCCAGCCCCTTCCCATGTCAATTTTCCAGCCTTCCCATTTCCAAGCCAGTCCCCGAAGACCCTATAAAATTCCAGCCAGGATCTCTCCTCACTGCCGTATACGTATGAAGCTTCAGAAAAATTGTAGGGATTCAATTTTGTTTGCAGAAACCTTCTCAAGCTGTTATGTCTTTTTGCAAAAGTTCCACCTCTCAAATTTTGTATTTGGCTTTAATAACGTTGCTCTGAAAGCTTCCAATGCCTCACTTTCAGTCAACACACTGACATAATTCTTAGCTATTAGTTGGCATGTGGCCTGGTCTGTCATTTAGCCTTCACATCTTGAGGGGCGTTTTGATTTATCAGAGGAACAATCCTTGCAGGATTATAATCCAGTTCTGTGATTGCTCTAATGCCAACGTCTAATAATTCTGCCCCCAAAGAGGTAGAAAATAGCAACTAGTTGATGCTCGATTGTGTGGAGTGTTGATATGAATTAAAAGCAGAATCTTGTTCTCTATTATTGACTATTCTCCAAGCATCAGGTCCATTTGGCAATGTAGGTCTGCATTCCCAGCATCAAATACCAGTACAAATCTTCTGTAACAGCTATAGCTTTCAATCAAATTGCTAATAGCAGGGGGTTCCTGACTGAGGCTGTCAAGGCTGGTTAGAAAATAAATGCCCAGACAATGAAAAGAGACAACTGGCCAGATTTTTGCTGAAAAATTTATGGGGTCTCAAAGTCGAACACCATTATTGATGTACATATCACCCAGCAACTTATAGCAACAAAGATTGTGAATCATCACCAGTGAGCTTCATAAAAACGGCATCTTGCCCTTAACCTCCCCATGACTTGCTGCATTTGCCCTCTAAACTCATCACAGAAAGTTAACTCTTTTGATTAACAGTATAAGTGCCCTTATAACAACATTATTATTGTTAACGACTGCAAATCAACATCCTTTGCCCAGAAATTGAACAATTATAAGGGTGGACTTTCACTCCCTCATGTACTGAATTGCTTTAAGAGATTTTAAAATTGTCAAACTTTAAATTTTAAAAAATTCCTACTTTCCCTATCTCTCTCTGTTCTCTCTCTCTCTCTTTCTCTCTCTCTCTTTCTCTCTCTTAATCCAGTCTTTCTTTCTCTATATTTTTTGCACCTGACTTAACATCAAATTCACCCATTTTAACTCACCCACCTTCTCAGTCTTCCTCCCTTTCTCATTGGTTTGTCCCTTTCCTCACCAAGTCCCAGATGCTCCGTTGTCCTCACTGCACCATTATCAGCTCACACTTCCAGCAACTTGGTGGGCGGACCTTTTTAAATCCTAAACGCGTACGAACAGGTCTAGGCACTACACCTCAGAAAGGGTTTATTGGCCTTGGAAGGAATGCAGTGCTCAATCCCTAGGATCTTACCAAGGCTCCAAGAGTTAGATTATGAGGATAGATTATACAAACTAGGTTTGTATTAAATAAATGTGACATACACTTGTATTCCCTGGCATTTGGAAGGCTGATTGGATTGAGGATTTTGAAAGGAATTGTTAGGTTGGGGTACAGACAAAGCTTTTTCCAGTGGTGTGGCGTCTAGGGCAAGGGGACATAACGTTAAAATCAAAGCTAGGCCATTCAGGAGAGAAGTTAAAAACCACATTTTCATGCTAGGGGTCAGATGGGCTGTCATTTTATCGTCTGTAGATATTTGGGGAGCACATAATGAGATGCCAGGTTTCAGTAAAATCTAGGCCAATATTTACAGAACAATTCAATAATACATGACCTAACATTTATGTCCTAAACCACTATAGATGCCAAATTTCTGTTTCAAATAAGAATGCAAGAAAGATTCTGCATCAAATTCTTTTTGTTATGGCTAACTAAAGCAATATTATCAGTGTTGGTGTAATTCTACACGTCAGCTCCATGTTTGCAATAGATGCAGTGAGGGGTTCTATAAAGAACAACAAAGGTAGATGAGGAGGAGCCTATTAAATGCTAGCAAAGTGGCTGGCAGAACCCATTAACAGGATGTGAGAGCTAAAGCACATGTAAGCTGGTGACAGTGTAACAGAGGGCAAATTAAATCATCATGGCCTGAATTTTTCCCGTGTCAGGTGGGCTCAGAGGTCAGCTCCAACTGTGTGGGTGGGCACCCCATGCCAATGGCGTTGAAGGTCATGGCTGCCCTCAACTTCTATGCCTCCGGCTCTTTCCAGCGGTCGGTGGATGATTTTTGCGGAGTCTCCCAATCAGCTGTCCACACTTGTGTCAAGCAGGTTACAGACACTCTATTCAGACGGGCATTGACCTTTGTCCATTACCGCTGCAACCAGGCAAGTCAGACACAGTGAGCCAGAGGCTTCGCGGCCATTGCTGGCTTCCCCCGTGTCCAGGGTGCTATAGGCTGTACACATGTGGCCATCAAGGCACCAGCAGGTGAGCCCGGTACCTTCGTCAGCAGGAAGGGCTTCCACTCCATGAACGTGCAGACAGTGTGTGATCACAGGATGCAGATTCTACAAGTCTGTGCAAGGTACCCAGGCAGCTCCCACGACGCCTACAACCTCAAACACTCCCAGGTGCCGGAGCTCTTCAGTGCTCTATCCCGGCTGGATGGATGGCTGCTGGGTGACAAGGGCTATCTGTTCAAAAGATGGTTCATGATGCCTCTCCACCATCCAAGAACAGAAGCTGAGCATCCGTACAATAGGAGCCACGGTACCACAAAGGCTGTGGTAGAGAGAACCATCGGTCTTCTCAAGATGCACTTCTGATGCCTGGACTGCTCAGGGGGCGCACTCCAGTACCCCCCAGATCGTGTGTCGCTGATAGTGGCTGCATGCTGCGCTCTCCACAATCATGTGCTGGAAAGGGGGGACACAGTGGACGATGAAGATGTAGACACAGTTGCTCCAGCTGCACACGATGAGTCCAGCGGTGAGTCCGAGGATGACCATGCACAGGGAAACGCAGAGGGGATAGACACTGACCCGAGCAACCTTCAAGGAGGCAGGGACACCCGGGAGACTTTAATCCAATGATCCTTCAGCTAGCACACCACAGATGGACCTCCAACACAAGCCAGGGCTGCAGGTTCCATGCTCGACATCTGAAAGCAACATTTGCCTGGTTAGGAACATTAACTTTGTGCCTTGTCAATAAAGCTCAATGACGAACAAGTCACTCATAACATCATGGGTTCCCAACCACCTGCAGAAGTAATGAAACACCCAGAGGCTTGTTGAGTGCTGAAACATTTAATGAATGCATACTACAAAACAAAAATGAAGGTGCATTAAAAGATGTTGAGCAGCACACTGAATTAAAAGCAACTAATACGGGGGCAACAGAAAACCCCCAGTGATAAGCCTATGGTGTGCCTGAGGTGATTTATGTTTATGTTGATGGGTGCTATGTCTAGGCGCTCCCGCCTCGCTGGCACCGGCATTGGAGACAGCCTGCTCACTCTGCTGTCCTGTTGGTCTTGATGACCTTGGTGGGCGCCCTCTGGCCCGTGGAGCCTGTGCTGGCCCCGCCTGGGAGGGAACGGCCAGTGCCACGGCTGGCACCTCCCCAGTTGTTGCAGCCTCATCAGATGCCACTGCCACTGGCAGAGGGGTGCAGGAGCTGGCGCCCTCATCCAGAGTGTCCTGAGAGGACCCCACAGAGAGGAGAGGCAGCTCGTGCGCCAACGTGAGGCCGGTTCAGACCTCACTGCTCACCATTGATGGATGGGCACCGAGCTGGGATACTGGGTGCCCAATCCATCTCGCACACTGGCACTGACCAGCTGAGGTCAATGCCGCTGTGAGGGCTTGCTGGTCCGAGCGCAAACCCAGGAGGCCCTGGTTGTTCTCCTGGAGGAGCCTCTCCACGAGAGTTGCCACTCTCTCCATGGAGGAGGCATTGTGCTCAGCCATGACGTTCATTGCATTGCTAATGCTATGCATGGACTCCTCCATCACGGAGACCATGGCACATATTGCCTCATGTATCTCTGCCAGATCCTCCCGCACACCCTCCTGGACATCCAGCATCTGCTGCCTCAGGGACGACTCCAGAGGCAAATCATCAGCCACTGACTGAGCATGTTCCTGGACTCCAACAGTCCTCCCTGGGCACTCTCTGTCTCCGCCTGTACCTCAAGCAACTGTGAAGTGCCCTCACCACAGTGCCCCGGGACACTAGCCAATGATCCAATTCCCACCGATGCACTGGCATCTGCGCTGATGCTTGCCTGACTGAGATGGCGCGATGCTGGTATCTGCGCTGGCCCTCAGGGGTCAGTAGCGGTCCCTCTGCCTGCTGAGTCCAAGCGTGCTCCGGTAAGGCTGAAAGGAGGAACGAGGGCATTTGATTAGCTAAAGTCGTTACACTGTTAATGTGCATGCCTGGCACCCGGATCAGGATGAGCTCCTCCTTCCATTATCAATGGGAAACCCATGCTGGATGCTGAAATCAATATAGAGTCAACAGTGGAAAGTTTGCCCTGACAGACATTGTGACCTTAGTGCACGGCATTCTTACCTCCCAGTGGCACCCCAACCTCACCGCGGCCGGTAGACCTGGGCGCATGGCACCTCTCCAGCTCGAGAGCCTCCTGCTCGTACCTGGTGAGTATGAGTAGGGCACCTGCCCTCCGCCAGTCCGCATCCATTCTGCATTATTGTGTGCGGTCATCTCCTGAAAGGAGAGAGCAGCATTGATTAGTCCATCCTGTACCTGTAGCGCCATTGCAGCCCTGCCACCCCCACCTGAGCGAAACCTTGCAGGGCTCATCCGATTCGTGACCCCGGAGCCGCCATACGCTCACTCCAAGCAGCCAGGGCTGACCCCCTTGCCCAGGTGCTGCCTCCACCACATTTGCCACTCACACTGTAAGACTTTCCAGACCATCGAGCACTGCCATCTAGAAGGACAAGGGCAGCAGATGGATGGCTCCCCCGCCACCTGGAAGTTCCCCTCCCAGTCAGTCAGCATCCTGACTTTGACATGTTTCGGCGTTCCAGCACTGCGCCCAGGTCCAGATCCTGGAGCTCACCCCCAAAACAGTACTGTGGGTGTACCTGCACCACATGCAGCGGGTACACAGGGCAGCTCACCACCACCTTCTCAGGGGCAACTAGACATGGGCAATAAATGCTGGCCCGGCCAGCGAAGGCCACATGCCATGAATGAATGAATGAATAAATGAATGAATGAATGAATAAATGAATGAATGAATGAATGCAATAACAAAACTCCGAATTGGGGGGGGCATTCGGGGCCAACCTTAGTTGTGCTGTGCTAAGTGATCAATGCCAACATGGTGCTCACCCTTCCCGATCGCAAGAGGTCATTGAACCGCTTGCGGCACTGCACCCAGGTGCATCGCACCACATTGTGGGAGCCGACCCCTTCTGCCACCTCCTCCCAGGCACGTTTCATCATGTAGGGGAGGGGCCTCCTCCTCCCGTCCCTTGGCACTATGATGTCACGCCCTGCTGCCACCTCCTCGAGGAGGGCAGCGAGGTACTCATCTGCAAATCTCGGGGCACACTGCCCCGCCGACCTGCCCTCCTGCCTGGCCTGCTCTCCGAGAGCGCTCTCAGACATCGTTCTGTGCACCATCGTTGGCAGCCTTTGGAGGGCTGCCTGCGCTGTTTATAAACAGGCCGCCGGGTCGCCATTGGACCCAGCGGCCATTGGATTCCCACCGCTGCCCCTCCCTTCCCGCTGTCCTTGGGAGACGCAATTCACGCTAGGTGGGCCTTAATTGGCCTGCCCTTGTAAAATGGCTCCGCGCCCGCCTGCGCCCGCTCCCGAACAGCTCGCCCACCATAGGAAAAATTCTACCCATAGATTTGCCTCCTACCGAGATAATAAAAATGTTCAAGAGGCTGACTGCCTCCTCTATGTTTCTGCCAGGAGGCCTGAAAGATGGGCCCTACAAATTTAGTAATGGGGCCAATGACTGCAAAGCTTGGACACAGACTCTGCTTAATTGGTGTGCTTTACTCCCAGTTTCTACTTGAAGAGCAAAACCACTGGGTAAAAAAATCTTCACTCCTCAGTTCCAAAATTCTAGTTTTTTTTGGTAGCAAAAGCGGCATCATTTCCATGCAGGCTGCCGGAATTAGTGAGAAAAACGACTTACGCCCATTCTAAAATGTATCCAAAATGGCCAGGATAAAAGATGGCGTCTCAGACTGACCCTGACACCAACATTGAGGTTAAGTCTGTGGAACATAGCCGGATAAGTTACCTCCCATCAGTCACAGCAGGAAATGAGTGAGTTCACAGGTTTGGAATGTCCACAGACTTTTTATCTGAAATCTCAGCTCTGACTGAAGCGATTACCAAAATCTATCCTCAACTGTACGATTAGGAAAGGATTCTGCAATCTGTTTTTCAGCAGTTTCAGGCAGAAAAGGTTTTTTGCCTCCCATTCTTCTGTCCTAGAGCTCTGACCATGGGGCTATCCATCAGCATTTCCGCACATGTAATTATATTGGAGGCAGACAAGTAGCAGGAAGAAGAGGAAAGGATAGAAGCACGCGGAGTAATTCTACACCAAAAGAGAAGATCAATTAACCACCCAGGTCAGTTGACAGACCACGCTACTCCCTCAATATGCCTCAGTAGTGCCTGCTGACGGAGGCAATGGTTCAGTAAAGAAGCCAAAAAGGAATAATGTTCCATTGCAAACTGACCTCCAGACGCCCTCTCAAACATCAAGCCATCCGAAGAACGGATATACTTTGGAACACGGGACTTCATATCACAATGTTTTCACATGCACGTATATAGTTACAGCAGGTGTTTCTTTTTATTGATACGAGTCCCACGGTCTTTCTGTGGCACCCTCAATCCTGTTGTAGTGCTGTGCCAAGGTGATCTCTGTAGGGCCAAGGCATCTGTAGGGCCAAAGCATCAGTGGTGCCTGTTGTACTCTGGTGTTATGACCCTCTTGGAGCGGAGGCAATCCTCTTTTCAGGGCTCCTGAGATCCTATTGATGACTATTCAGTAGGCTACATCGCCATTGCAAGTGCGTGGAAAGCCTGTAGCCTGATGCCCAACACCAGTAGAGATGTAAGGAGGCCGACTAGAGAGAGAAGATGTCTTTAACGAGGTGGATTCTAACCGCAGTGCTTACACTGGGTTCTGGATCTGAGTCACTGGGAGGGCAGGGATCTTGCTATCAGTTAGAGACTGCAGACCCTGAGCAATGGCATCCCCAAACTTCTCAAAAGCTGATTGATCCCTCCAAATTACCCCCAACAAAGCTTGACGGCATGTAGGATTCACTGACTGGTCTGGTGGCCTCTCTGTCGTTCAGATGCTCCACTCAACTCTAGGTAGAGCTGCATGGATTGAGTCCTTCTTAGGTATTGACACTGAGGATGGTGTTGGACTCCTCCATGACCCCTACCTCAGGTCCCCAAAGATGGCCCTCAGTGGGGCCTCCAAGAGAGGTTCACTCAGCATCATGCTTTATCGACCAGAATCCCAGAGACGAGAGACCGCAGGATCCTGAACTGAAATCTGCAGAGTCTCCATTCTTCACAGACAGAACCCATTTTAGCCTCTGAACTCTTTGGCCCTGTGAAGGTAATCAATTAAAGAGCCTCACACGCAAAGAGACTGCAAGGAAGAAGCATGGGAAGTAGATAGTTTACCTTGGCTGCTCGGGGGAGGTCTGCATTGCAAAGAAATGTTGGGACTCACAGGGATACCACTTAATGTCACAACCTCCTCCTTCCACATTCTTGATGGGTTACTGGCCTCTACCTCAAACAGATCATCCCTCCTGCCCCATACCCCCACAAGGCCGGTTTTCCTGAAGTTTGCTGTGCACCTCTTTGGTAAAAAGCCCTCGCTTCTTCACTTGCTTCCACCAATGCTGCCACTGCCCTTTAAGTAGCAAGTTTTACATCCAGAACATAAATGCAAAAGTGTATTTTTATTGCAAGCAATTCTGAAATTTTAACTGGTGTTTCCACATTCCATATGTTATTGTTAGTTTAAACATTAATGGTTTAGTATTGCACAGTTTAACATTGCACTATTTAATGATGTTCAACATTATACAATTTAATATTGCACAGTTTAACATTGTGCAAGTTAAACAAAGTCTATTTTCTTGTGCACATGTGTTGCACACAGCCTTAGCAAAAGGTGCAACAGGCACAAGATTGCACAGTAGCTAAATCAGCTGCAATATTACAGTTCAAACCCCCACTACGTGAACAAGCCTCATGAGAGCAACCAGTCATATTCCTTGAGATGACTTAGTCGCCTTGCTCCTCAGGTTTGTTTGGCCCTGACAACATTGCATCCATGGCAATAATGGGCATCAAGTGCAAATGCTATTACCAAAGACATGTGACACCTTTTAAACCGTTCCTAATTTAAGATGCGCCCCTGCAGATTTGAAGTTTCAGAATGGAATACAGAAAGCCAGAGAATCCTGGGGCAAAATAACATACTAATCCCTAAACAGCAGTTTAACACAGACTGACAATTCTCTCGCCGATATGATCGATTATTCATTGAAAGTTTTCACCACAGACACAGAGTTAAAAATTGGGTTTTCCCTCGGCATTCCCACAAGCTGTATGGTTTATACGTTTCAGTTTAACATGCCAACGCGCCCCTGTGCCTGGGTTGTTCTCTCAGGTGGAGACCTGCCTTACAAATCATATTCCAAACACAGCAGTGGGCTTCCCAGGGAGGGGTCAAGCCATTGCAGTCAATGGAAGACCTCCCTGAAACATTGACCTTTGAATTGGAACTATGCGGTTAAATTCAGGGCCCTGTGCAAGTAACCAACCTGAGGATCACCAGAAGTTGGTCCTTGGGTTGATACCAAAACCTATTGCGCCTCCAGAAGAAACTTACCGCTTTGGTGACTCCAATTTAAACCAGTCACCTCACCGGCCGCGGCCCTATGGTAAACCCTGAGAGGTGGGGGTGGAGGGGGGTCTGCCGGTTGTGGGCTGGCAGTGGCCCAGCCGCCCCTTCAAGCTCCCCATTCAGGTAAAAATATTACAAAAACTTAACTTTTCCCTGGCCATTACACTAAAATCTCATGGCATCAGGTCAAACATGGGCAAGGAAACCTCCTGCTGATTACCACGTACCGCCCTCTCTCAGCTGATGAATCAGTGCGCCTCCATGTTGAACAGCACTTGGAGGGAGCACTGAGGGTGGCAAGGGCGCAGACTGTACTCTGGGTGGGGGACTTCAATGTCCATCACCGAGAGTGGCTTGGCAGCACCGCTACTGACCAAGCTGTCTGAGTCCTAAATGACATAGCTGCTAGACTGGGTCTGCAGCAGGTGGTGAGGGAACCAACAAGAGGGAAAAACATACTTGACCTCATCCTCACCAACCTGCCTGCCGCAGATGTATCTGTCCATGACAGTATCGGTAGGAGTGACCACCGCACAGTCATTGTGGAGATGAAGTCCCACCTTCACATTGAGGATACCCTCCATTCATGTTGTGTGGCACTACCACCGTGCTAAATGGGATAGATTTTGAACAGATCTAGCAATTCAAGACTGGGCATCCATGGGGCGCAGTGGGCCATCAGCAGCAGAATTGTACTCAAACGCAATCTGTAACCTCATGGCCCGGCATATCCCCCACTCTACCATTACCATCAAGCCTGGGGATCAACCCTGGTTCAATGAAGAGTGCAGGAGGGCATGCCAGGAGCAGCACCACGCATACCCAAAAATGAGATGTCAACCTGGTGAAGTTATAACACAGGACTACGTGCATGCCAAACAGCATAAGCAGCAAGTGATAGACAGAGATAAGCGATCCCACAACCAACAGATTAGATCTAAGCTCTGCAGTCCTGCCACATCCAGTTGTGGATGGCAGTGGACAATTAAACAACCGACTGGAAGAGGAGGCTCCACAAATATCCCCACCATCAATGATGGAGAAGCCCAGCAAAGCAGTGCAAAAGATAAGGTTGAAGCATTCGCAACAATCTTCAGCCAGAAGTGATGATCCATCTCGGCCTTCTCCGGAGGTCCCTAGCATCACAGATGCCAGTCTTCAGCCAATTCGATTCACTCCACATGATATCAAGAAACGGCTGAAGACACTGGATACTGCAAAGGCAATGGGCCCTGAGAATATTCCAGCAAAAGTACTGAAGATTTGTGCTCCAGAATTTGCCATTCCCCTAGCCAAGCTGTTCCAGTACAACCACAACTTCCGGCTATGTGGAAAATTGCCCAGGTATGTCCTGAACATAAAAAGCAGGTCAAATCCAACCTGGCCAGTTATCGTCCCGTCAGTCTACTCTTGATCATCAGTAAATAATGGAAGGGGTCATCGACAATGCTATCAAGCGGCACTTGCTTAGCAATAACCTGCTCACTGATGCCCAGTTTGGGTTCCGTCAGGGCCACTCAGCTCCTGACTTCATTACAGCCTTGGTTCAAACATGGACAAAAGAGCTGAACTCCCGGGGTGAGGTAAGAGTGACTGCCCTTGACATCAAGGCATCATTTGTCTGAGTGTGGCATCAAGGAGCCCTAGCAAAACTGGAGTCAATGGGAATCAGGGGGAAAACTCTCTGCTGGTTGGAGTCATACCTAGCACAAAAAAAGTTGGTTGTAGTTGTTGGAGGTCAGTCATCTCAGCTCCAGGACATCACTGCAGGAGTTCCTCAGGGTAGTGTCCTAGGCCCAACCATCTTCAGCTGCTTCATCAATGACCTTCCTTCCATCATAAGGTCAGAAGTGGGGATGTTCACTGATGATTGCACAATGTTCACCAACATTCGCGATTCCTCAAATGCTGAAGCAGTCTATGTCCAAATGCAACAAGACCTGGACAATATCCAGGCTTGGGCTGACAAGTGGCAAGTAACATTCGTGGCACACAAGTACCAGGCAATGACCATCTCCAACAAGAGAAAATCTAACCATCGCCCCTTGATGTTCATTGGCATTATCATGACTGAATCTCCCACTATTGACATCCTGGGGGTTACTATTGACCAGAAACTAAACTGAACTAACCATAACTGTGACTACAAGAGCAGGTCAGAGGCTAGGAATCGTGCGATGAGTAACTCATCTCCTGACTCCCCAAAGCCTGTCCACCATCTACAAGGCACAAGTCCGGAGTGTGATGGAATACTCCCCACATTCCTGGATGAGTGCAGCTCCCACAACCTGAAGAAGTTGGACACCCATCCAGGGCAATGCAGTCTGCTTAATTGGCACCACATCCACAAATATTCACTCCCTCCACCACCAACGCACAGTAGCAGCAGTGTGTACCATCTACAAGATGCATTGCAGGAATTCACCAAGGCTCCTTAGACAGCATCTTCCAAACCCACGACCACTGTCACCTAGAAAGACAGGGCAGCGGATAGATGAGAACACCACCACCTGGAAGTTCCCCTCTGAGTCAGTCACCATCCTGACTTGGAAACATATCGCCGTTCCTTCACTGTCGCTGGGTCAAAATCCTGGGACTCCGTCCCTAACAGCACTGTGGGTGTATCCACACCACATGGACTGCAGCGGTTCAAGAAGGCAGCTCATCACCACCTTCTCAAGGGCAACTAGGGATGGGCAATAAATGCTGGCCCAGCCAGCGAAGCCCACATCCCGTGAATTAATAAAAAGGAATTAATGAAGTTAAATTAATCATGTAGTAAGCATTTGATTATATTCCAGTAAATCAGAGCACAGTGACAAGGATTCTCTGCTCAATCCCTGAGTATCATAGTGCTCGGTTGTTCTGTTTGATTCCGTGAGTCCGTTTACAGTTGATGCTCAGTGTGCTTGATTAGTTAAGCCTGGGTGTGGATTCAGAGAGAAGTAAACAAAGCTGTGGAAAGAGCTAGAAGCTAGGGCTGATGCATGGAGCAGACATTTTATACAATAAAACTTGTTACACACATAGGCCAGGATTTTGCAGCCCCTTCCGCCTGGCAGAAAATTATGATCCCGCCTAATTGAATGGAAATTTAAAGGGCTCGTAGCATCTGCTGGGTGGAGATACTCCACAGTGGGGCCATAAAATCCTGGCCAAAGAAACTAGCATCGTCTCTGCATAGATCCGAGATATAAACTATACAATAATCATCACTACATTAACGGAGATATTGAGCAAGTAGAGGCAACCTCTATCTTGTAAGGGGTAGGAAATCTGATAACGGGATGGACCAATGGCAAGTACAAGGAAACATACAGTGTAAAAACCGATGAACATAGGGCATGCTCTCCCCAGGTACTACAGTGAGGAAAAGGGAATCAAGATCAGTTCAATCAAATCTCGTGCCCCCACCCACCCCACGTGTCTTTTGCTTTGCTTTATGTTTTCAGAGGTTTCCCCAGACGAATGTTCTTGGTTCTGAATTTAAAGCAGGCACAGGGCCAGTGCTGCTGTGGAAATGAGGTGGGAGTCTGTGTTCCCGGCCCACCTCCTCACGACCCTGTTGCCCAAGGAAGCTGCCAGTGCGTCACACCCTCCGGCTGGATACTGTGAGGGGAGCGGACAGCAAGGCAAAGGGAGCCGTGCAGGGAAGTATTCCCTTTCTCTTGCAGCCTCTCAACAGTTCTTCGGGCCTGTGGCACTTCTGGCTGTGATCCTCCAGCAGGTTTTCAAAAACTCCACAGGCAATGAGGAGTCCTGAGGATGCGCTTCTCCTGCCCAATGCCCACGCAAGAAGCCAAGGTGTGAACCTTGAAGTGCTTGAGTAGGCCGCTTAATCCATTCCAAACAATATTCATTTGTCTGGGGCTTGGTGGTGAAGAGGAGAGGGATAGAAATCAAACAAACAGCAGGGTGGAAACATCAGTGCAAAAAATAATTGTTTAGAAGCTGTGGCCATTCAGTTGGCCATTTATTTTTGCTGAAAGTGTGTCAGAGCTCAAGGCACTGACATCATGATAGTGTTGCTAACTGTTACGGACAGGAGGAGTGTTAATTTAAACAGCACTAATTTCTCCTCTCACCATCCATCCGTAAACAGAAAGATGTTTTGATTTGTTTCCCTTTTTATAAGCGGTGGCATATTTCCCAACCTCTCAGTTTTGGTGTGATCCAATGTTCTATTAATAACCCCACAGCAAACTCGAGATAGAATGAACTCAAAGGGTTACTTTATTTGCACACGCTCAAAATGCGAAAGAGGGTTCGCAATGCACCCCCCCCCCACCCCCCACCGTATTCAGATAGTGAAGAGACGGATAGAGAAAAGGAAGATTTACAGCATGGAGAACACAGAGAAAAGAAATATGGTTTCATGTGGGTTCCAGAGTCCAGAATCAAAGTCCAATGAGGTAGTCCTTCACGGAGGTGAGTGGGCCAAAAATCAATGCTGGATAATTCACTTTTCTGGTGGTGTTGACTTCACATGATGAGATAGGGATGCAGAGATGAATAATTCTTGTAGGTAACAGTAGACTTCCAGCAGGAGAAGAATAGATGGGGCCAGATGTCCTACTTGGACCAGAGCTCCTTCGTTGTGGCCTGCTAGTCAAATGTTAAATGGCAGACCGAGCTATGCAGTTCCAGAAAGCAATATTACTTGTTCCGCAAGCTAGAGGCCCATGTCACATGACTCCCACCTGTCCACAATCTTTGACAAAGGATGTGTATCTATTCTCTGGATTCCAAAGAGTTTTAGCCATTGGGAATTGAAAGGATGGTTGTGGGGCCTTTGTTTAGCAGATAATCCATCTCCTTCTGGTCAGCCTGGGTTATTAAATGCAGATGGCCTTGTATATCTCTCTTTGACATTCGACTGTGCAGTCCCCAGGTTATCATTAGTAGCTCCTCAGGGATAACGAGGTGTGAGAATTCTGAAACTACAAAGTGACGTCTTTTGTTCTGGAGTCATTTACAAACGCAGTTTCAGCCATTTTAAGGACCTTTGTTCAGTTTTTTAAATTTTAGAAATAACCACGAGGATATTTTTATATATTTTATAAAAATATACAGTGTGAGGTCTTAGCCCCTCACACAACCCTCCAGGATAGCTCTGGAGTCTCCAGCAATTGAAGATTAACCTCTGGGAAACTGCTGGGAGAAGCTCAGGAGAAAAATCAAAGGGGGCTTTAAAATACGTGTATTTTACTTCAACAGTTTTGCTTATTAAATATAAAAATATTGGAGTTGGGAAAGAAGCTGTCTGAACAACAGTCACGAATCGCCCAATCAGGTAACAAAGAGGCAGCATGCTTTCCAATTGGCAGTTGGAGGGAGGCAATCACGCAACGAAACCTCCAGGAATACATCCAGCTGGAGTTGGCAACCCTATCTCAGATGGGACAAGTGTGATCTATTGAAGCCAGTTCTGGGAGTGTGCGCATATTACCATGGAAACCAGTACACCAGCGACCTAGCTTTACAGCTCTCAGTGAGCACAGCCCACACAGCGCTCTCAGCCTCTGTGGAAGGAAATCATCTTGCAACATGCCAAATTACAGCAGCAACAAATTGAAATATTTCTTGAAATGTCAAAACACCAACAGCTACTTGGAAATCCATCGAGAAATTTGATTTACGGAGATGTTGTCACCGTGTTTTTGGGCTCGGTTACGCTAAAAAGGAAAGCTGCAATAAGCCTGCTCCCAGCCTAATGAGAAACAGCAAACACTTTAAACGAACCTGTTTGTCTAAAGGGTAAAAGAAAAATCCAAGGGGAGAACTTTTCCTACGGTGGGCGGGCCGGGAAGGAGCGGGCAGGGGTGGGCACGGAGCCAATCGCCGCCCGCAATCGGCCGTGCGCCGCCATTTTACACGGGCAGGCCAATTGAGGCCCGCCCAGCGTAATGCGCGGCCGGTAGTGCTCAGCGCGGGCGGCGGGGAGGAGGGAGAGTCGGGACCTGCACTCTTTCGCGCATGCGCACACAAGAGCACGGCAATCCCCCTGAGGCACGGAGCTGCCTCAGGGAGATTAAATAGATAATAAAACTTCTTAATAAATAAAGTAAAAAATTGTTTAAACATGTCCCCTCATGTGACAGTGTCACACGAGCTGGGACATGTTTGTGAAGTTTGCAAAACGCGTTTAATTATTTTATAAAACCTTCAGGAAACCTCATCCCGCCCGTGGATGAGGTTTACTGAAAAACGCGAAGGCCGCTTGGGCTCTTCGCCTGCCCCCCCCCCCCCCCGCCGACCTTAAGGTTGAACGGGCACCGTTCTTAACAAGGTTAATTGTTCTTTTAATGGCCTTAATAGGCTGTTGACTGTCCGGCAGGTGGGCAGCCGCCTCCGGCACGCGCCCACCAAATGAAATATCGAAATGATGCGCGATGACGTCGGGACGCACGCTCTACATCATCGCGCATCATTTTACATGTCGGCGTGTCAGGCCCACCCCTGCACATCAACGGCAATAACCTGCCCCAGGTTGTAAACTCACACATGATTGCTTGACACACATTGCTCAGCGTGTTCATTCTTTGCAGGTGTTGCCCTATTTATTTATTTTCAAACACCGCACACAAAAAAAATGCAGCATGATCACATTAAACATTCTGTCATGTGACTGCATCAATCAGGACTCCTAACCCCTGCATCGAATTTTCAAAGGACGGTTGGGAACCTGACACCCGGATGAATCCCGAGCCCCGAACCCGCACCTGAACTGTGTCCCTCGGGCGAGGCTTTTTTTTTTAAAATGTCAATGGACTGATTGGACAGGAGGTGTGTTCATCGCCCAATCAGGGGAGCTTAAGGGGGCGGTTAATAGGTGGCAAATTGGTTTCCCGATCCATCTCCTCTGCCAGACCTTTGAAAATTTGCAAACTATCCCGGAGGTGGTGGGATCCAAAGCCACCTTCTGGGAACGCAACTTTCAAATCGCGCCCGTGCCCATTCCCGCCCCCATCAGCGATTGAAAATCCAGCCCTCGGAGTCTAAAGCGTCAATGTTTTTTGAGGTTTCGCTGCAATCGATGGTGTGAACAATATCAAGCAACATTTAACGTCCACCTAAGCTTACAAGCTGATGAACTGTCTTGCAAGGTATTTGACCAAATAAGGTAGCAATCTCCCATGAGTATGTACAGGGTCAGGGAGGGGCTCCAACAGGTGGCTTCCGTGGTTTAATAGTTAATCATTATCATTATGCACAGCAAGAGACACTTTTCCCGTTATCTCGCCTGCAGTAAAACTGAAATCAAGTGCTCCCACAATTTATCAGACAGTTGAATTTAGAATTGTTTCATTAAAGTAAGATTTTAGAAATAGTTTACTAATAAATAGGCTACATTTCATTTGACAGAGTGTTTCCCAATTGGTTTTGTGGCACAGTGGGTAGCACCCCTGCCACTGGACCAGCAGCTCCAGGTTCAATTCCCACTTCAGGACTCGATGGCCAGGGAAGATGTGTTCATAATGTGGCCAAATCCTTCCAATGTGCCTGATGGCAGGCAGTAAGGGTGGGAGAGTTTCCTGGTCAGCCATACTGCAGAAGGCAACAGCAAACCACTGCAGTACTTTGCTGAGCATAATCACAGACCAATCTAGTGGAAGTCCATGGTCACCAACGCCCTCTTAGGGCCTGGTACCTGAAGAAGGATTTCCAATTTCTTAAAGCAGTCAAACAAGCTCCAGGAAACAACTATAGCCCCGAACTTATGGTAAATGCAATTAACAACTTTTTTTTGCTTTTATGTTAGTGTTTAATTCACCGCAGCTTCTCTTCCAGGAATGCCTACCTTGTAGAAGTTCTGCTCTTCTCTCTGACAGGACTTCAGTTTGACTCCTTGACCCGGTTACGTCTCTAACTTTTTGCAGCTCTGATGAACTTGGAATGTTGGGAGGAATATAATGCCCCTCTCCCTTGGTGAGTTTGGTAGTGGGGTGGGCATTTAATCAGGCAGTGGGTGACGGGCGGGATCCCTGCCACTTTCCCACCTCCATCACAATTAAGTCCATGCTGGGAAACTCCATGGATGGCCTACCCACCTCACCACCAATTAAGGTCCTTAAGCGGGCAATTAATGCCCACTTAAGAGCCTCATCCTGCTGCCACTGGTATTAATCCAACGGTGGGCAGAGGGCTCCCCATGTAGGGACTATGACAAGCAAACCCATGCAGGGTTGGCTTGCGAGTTCCGAGGGGGGGTGGGGTGGCAGGGTGCGGGGACCCCTCACTGAGAGCCACGCACCCCACTCTTGCCCCCCTCCCCCATGACCCCCACCCTCTGACGCCCCTCCTACCATCACTCAGCTGTGGCCTGGGATCCAGTGTCAATACTAGATCTCAGGTGGGCATCGTGCCAGCGGCAGCCAGCGCCTCCCCAAAGAAGGTATTGAACAGCCAGCAGCTCCCAGCGGGTGGGACCTCTGCCCCTGGTGCCCTTGATCCTGGGGAAGGCCCATTGCTGCCCAGTTAAGTGCCTAAGTGGCACTTAATTTGGCAGGCCTTCCCGAAAAGAGAGGCTCTCACCAGCTTTCCGGCCGACGGGCAAAACCCCCGTCACCTCCATTAAACACCTCCATTAACTGCGTTTTCCTCTCTACAGATGCTGCCTGACCCGCTGAGCATTTCCAGCATTTTCTTCTTTTATCTCAGATTTTCAGCCTCCGCGATATTTTGTTTTTGTAATGAGCAACTCACTCCCTATAACTTGAATCATTCTCTTGAAACTGCCAAGGTAAGTGCAACAGGTATTTCTGTGGGACCCAACGTACCCTCCTAGGCCTCACTAAGCAAGTTTGGCTGGTGCCTCCCAGTATCCAGAGAGAGGATTTGGGCAAGTGAGCAGTCTGTGTTAAGGTGATACTAAAGCAGTATCAACTACTGTCATCTGAATAGCAGCCCCATATAAAGCCTGTTTGGATCACAAGGACTTGACCAGGTCCATCTGCGCCCAATCTAGTGGCCATGATCTTTACTGGTATTTCACAATTGCTAATTAATGGGGATAAACACGTTGTTCAAAGTGGAAGTAAGAAGTCTTGTTACTGGATACCAACTTAGAGTTTGAAACTCAGCCGAGGTTCGACCAGGATATCATGGGAAAGCCTTTGTGGGACTTCATGTCAATAGTACAACTTCAGAAGTTGATTTTCACACAGTCAGGACTGGTCATTTAGATATATTGGACCTTGGACATTTGAGCATTTTAAACACTGGGCTGCTGCATTGCATGCAGAGTTATACACAGCTCCTTGGCTTATTCTGGACACTGTCCACAAATAGGTGGATTATCCCAGTTGAATGTGAAGGTCCCTTTCTCTCAGTGGGAGCCCCAGGTGTTGGTGCTGTCCCTTTCTTACCCACAATATCTTGCTCCCAAACCCTGAGGGTGTGGTTTCTCTAGAGGGCATCGCTCTTTTTCAGCATGTTCAAACGCTACATTTTTTCTTAAATACCACATTTCCACACTCCCATCCCTATCCTTCTTTCACCATCCTAATTATCCTGCCGGCGAGTTAGCCTGTTCATGCCCCCAGGGGACCTTTCCACAGGTGGTGACGGCACAGCCTGTCTGTCGGGCGAGACAGCAAAGAACAGGCTAGGCTAGGTTAGGGAGGGGACCTTGATGGGCTTTGGCAGTGCAAGTCCTCTGCTGCAGCTTAGCTTAGGGGCAGGAACCTTTGCAACAGGTGGCCCAGAGGAGCAGCTGGTACCATACTGACCTTGGGACCCTGAAGATCTTGTCTTCAGGCTTTGCCAGGTAGGTAGGCCCGAGCTTGTTGATACAGCTGGTAGCAAATGGCAGGTGTGAACACTGCAGCTCTGGAGGCTCACTGGGATGCCTTCTCTCATCGTGGTTGGACCTGATTTTAACCCATTCAAAATCCACCCACTCGCAAGGTTAAAATTGGGCCTGGTGTTAAACTTGAAATTCTGTCACTTGAGCATTTCACCACCAGCCCCCATCACTAATTGAACTTGACTTGTTAACTGCTGGGGGAACTCGTCGCTTAGACATTGAGGGGGTAGTTTTCAACTTACTGACAATCTAGGGGCTGAAGATTGGGGGAGGTGGGGCTGCCGGGTAAGGCATCGGAAACCAGGAGCCTGGCTTTCCCCGTGTGCCTTGAACTCCACAGCATCCATCTCCTGTCATTGACAGGCCCCTCCAATCGCACGTGAGCAGTCGTGACTTCCATTCAGGCAGGGAGAGCTCCAGGCGAGGCTACAGGACTGGGGTCCCTGGGGTCTGGTCCTTTGTATGGGAGGGTGTCTGATATTTGGGGGGCTTTGGGGATTGCTGAGAGGAAGCCCACCTGTTCCTCCTGGCCCACAAGGAGTGCTTTGAAGGTACTCCTCTCCTCCCCAGTGTAGTCCCTACCCTCCTTCAGCAGCAGCATTTCCCAAGGCCTGAGCAAACCCAGCTGCCCACAGCTAAACCTGAAAAGCAGGTTAATTACGAGATTTTGAAACTCATATTTAAAATGCCAATCCACCCTTGCCCCGCCTCCCTAAAACCCGGAAGTCAGCAAGTTGGAGTCGGCTTCCTGACACTCTGGGAACTTTTGCCTATTTAACAGCCGCTCACTCTTGATAAAATTCCCCCCTTGTTCCTTTCTGAGCTCCTGTGAAAGTTGATGGTGTAAGAAATCCGTTTAAACCTCCCCTCTTCTGACAAGTCTTCCTCTTCTGCTGAAGTGTTGGAAATTCTCCACTTGGAGTCAGCATTCTGGTCAACTGGCAGACAAGATTCAACAACTGGATGTCCCGTGCCAACAAAATCTTAACACAAAGAAAATAAATCCTCCAAAAAGGAACTTGTTTTAAAATTATCTTTTTTTTTCCCAGCAGCGCTATAGACGATTTGTATTAAGCCGGGGAATCTGAATTGAATCATTCACCTACCCTAAAAGTCTGATTCACATTTGGTTTGAAAAAAGCGCAGATTTCACCAGATGCAACAGAACTGATGTCATATTTCACACCCAAGAATGCAGAAGATGAACAGCAATGAAAATATTCAACCTCCAAACTTTTAATTTATACAGTGCATTTTAAACATGGGGCAGGATTTTGAGGTTGTCAGGGGCGCAGTGGGCGGGCCCAGGAGCAGCCGGGAAATGGCCCTCAACCCGCAATCGGCCCCCAACCGCGATTGTCGGCCAGCTGGCTTGAAAGGTGCACTGAAAGGCTCAGCGCTGCCGGGGTGGGGGTGGGAGGAGGGCGAGCGCTGAAGTCAGCGCGGGCGCGTGGGAGAGCGGGCAATGAAAGCTCCCCGAAGGCAGAGAGAGCCACCTCAGGGAGCTTAAGAATTTAAAACCACCAAATAAAGATTTTAAAATGCAGAAAAAAAAAGGTCCACACATCTGACTCACTCGCCCAAACATACAGATTATAAAAAAAGCCTGCCCAAACATCTTTTTTAATTAATATCGGAAACCCCATCCCGCCCTTGGATGAAGTTTCCTCAAAAACCCAAAGGCCGCCTGGCCGATTCGCCCGCCAACCGTAATGTTGGACGGGCAGCGAAAAATTCAGGTTAATTATTACATTAATGGCCCTGTTAGGCCTCTTAGCTGTTGGCGGGCCCGCTGCCAACTCTCGTGCACGCCCGCCAACCGAAATATCACACAAGCGTGCGATGACTTCGGGACGCTCGCCCAACATCATCGTGCATTATTTTACGCTGGGGCGGGTCAGGCGCGTGCCTGCACACCCAGTGAAAAATCCTGCCCATGATTTCACCCATATTGGGGACGACATTTAAAATAACTCATAGCTTGCCTGAGTTTATTCTCAAGTTTAGCTTTATGCTACTTCTGTCACATCTGGAGTGCTGCATACAATTTTGGTCTCCTTACTTAAGAAAGGGTGTCATTGCTTTCAAAGAAGTTCAGAGAAGGTTCACCCGACTGATTCCCGGGATGAAGGGGTTAGTTTATGAGGAAAGGTTGAGCGGGTTGGGCCTATGCCCATTGGAATTTTAAAAAAAATGAAAGGTGATCTTATTGAAACATATCAGATCCTGAGGGGACTTGACAGGGTAGACACTGAGAGGGCGTTTCCCCTTGTGGGCCAGTCTAGAACTAGAACTAAAAAATAGAGGTCTCCCACTTGAGACTAGGGTGAGGAGAATTTTTTTCTCTCAGAGGGTCACTGGTCTGTGGAATTCTCTCCCCCAGAGAGCAATGCAGGCTCTGTTATTAAATATATTCAAGGCTGAGTTTGATAGATTTTTGATTGACAAGGGAGTCAAGGGTTATTGGGGGGGGGGGGGGGGTGCAGGCAGACAGGAATGTGGAGTTGAGACCACAGTCAGATCAGCCATGATCTTATCAAATGGTGGAGCGGGCTTAAAGAGTCGAATGACCTACTCCTGCTCCTAATTCTTATGTTTTTTGTCCAATTTTATAGTCATTGGAAGTAATCAGTAATCAGCAAAATGCATTTAGTGTAATCAAAGGAACACAGGAACAGGAGGAAGCCATTTAGCCCATTGAGTCTGTCCCACCCACCTTGGCCCTGTATCCTTTGGTTAACAAAAATCAATCAAACTCAGATTTAACACCATAATATATAAATGTTTTGCTTGGATTATTTATTACCAACTATTGCAAACATTGAATGCAGTGTATGCAGCCCTGGCTACAACTTGGGGCCTGAGTGCCGCATGCTGTAGAGGTGAGGTGAGTGATAAACTTAGACAGACGCATCAGGATGAGAGCTGGGCCATTTCAACCCTCCAGGCCTCAGTTGTATCCTGGAGCTGAAACCAGTCAAAATCATTACCTGGCCAGCAGGATTTGGGATGGCAGGAGGCTGTTGCTGGGAACCCAAGGGAAAGGGCCATGGCACGAAGATAAGTTGACTGGGGTTTGGTGAGAGTGCTGGTCAGGAGGCAGGCATGACTGGCAGAGTGGGGTGGGGAAGGCCTAAGATTTCCTGCTCCTCTTGGCCCACTAGGAAATCATTAAGATTTGGAAAAAGCTTGCCCTGATGAGCCTCTTCTGGCCCTGCATCCATCAGCTGCCATCTTTCCCTGGCCATTCAGCAGTGAGCGCAACTTACACAACCTGGAGCCAAAATCACTTCAAGTCCAAATGACATCATCAAACCTCACCCTCTGATTTAATAGGAGACCCTCATCTGTCTGTAGTGAGTCCCTCCTGTATCTCCCAAAACCTAAGGGTTACCTTGGTGATGGACAGGAGAAAGATGCAGACAGAATGCTAAGTGTTCTGTCCCTATTTTAACCCCTATTCTTTACAAGCATGGGGTGGCTAAAATCAGGGCTTACGAGAGTGGTAAAACAAGTCCCCAGTTGCTTGTGAAACCACGCACAGTGTATAAGAAAGTTCATCTATCCTGAAGACTTCAACGAGTGAATTCAGCCAGAAATGAACATACCCACCGATGTGAAGAATAATCAAGGCTACATTTCCACCTTGACAAATTATTTACACTGCAATTTGTATATTCACATGATGACCAGATGTCACAATTGCTCAAGTGATAAAATGTTGAAACTGGTTCTGTTTCAACACAAACTGTGCTAGTTTTTTGCTAATTCTGATGAAAGGTCACAGACCTGAAACACTCACTCGGTTTCTCTCTTCACAGATGCTGTCAGCATTTTCAGTTCTTATTTCGGATTTTCAGCACCTGCAGTATTTTGCTTTCGTGAACTCCAAATGTTGCTCGTTTTAAATATCTAATTTGGTCGGCCGCCATGCCAATCACAAATCAGACAATAGGATTCAATAACCTGGAATTTGCAGTAAGGACAGTGGGTGGGGCTATTATTGTGGGGGCTGAATTTTATGTCCCCGACCCGATCGGTGGTAAAATCGCGCGAGAAGGCATCGGGCAAGCGTCCCGACGTCATCATTCACTCGCACGATATTTCACTCGGCTGGCGGGCGCGCACAAAAATTAAAGCGCACCTTCTGACAATTAAGAAGGCAATTAAGCCCATTAACGATGCAACTGTGTCTGATTTTTCGTGGCCCATCCAACCTTATGGTTGGCGGACGGGTGAATCGGCCAGGCGGCCTTTACATTTCTCATCAAAACTCATCCAAGGGCGGGGTGAAATTTCCGTTATGCAATAAGATAAAAATAAATATCTGTGAACAGCATTTTCATCAGCTGTATTTTCAGATGATTGGTTGTGATGCGTGGACATCTGCCTTCAGGGAGCTTTCTCGCAGCACTCACCCACGCCCATGGACATGTCATCACCCGCCTTCTTCCCGCACCCCACCACCCCGGCAGCGCTGAGGTTTTCAGCACACGTTTATCGCTGGCTGGCCGTTAATTGGCCAGCCAGCATGGAATCGCGGTCAGGTGCCAATCGTGGTCAGGAGGGGCCTGTTTCCCGACCACTCCCAGGTCCGCCGATCGCGCACACCCGCCAAAGGGAAAATTCAGGCCATGGAGTAGATTCAGGAAATTTCTGGAGTCTGCACATGTGAAGTGAAATGCAGGAATCAAGGAGTTGCTGTCCAAGTTGCATTGCACCTTCACATGCTCCATTGCACCAAAACCTTTCTAATAGACTTGGCATTAAAATCCATGTAATGGTGTGAAGTTGTGGTGCTTATCCACTAAGCACGCTAGAAAGAGTTACGTCTGGTGTATTCAGTTTTTTTTTAATTCATTCATGGGATGTGGGCATCACTGGCTAGGCCAGCATTTATGGCCCATTTCTAATTGCCCTTGAGAAGGTGCTGGTGAGCTGCCTTCTTGAACCGCTGCAGTCCATGTGGTATGGATACACCCACAGCAGTGTTAGGGAGGCTATCCCAGGATTTTGACCCAGTAACAGTGAAGGAACTGTGATATGTTTCCAAGTCAGGATGGTGACTGGCTTGGAGGAGAACTTCCATGTAGCGGTGTTCCCATGCACCTGCTGCCCTTGTCCTTCTAGATAGTAGTGGTCATGGGTCAGGAAGGTGCTGTCTAAGGAGTCTTGGTCTGTAAGTGTTTTTTTTAATGGTGCAATAAGTCTTACTTACTGCCAAACAAGCTCTCTGGCCCTGACATATAAATTTTACAAATGTGGAGTTGCATTCCTTCAGAATGTGATTATTCCTGGAGATTTATTTTAAAAATTGAATCATTTTAAAAAGAAGCGACTACCAGCCTGATCAAAATATTTGAATTGTCAATCCACCTGAGGATGGTTTGAAGTCGGGTTAAGATTTTTAATATGTTAACTTCCGAGCAAATGCCAATTCATCCATGTTTTGGGGTTAAAATTAATTCCTGGTGTCTCATTATGGATTGTTCATTCTGATCCATTGAGGAGAGATGTAATTGTTTGTCCTGCTGACACATGCCACAGAGCCCCTGCAGAGGGCGCCATGCTGAAAAGAATTTCCAGTCACTATAAGATGCTGCGCAAAACTTGTGGGCAGCAAATTTGTGTAACTATGCTGAACGCTGAGCACTGCCTTCACCACTGACCACAGAATTCATAAAAATCTAATAAAGATATAGGAGTAGGAGTAAACCATACAGTTCCTTGAGCCTGCTCTGCCACTCAATAAGGCTGTGACTGAATCTTGACCTCAGCTTCACTTTCTAGCTTATCCCTATTTCTCTTGGTTCCCTTAGAGTCTAAAAATCTATTGATTTCAACCTTGAATGTACTCAACAACTGAGCATCCAAAGACCTCTGGGTTAGAGAATTCCAAGGATTCACAACCCTCTGAGTGAAGAACTCCTCATCTCAGTCCAAAGACTTAGTCCTGAGACTATGCCCCTTTTGTTCTAGACTCTCCAACCAGGGAAAGTAACCTCTTAGTGTCTACCCTGCCAAGCCCTCTCAGACTCCTCTATGTTGAATGAGCTCACCTCTTATTCGTCTAAGCTGTAGAGAATATAGGCCAACTCTACTCAATCTCTCCTCCTGGCACAACCCTTTCATTGCAGCAATCAATCTAATGAACCTTTGTTGCAATCCCATCAATGCAAGGAGATCCCTTCTTAGCTACGGAGACCAAAACAGTACACAATAATCCAAAGATGCTCTCACCAAAGCTCTGTACAATTGCAACAAGACTTCCTTACTCTTGTACTCCAATCCCCTTGCAATAAAGGCCAACATATCATTTGTTATCCTAATGGCTGGCTTTACCTGTAAGTTAACATATGGACATACAAATTAGGAGCAGGAGTAGGCCACTGGGCTGCTCGAGCCTGCTCTGCCATTCAATAAGATCATGGCTGAACTGAATGTAATCTCAATCCCACATTCCTGCCTACCTCCAATAACCTTTCACCCCCTTGTTAATCAGGAATCTTCTGTGTTTCATGTACAAGGACAACAAGTTTCCCTGAACTGAATGACAGCATTCAATAGTTACTCACTATTTTAAAAATATTCTGTTCTTCTATCCTCACTACCAGAGTGAATGCCCTCACACTTCCCCACGTTGTACTTCATCTGTCACTTTCTTGACCACTCACTTAACCTGTCTATTTTGCTTTGCAGACTCTGAATCCTCCCCACAGATTTATTTTCCTACCTGGCATTGTATGGTCAGCAAATTTGGATACATTACACTCGGTCCCTTCATTTAGGTCATTAATAGATTGTAAGTAGCTGAGTCCCCAGCACGGATCCTGGCCAATTCAGGACAATATATTTTGCCAAACACCCTCTTCCTGTAACATTGCTTCAGTTCCTATATCCCCAGAAGCATTCAGCAATCGCTGTGTACTCAGGCTGAACTAATATGCCATTGTGACTATCATCAAGCCATTTGGTATACATTGTCCATATTTCTTTATATTATCATGGAAGCTGGATCAAGAAATTAAAGCAGCTTAAATCCATTTGCACTTACTTTGTTAATCTCTAAGGTATAAGAAATGCTGAGATGTGAGAATGGAAGGGGGGAACAAAACTCCGCTGGAAGGATTTTGGATCTACTGTCACATCCACACAGTTATACTCCTGGGTTTATGAATAATGGACACTTTCCTTTGAAACTAAAATAGAGAATGCACTGTGGGTGTACCCACACCACACGGACTGCAGCGGTTCAAGAAGGCCGCTCACCACCACCTTCTCAAGGGCAATTAGGGATGGGCAATAAATGCTGGCCCAGCCAGCGAAGCTCACATTCCATGAATTAGTCCAAAAAAAGGACACACTGCTGTAAAACAAATGGAGCTTAGAGGTCAGGTAGCCTCTTTTTGTTTCTGCCAATATACATGGAACTACACAAGACTGTAAGCTAGCCTGTGTTGTCTGGACAGGATGTTAAAATGCAAACGACCTTTTGGAACATTCCATTGAGAAGACATTAAAGTGTAACAAACTTTTCCTGTGGATTACTGGCAGCAATTGTCCAAATAACTGCAGGAGCTAGTTCACAATGGACTTGCAGACTTCTTAGTTTCAGAGTGCAACTCCACGGAACGGGTGAGAAGAAACCCATTCTATCTCAAGGGGCAGGATTTTCAGGTCTTCGGGGGGGGCACAGAGGGCAGGCCCAGGAGTGGCCGGGAAACGGGCCACCACCCGTGAAGGGTCCCCGGCCACGATTTCATGCTGGCTGACCAATTAATAGCCAGCCAGCATGAAAGGTGCGCTGAGACGCTCAGCGCTGCCAGTGTTGGGGGAGGACGGTGAGCGCTGAAGTCAGCGCGGGCGCAGGGGAGCGCGGAGAGAAAGCTCCCTGAAGGCAGAGAGCCGCCTCAGGGAGCTGAAGTGTTTTAAACCAATGAATAAAGTTTTTAAAATTTCGGGAAAAATGTCCACACAGTGGGCTCACTCACCTTAACATGTAGATTTGAAAACTTCTGCCCAAAAGCTTTTATTTTTCTTAATTTAATTATGGAAACCTCATCCCACCCACGGATGAGGTTTCCTCAAAAATACAAAGGCCGCCTGGCCGATTCGCCCGCCCGCCAACCGTAACGTTGGACGGGGTGGTGAAAAATACCAGGTTAATTCATTGATTAATGGCCTTAATAGGCCTCTTAACTGTTGGCGGGCGCGCTGCCTACTCTCGCGCACTCCCGCCAACCGAAATATCACCCAAGTGCGCTATGAGGTGGGGATACTGGCCCCCATGTCATCGCGCGCTATTTCACGCTCAGGTGTGTCGGGGGTGTGCCCACACGCCGAGCGGAAAATCCTGCTCAAGGAGATGCAAACACTATTGTGTGCCCAAGTCATCAGAGATCGCTTGTGCGGACAAAGTGAAACAGATACTATGGTCACCTGACAGAAACCGAGAAACATTTATTGAGACACATTTTGAGAGCAAACAGCACAGGGACAGGGAGAGAGAGAGAGAAAGAGAGAGAGAAGGAACAGATCCAGACCAGCAAAGGAAGGACCCTGCCTAGGACCCCTCAGCAGGCAGAGAACCTTCACATACCAATTCAAAGAACAAAACCAGATTTTTGCTATAGGGCTTTGACTGCGCCTCAACCTGGAATGCAGCCAGAGAAACCTGCTCCTGCAAGGAGTAAGCCACTGAGAATTCATCGTCAGAAACTTCCAACCTCTATTCCTTCAGTGAGCCAAAAGGAAATCAAAGACACACGATGCTTCAAGACTGCATCTCAAGAGAAACAGGGGTCACAGTGGAATTCAAACTCTATTATATTCACACGTGTGTGTGCGTGTGTTTGTGTGTGTGTGTGTGCTTTGCAAATACATTCGGGTGTTAAGAAATAAACATCCGCCCTGTTTTTTAAAACTTACAAGTTAACTTGTTTTTTGCCTGCGCATGAAAGTTACAGCACTCAAGGGTTTAAAACCTTTTTTTTCTTTAAAATGCATCTGTCTCCAGTCAGCTGAGAGGTGGGAAAAAAGGGGGGGCTATCCTACCATCTCTCCCCCAGCTGTCTGTAACACGACTTAGAACAGTAAAGTAACTGTTGTGGGTTGGCTCTTGGAAGATAATTAAATACAGGGTCGCTCTTCATAAGTTTCTATTCCTGTCACAAAACCATGTCCAATGGAGTGCATCACGAGAAATCAGGCACCATGCAAAATTATTCTTAAGTGCTTCCAGCAGGCGAGAATTGTCACCCGGTGCGGGTAGAAAAATATATTAATTGCCCATTCCCTCACAAACAACGCCGCAATAATTAAACCTGCATATAGCAGGCACTTCCACTTTGTCATTATGAAGTTGGGTGTTTGAGATTCTGCGTGAGGGGTATCAGAGCTCTATTTCTGCAGTGCTTTTATTCCTTATAGTAAACGCATGCATCTTCCTGGCTGGAATTTTACGGCCTCGTTTCTGTGGGGGACGGGGCCATAAACTGCGACGAGCCATTCTAAACTCCATTGAACTCCGGCGGGAATGTAAAATCCCGCTGGTGTAAAATTCCGCCCTCTGCCTCTCTCCTTTCACTCTCTCAGAGTTAGGTAGAGCACATTCTTAAAACCTTTATTAAGATGTAAATCTCAAGGCAAGCTCATCACCCAGTGGTAACCATATCAAGCCAACAGGCTGTTTTGGAAAATCAGCACTTTTATAAGGAAACAAATAGCGGCCTAGAAATTGGATGGCATTTGAATCAGGATGTGATCCCAGTGCAGTGCAGGTGGCATGTGTCTAATGAGGCCGCTGACAGGATCAATGCAAATTGGCACGCCAGTATTGTTAGGACAACACCAGTGAGATGCTGGCACCACCCTTTGCTCTAGAGGCAACTCATTACTAACACAGGAGCAGCAAGTGCCGCCAAGGCCTTCAGTGGTTAGCCATAGTCACCAGCGGCCTGTAGTTTTCATGAGGAGTACTCCTTACTCCACAATAAAGTAAGTGACTTATCTTTCAGGTGGCAACCTCTTCTCAAGGACCACTGCTTTGTCTGCTGAGTGCCTGAAGAAGCTGACCACAACATGCAGGGTTATTTGCAGTCCAAGTTTGCAAAGAAGCATGAAATAGGTCTTAGGTCCTCCATTAGCATGTACAATGGGTCTTATGCTAATTTCAGACATAAATCCTGGACAACCCTAAACAAAAATAGAATTACCTGGAAAAACTCAGCAGGTGGGGACAAGCAAGCAGTGATAGGAGCAGATAATCAAAAGATGTCACAGACAAAAGGATCAAAGAGGTGTTGAAGGTGGTGATATTATCTAAGAAAAGTGCTAATTAAGAATGGATGGCAGGACACTCTAGAGCTGTACCTTGAGTGTCCTGCCATCCATTCTTAATTAGCACTTTTCTTAGATAATATCACCACCTTCAACACCTCTTTGATCCTTTTGACTGTGACATCTTTTGATTATCTGCTCCTATCACTGCTTGCTTGTCCCCACAACCACCCCACCCTCAACTTCTCTCTCCCCCCGCCACCCCACCTTAAACCAGCTTATATTTCACCCCTCTCCTAACTATGCTTCAGTTCTGTTGAAGGGTCATGTGGACCCGAAACGTCAACTCTTTTCTTCTCCACCAATGCTGCCAGACCTGCTGAGTTTTTCCAGGTAATTCTGTTTTTGTTTTGGATTTCCAGCATCCGCAGTAGCTTTTTGTTTTTATCTCTGGACAACCCTAAGGTAGCTCTAAGGTAGTCCAAGAAGCCCCAACCAATATGGTGGGTTGTGCACTTCTGGCATGGAATGAGTATATTCATGCTTCCCACAATACTGGACCATTAGGCACCCATTTAATGTCAGTAAAATGGGCCCAACATGATAAATTTCAAAACCAATGTCTCTCCTAGATGCGTTAATAGTTATCCCTTTCATATTGATGGACAGCAATAGATGAGTGAATGGAATTTACCAATAACAAGTCCAAAATATGTTTAATAAATTATCAAACCTGCTCTTAGTTGGAGAAATTAGAGTTGTAGATACAGACCTATGCTGGGACTGGTAGTCAATAACTCGTCCAACTTCAGCTGGGAGTGATAGCTCCGGGAAGCCGCTAAATCCCAAAGTTTCTGAAAGAATTACAAGAATGTTGTTGGAGACATTTTAACATACAAAGTACTATTGTGTAGGTAAGTTTTTTTTTACAATTTATCTATGGAAATGTCTTCAGCTTTGTAAATTTGGGGCAAGTTTAGCAGAAACCCACGGGGGGCATTTTATCCCTGACTGCCTGTCAGAAACCTGCTGTGGTGTGTGCTGGGAGCTAACAGGTTTGGATTCTTCGGCTGCTTACCTCCTCCTGTACCGTAAAGACTGCATGACATTACAGATATGGGAGGCAGTCAGAGAAAATAGCTCTTCAAACATCGCCTTCTGCACTGTCGTTCAGATTTGCCTACCCCCCAGCAATGTCCGGTAATCTCCAGGAGTTAAAGGTGAATCCCCAGCTTCCTGTTGCAAGTACCAGCAGATTACTCCTGTTTTCATTTTCTTTGAACACTTTTATTTTATGGGCAATGTTCAGCCGGTCGGCATGATTCATCCAAATGATTAATGAGGCATCTGCCCACTGTCCAATCAGAGTGGGGAGGCTGCACACTGCGAGGATGGGACATGTCAAGCAGTATTGTGGGGGCAGGGTGG
Source organism: Cetorhinus maximus (assembly GCF_964194155.1). Classification (NCBI taxonomy): domain Eukaryota; kingdom Metazoa; phylum Chordata; class Chondrichthyes; order Lamniformes; family Cetorhinidae; genus Cetorhinus; species Cetorhinus maximus. The sequence goes on along the minus strand of NC_135882.1, from coordinate 14,737,060 downwards.
TCAGAAGTAGGAGGTCACATGATGCAACCAACTTCTACCACTGGGGCCTTGTACAAACGCCTTATGCACTTGTGGAGAGACACAAACAAATCTGCACATTAGTGTTATGGCACAGCCAATGGTAAATGTTGAGTTGTTCAAATCCAAAAGGGAAACTTGAAACAACTGCCACACAACTTGTTTTGCAATTTGTATAAATTTCAATATGCGTGCTTTGAATTCAGTGGTAATAAGACCACCAAGTCTTGTAGGTTTTTACAAAACTAGATTAAACATTTATTAATAAAAGAAATGATTTTAAATACATACATAGATCTACAAATTACTACTATGATAACTTCTAAATCCCCTACTTAATCTGACTCCCAGGTACACTTTCATTAAGGCAACAGTAAGACACATAGATGTTAAAAGACCCAGGCAAAGAAACATGATACCCTGAACCAGTCGAATTCAAAGTGAGTTTTCTTAACTTTGAAAACAGCAGCTTGAGGCATGGATGTTGAAAGCTTTTTCACACTAGTTAGATCTTAAAAATTTCTACCCTTACACACAGCCCTCACTCCTTTATACATATTTTCCCCTTTGAATGCAAATTCCTATTGTTTCACTCTGTCTTTGGACTTTATCTTTCTGATAATAAAAATCTCTCATAACACTAAGTTTTACCAGTAATCTTTGGGAAAAATAAACACACTGGGCAGAATTTTGCGGGCGGGGCCCACTCGCCGATGCGTAAAGTGACGCGGGATGACATCGGGGTGGAGCCCCCAACGTCATCCTGGCCCATTTAAATTTTCAGGAAGGTGGGGGCGCAACAAAATCAAATGCGGGCCCACCAACCTGTCAATGGCCAATTAAGGGCATTGACAGGATCAATTACACAATTAAAGGACCTGCCCGTCCAACCTTAAGGTCGGCGGGTCGGCCAGGGGCCCCGGCGGGGAATAGAAAAAACATGAAACCTCATCCAGCAGCGGGATGAGGTTTCATGTAGGGTTTAAAAAAGTTTAATAAACTTATTATGTAAATTATGAACATGTCCCATCTCATGTTGTCACATGAGGGGGACATGTTCGGGATTTTTTTTTTCTATTTTTCATATTTTTAAAAGTGTCAGCGATCTCCCTGAGGCAGCATGCGCGAAAGAGCGCACTCTAGCTTTTGGGGAATCCCCCCCCCACCGCCCGCATAGGAAGCACATAGCATTTCCCGCTGGACGTCACGCTGGGTGGGCCTTAATTGGCCCGCCCATGTAAAATGGCGGCGGGGCCCGCTTCTCCGGCGGGGATCGGCTCCCCGCCCGCCGGAGATTGGGTCGGGCCCGACAGGCAGAAAATTCTGCCCACTGTTTCTAAACTTCACCTGGCTAGGTGATATATTTCACTCCTCCTTTGAAAACAACCCAAGCTGGTTTATTTAAAAATCCAAATCTCCTTTTACATTAAAATCAGCGAAAGAGGAAGCTATCGCTTTGCTTCGGGGATTTACATTGGCCAAATAATAAAAAATAATTAAATGCATGAAAGGTCCAATCAGAATTGCCAGCTCGACTGTCCGGACCAAACCAAATCACAAGAAATTCGAGGGGGGCTGGAAAGAGGAAATGGACAATTACATCAACACACGATCGGAGCTGTTTTAAAATCCGAGCACAGCCCCTGCAAATAATGGAGACGTTAACACATTGAGGAGCAATGCCCTGGACTGGCCAGTTACTGCCGTTGAACTCTCATTAGGGCAATGGGGCCCCTGTGAGAGGATGGCCTGACCAACAGTATATATGGTGAGTCAATGGTGCCAGCACAATGAGAAGATCATTACAACATTCTCACTGCTGATGGGGGAAGAAGGACAGAAACCATCCCAGTTTATTAGCAACACCGCCCAGCCCGCGGACCCACGTCGGACCTTAATTACCAACTCACAATTACAGACTGGGTTATGTCGTGGGGCACAGCTGAGAGCCACTTAAATTTACATAGCACTCAGAAATTCTCGAAACTTTCCAGTTGCATAAAGCCTCTGCCTGTTGGGAGCCAGTAGTATTAAAATGGGAAGAAACCAATAACAAAGCTGGTTTGTTCAACAGTGCTGCCGGTAAATGTAAATGGGGTGTCAATATTCATTGCACAGCACAGTGGTCCAACCTATTGGAGCTTCAACATGCAGTATAACAAGCTGCTAAGGCTCAGTGCCATGCTAATCGTTCAGTTTCAGTGCAATTTTCTGGGTCCAGCAAGTGGCGAAAAGAGAGGAAATATAATAGAAACTGTCAATTATAGGTGTGTTGGCTCAGTGTCAGAAGTAACAAAATCTTAGCTTTTCTTTTCACCTCTCAGGTACTGTCAGACTTGTTGGCTTTCTGGATTGGGGAGGGTAGGTGATGGGGCTTGTTCCTTTGCAAGGCCTACAGGACATTCTGAAACAGCCTGGCATAAACGCTGTCCAGTTCCAGGGCACATTGAGGGATCACCACTCATCACAGTGACAGCCACATGTACATGACACAGTTAGGATGAGGTGACATTACCAGAGGAACAAGGTTAGGCTATTCAGCCCTTCGAGCCTGCTCTACCATTCAATTAGATTAAGGGGAGATGGTGGCATAGTGGTAATGTCACTGAGCTGGTAATCCAGCAGCCCAGGCTAATGCTCTGGGGGCATAGGTTCAAATCCCACCATGGTAGCTGGTGGAGTTTGAATTCAGTTAATAAACGTGGAATATAAAGCTAGTCTCAGTAATAGTGACCATGACAACTATCGCTGATTGTTGTAAAAATGCACCTGGTTCACTAACATCCTCTGGGGAAGGAAATCTGCCATCCTTACCTGGTCTGGCCTACATGTGACTCCAGACCCACAGCAATACAGTTGACTCTTAACTGCCCTCTGAAATGGCCCATCAAGCCACTCAGTTCAAGGCCAATTAGTGATGGGCAACACCCCATAAATGAATGAAGGCTGATCTGCACCTCAACTCCATTTGCTGGATTTTGTTTACATTCCTTGATACACTTACCCAACCAAAATCTATCAATCATTGTCCTGAACATTTCAGCATCTAAGGTCTTTTGGGAGTTCCAGATTATGACTACTAGTGTGAACAAATGCCACTTGTTTTTACCCATAAATGCTCCATTTTAATCCAATTTTAAAATTTTGCATCTTGTTCTAGGTTCCCCCACCAGTGGCAACTAATTCTCTGTGTCTACCTTAAAAACCCTTTTATTATTGAAGCCTAGTGGTCTTTGATCTAGAAGATAAAATAATCAAAATAATTTGACAACTGAATAAGCATATTTTTCCCCAGCAGTCCAAATTCACACAAACTTAAATAGTATCATGCATTTTCTGTTTGATGGTGAAATTTAGCACTTACGGAATGCCAAATTCTAATAAATTTAGACAGCCTATCACAAAGGAGAAGCAGCCTCACCTCAGACCATCACAGTTTCCCAGATGAAGGCAGAGAGAAGAAAACAGCAACACGCTATAAACTTTGAAACTCATTGGAAAATTATGCAAAAACCTTCCCCGAGGTTACATGAGTGAGGCTGAATCCATGGGATAGTAGGTTGTAAATGGCCCAAGGAAGGTGACGAGGTGAGAAGATGGCAATGCTTGGGATACTCGAGACAAATCTCTCTTACCCACTCCATATGGGCTGAATTTTCACTTTGGAAGCCTTGAATCCATACCCAGGGAAGCTCTCACAAACCTGGGATTTTGACCGAAGCACCACTTTAATGGGCATGGATATAGGCTCCTTGACCAGTTAAGGGTGGCTGCCACCTTCTCGAAGCTGTAGAGCCAATCAGCAGCCTTCCAGCTTCAGAGGAGAAGCAGTCTGCAGGAGAGGGTAAGTGACTGAGAGGGTGCTTCACCATGGCAGCCTCTCACCAGCCTCTTTAAAAATTCAAATAAAAAATAGAGAAAGGAGCCCGACCACCATTGTTCGGGGAATTGAAATCCCCGTAGAGGGCCATTTGTGGCTGCACCCACACTCAGGCAGGCAGGAAGGGCTTCCAGGCCTCCATGGAGCACTGGTTCCCCCAGCCTGCCTCTGGGTGCCCGCCTCCAGGTAGTTAAATTGCTCCCCACATGTTCAGGAATCTGAAGGCCAACTGGAAAATCCCAATCAGCCTCCTTTGACTGGCCTTAACAAGGCTCTTAATTAGTTTGATTGGCTGCCCACCTCTTGGGGCCAAATAGGCTCCAAACACGCCTGCCCTGAAATGGTTGGCATCTGGCACAGGTTCAGGAAACCGGCACATCAGCCAGAACTGCGTTTTGGGACCTCATCAGCCACCCTGCCTTGGCGGAGCCCGAGAATTCTGCCCCATGCCTTATTGAATGCTTGTGTCAAGAATTCATCAGGGGTGATACTGGATAGAAGCACAATAATTAAGAGATAATAAATAAAGTCTACACACAACAAGAACCAAGGTTTATAGTTAGTGCAACTGGTTGTACCTACCACACTTTAACCTGATTTTTAAAGCAGTCACTCACTGAGGTTATTCATACATCTCCCACTTAACACTTGAGAACAGCATAACTCCTCATGTTGACTTATGTTCCTATTACAACTAATGGAAATGTTTTCCACCATAAATGTTTTCAGCCCATAAAAGCATACGATTACATGACCAAGCCATCCCTGGCTGTAAAACCAATTAAGAATATATTTGCATCAGCATCAAAACAAAAGCTAATGCAGCCAGGTTTATGTTGTGCTGGACTAACTCAGAGATGCTCAGAACTTTGTAAAGATCCACAATTTAATCACTTAAAAGAGGCTAATTCAAGTCTTTATGTAAACATAAACACGAGGCACATTTTTTCTTGTTTCCAAGCAACTGATACAATGACGTAAATTATGTAGAAATGCATCAGCTTCACTATACATCGTGGCAAAAACAAGACAGGCCACCTCTTCCTTGCCAAACAAGCTTTTCACTCTTTCATTAAGGCATTGCCCCTTTAAAAGCAATATTCCTGGCAACATGGACAGAGTCTGGGCCAAGGGCCAAACTGATCAGGTCACCATTTTCAACTGAGGTCTCTGCAAGGGGTGAGATCAAATGAATGCTTGGCACACTAAAAATAGGAATCCAGATGACATTTAACAGTGTTCTAATATAAGAACCTAAGTATTGGGAACAGGGGTAGGCCTTATGGCCTCTCATTGGCTTTGTCATTCAATAAGGTCATGGCTGATCTTCAACCTCAACTGCACTTGACTGTCTGATTGATTCCTTGAAAGTCCAAAAATCTATCAGTCTCAGCCTTCAATATACTCAACGACTCAGCATCCACAGCCCTCTGGGGTAGAAAATTCCAAAGACTCACAACTCTCTAAGTGAAGAAATTTCTCCTCATCCCAGTCCCAAATGGCTGACTGCTTATTATGTTACTATGCTCCCTAATTCTAGGCTTTCCAGGCAAAGATAAAGCATCTCAGACATTTACTCTGCCAAGCCTTTTCAGAATTTTACACTTTCAATCTGGTTACCTCCCTTTCTTCTAAGATCCAGAGAATATATTGGAACATTCTACTCAATCTCTCCTTATAAGACAACCTGCTCATCACAGGAATTAACCTAGGAATTAATCCCTCTGAACAACAACGCTTAATAGATTCGCACCATTTAAATAAATATTATTTTTTTAATTCTGCTTACCAACGTGAATAAACTCATCTTTCCCCGCTTAATACTCCATCTGCTGCCTCCTTATTCACTTAACTCATTTATACCCCTTTGCATTAACACCTTAGGGCAATTTTTAACCTCAAAAAACTGGCAGGTTTGAATTGAGTGGGAGGTCAAAGTGTTTAAAAACTTGAATCCAAACCCAAACCCATTTCCAACCCACCCACTTCCAGCTTTAACTGAGGGGTGGCAGTGGGCAGGCGTAACCCACCCCAGAGAGAGGGGTTGACACTTTAAATATAATCATTATGTTATTCCCCATTTTGAACTTAGCTGTAAACCGAGGTGAGAACTGCCAGATCCAAAGGGTGTGTGGCTTTTCACCAAACTACTGGATCGAGTATGCCTGCCTTGTGCCTGCCTGGGCAGCACCCACTCCCTTCAGGTAAACGCACCCTCACACACCCTTTTGATACCCCAACCTTCCCTTTGAGGCCTCCAACCTTCCCATAAGTGTGAAATCTCCCCCACTGCCAGGCCTCTGAAAGACTCTCCCCTACCGCTGGCCTCTGAACGCTCCTCCTAGCCCCTGCCCCCCCATTCAGATCTCTATCACCACCCTAACCACCCCCCACCCCCCCACCCCCCAACAGGCCCTGATCTCCTACCTTGATGTCATCGTGAACCATTCCCTGCAACTGGAAGCCAAAACCACAGCATATGAGGGAGCCGTGATTTCCAGTGCCTTAACCACTCCCGGCCAGTCAGGTAGGTTAAGAAGCAGTCCTTTGTGTCCTCCTCAAAGCTTAACTTCCCAGCAAGCTTTGCATCGCCAGTAAACATGGATACGTTGCGCTCAGTCCCTTCATCCAAGACAGAGGTCTGCAACCTGCACCTCTGGAGCCGTACGAAGCTCTTCAACACCTCATTTCTGGCCTCAAACCTTTTCCAGTTGAATCTCATTTAACAGGAGAAAGGCCCAAAAATGATTAAGTCAAGGAAAGTGAGAACCGTGTTTTTATTGTGGGGACAAATAGTTAATGAGTGGTACAGCTAAACCATGGCTTTGGATGTCTTTGGTTTGAGGACCAAGTTTTATAGTTGTGACCATGGCTGTTTCTAATATAGTTGTGAGTATAAATTATTCTAAATGTGCTATTAGAAGCTTTTTTTTAATCACGAGAATCAAAAGCAAAAATCTATATATCATAATTTAAAGTTTGTTTTAAAGATGACGTTACTTTCAAGTTTATAGTAGTAAAAAAGCCAAGAATTCAATAATTCAGAGTCAGATCTATCTAGTTTTCTATCTAGACACATAAATTCAATGTATTTATTTTATTTGCTACCTGTACAAACTATGCATTCTATCAAAGATACTTAACTTGCCAGGTGTTTGGTTTAGGGATGTCGAATTTTCATCTTGCATCTCCCAACCGTTTTTAGTTTAGACAGTTTTTTAAAAAGGCTCTTCAGATAAAGTAACGTTGCTGAGTCCTGTTCTAAGTCATTAACTAGGTTACAAATAGCTGAGGAAGCAAACCTAGTTCTTGTGGTATGCCACTAGTAACAACCGACCAATTTGCAAATGACTCAATCATTCCTACACTGTTTGCTGTTTTTTTTAACGAGTCCCCAAACCGTGGGCTCTTATCTTGTTCAATAAACTTTTTTCAATGTCTTTTAAAAATCCAAATATACTAGATTCAGTATTTCCCCTTTATCTATCCAGCTAGCTACATTCTTTAAAAACCTCTTAATAGATTTGTTAAACACAATTTCCCTTTCATAAAATCAAGGGCTGAATTTTCCACTGGGTGGGGTCCCTGCAACCCCCAGCCCAGACCCCCCTCCACCATAAAAGTTGGTAGCGAGACCACGCCCAGCCTGACCGGCTCACCCCGCTGCCATTTGACAGACATTGGGCGGTTAATTGGCTTGAGGCGAGACTTCCACCCATATTGCGGAGGAAGTCCCGCCTCCGAGAGCTACTGGCCTTTGGATTGGCCATCAACTCTCTGGTCCCAGAAGTGCCACCGGGAGCGGTGGCTGCTGCTGGGACTGTGGCAGCCCCAGAGGGAAGCACGCAGCGAAGGAGTCCGACTTGAAGGCGAGTCTGGGGACTCACTGGAGCCAGGTTGGCAGGCCCAAGCAAGGGAGATGGTGGGCTGGGATGCACAAGGCTGAGGGGGGGAGCAGGAGGTATATCTTGGCGGGAGGCCTCGAATTTGCACAGGGGGCCCCAGAACAGAGGTACCCCCTCTTACCTGATCACCAGTCTGCCAGGTTTCACCTGACAGGCTGGACACTTGGCGCCGGCCTCCCACCGCCATGGGTAAAATCCCAGCAGTGGCATGAGGTGGTCCTTCAGTGGCCATTTATTGGCTGCTTTAGGGCCTCAATTAGCCAATGGGCGAGTGGGTCTCCCAACAGCTCGCCCGCCACTCATAAAATAGCAACAGGAGTGAGGGTGGGTGGTTAGGCACCAGGAAGGCACCATGCAGCCATATTTCTGAAATGGCTATTAGATCAAACCCATTTACTTCTCTTTACGCCATTAATTCGTCCGTCATGTTACGAATGCTCCAGGTATTCAGATAAAGCACATTTAATTTTAACATTCTACCTCTTTTCTCTGATTTGACCTTATTCATTGATGTAATGTTACCATTGGACACGCTGTACCTTCCTATCTCACTCTATTTATCTTTACCCGAATCGTTACAGTGCCCGATGGTCTTGTCTTTTCTCTTTAGACTTATACATTTCCCCTGGCTTGACCCTCCCCAACACCCTCCTTTTTTAGTTTTGAGCCCTATCTACAGTATTTGATCTATGAATCGCCAGGATACTGGTCCTGGGCTGGTTTATGAGCAGCCCATTCGAATGAAACTCATTTACCCCAGTGCTGGAGTCAGTGTCCCATGAAAACCGTTGGCTTCCAAACCACTCTTTCAGCCACACATCCAGCTCTCTGGTCTGTTTGACTGTGCACTAATTTTCACATAAATCAGGTAGTGATCCAGAGGTTATTACCTTTGAGGTTCTGCTTATTAATTTGGATCCCAGCTTGGTGGGGTCAGTGAGATTCTGCCCTGAGTCTCCAAAATATGATCCTACGTACACTGTACAGAGAATGAAACATGGAAATGAAATTATTAAAATAGCAAATGAAACATTCTGTAGCTACATTTGCCAAGACAAGTTTACAAGTGAAGGTTGAAATTTAATGACCGCCCTACCCATCACCTCCACTCCAGCTCCCAAGAATGGGCTGGCAGGCAAGGGAGGCTTAAGATCAGTGGCTTGGTGAGGAGCGCATGCACAATACCATTTAATGCCCATTTAAGGGCCTCTTCCCACAGCCATTGGCATTTTACCAGGGGTAGGGGTGAGCCCACGCCACATGGCGAGACCGCCAGGTTAATCCTGCTGGCCTGGCTGCAGGTTCAGGGATCCCTCCTGTGCCACACCAAGATCCATCCCAATGGAAATGACCACCCCCGCTTACCTCCCACAGCCTCCCAAATGGTCTGTGCCTCACGCATATCACCCCCCCCCCCCAACCCCACCACCCTCCAGCCCACCCCTGCCTGCCAGGACCTGCCTGACTGGCGCCGGTGAAGTTGTTCTGTTTGCCTGGTCATCTAGCATCCTCCACGACTCCTTGTCAGGGCCAGACTGCAGTCCCAGCAGTGGCCAGCACTCCCGGTGGCGCTGTGAGGACTAGTGAGCTCCCAGCCATCTGATCGGCCAGCAGGACCTGGAGGGGTGGAGTGGGGAGGAGGGTCATCTTCCTACATGGGTATGTGGGTTGAACTTTAAGCCGGCAGGATTTTATGGTCCCGCCAAAGTCAATGGACTTTTGAACGACTCGCTGCATGTTACGGCCCCGCCCCCACCATGACGGGGCAGTAAAATTCCGCCCTGTATGTGTGCAGAAGCCATAACCTCAGGCACTTAATTGCCTGATGACCCCACAGAGGCGGGGTCAGCCCGATTTTCAAGCCAGTGGACAGCACTACTGCCCCCGCGGAAATTGCGGCCAAAGAAACAAAGGTTAGCTGGCAGTGTAAAAGAGGAATGTCGTGCACAATGTTTTGCGTACCGTGTCAATCCCGGCACATGAGAGAGAATCATGGGATTACATCCTTTGCTGTGTAACTCTGCTTTTCAAACCACATTATTTGACCCATGGAGTTTCTTGCCATTTGCTTTTCTTGAGTTGAGTGACACTTACATACAAGGAGAGGTGAAAGTGGGAGGTAATACGTCGGAAACTGACTAGCATTTCCTTGTTTTTGTTAGATGGAACTTTTGACCTTGGTCAGCAGCCCATCTGGTTGGCTGCCATTTGAAGGTGACTGACCTAAACTCTTTACATAATATCAGAATTACTAATCCCTCAATTAACAAATACATTGCTTCTACAATTGCAAGTCAGAGGTCCCTTGTTATATGTGCGTGGAGACTTATATAGACTGTGCCTCTACTTATTCCTTGGAATGTGCTCATACATGCTGACTGGACTGCATCTTGCCCATGTCGGGCAGACTGGGCGGGAGCGGGTGGGGGCAGGCGCAGGTCCGATCGCTGCCCGCAATCGGCTGCGCGCCACCATTTTACGTGGGCAGGCCAATTAGCCAGCGTAACGCGCGGCCGAACCTGTGCGGGCGGGGTGGGGGAGGAGGGACAGTCGGGGCCTGCGCTCTTTCGCGCATCCGTGCGTAAGAACACAGCAATCTCCCCGAGGCACGCAGCTTAATCAGGGAAATTAAGCTGATAGTAAAACTTTTTAATAAAGGAGGAAGAAAGTTATTTAAACATGACTCCTCATGTGGCAGTGTCACACGAACTGGTACATGCCCATGAATTTTATTAAAAATTTCTATTAAAGTTTAAAAACCTTCAGGAAATTCATCCCGCCCGTGGATGGGGTTTCCTGAAAAATGCAAAGGCTGCTTGGGCTCTTCGCCTGCCCGGCAACCTTAAGGTTGGAGGGGTAGCGTTGCTAACAACTTTAGTTGGTTTTTTAATGGTTTAATAGGTGGTTGACAGTTTGACGGGTGCACAGCCACCTCCAGCGCACGCCCGCTGAGAATAATATTTAAACGACGCGCGATGATGTCAGGATGCACGCCCAACGTCATCGTGCGTCATTTTGCGTGTCAGGCCCGCCCCCCCCACATACCGATGGCAATATTCTGGCCCTAACCTAAGCAATCAGAAAGCCTCACGCATTATTAACAATTCAGGAAGCTCATTCACCTTTTTTTCATAAAAACTGTATTCAATACCCATGTGAAACCAAATAGACTCATCCAGCCTCTTCCAAAACAACAGGCAAGTCCTGGAGCACGTCCAAAGGAGTGCACAATTGTGTGAGGTTGAGGAACGCACCATTCATCCAAACCGAGGAAGGGCAGTATGCAGTGGAATCATGTGGGTAATTTGCTTTCACGGGTGGATTCCTTCTGTCAACTTAGACAGTGGAAACATTGGAGGTCAGTCTTCATTCAGGGGAACATAAACTGTAAGGTTTTCAGGGAGCGAAATCGCGTCAGTCAACTTTTTGATTCCTAATTCTGAATCTTTAGTTAGAGGAGGACTCTTAATCTTTTTTGCTTCTGAGGCCCCCTCGCCACGCTAAAAAAAAAATTCCCTGTAACACAAGTACTGGCCAGAATATTACGGCCCTGTCAAGGCAGGAACGGGGCTGTAAAATGCGGCGAGACATTCTCAACTCTACTGACTTCGGCAGGACCGTGAAATCCCACTGTCGTCAAATTCCGCCCATCGTTTCTGTAGCTATGCAACTCCAAAAATGAGCATTCCTTGTCCTCATATGTTTTTCACTGTTTGATAATTAAATGTCTGTAATTTGCAGGGTTTTGAAGATTCATTTGGACGGTACATATGCACCAATTACACATTATGGTCAAGAAATACCTCAATTTCTAGTGCTAATGAAACCAAAATTCAAGTGGCTGTCTTTGTATTTCCCTAATTTTGCAGGGTTAATGGTGGCTTTATGTTTCTCACTCACACCTCCACCACCTCAGTGATCTTCAGCCCTTTATGGTTGAACCTGACGGGGGAAGCTCTGGATCATCATTCTGTTGTTTTGAAGCTGACGGTTCGAATTATAAATCTACCCATATCCTGTACTTATCGCCTGTGTTTACAACGATTTTTCCTGTTCTTTGTAATTTATCTTGCTCCACTGGAATCGCTCTATTATACCTTACGTAAAGAGAGGACGTAGTACTTAGCCCATCAAGGTGCCAATTTCTGCGCTTCCAGTGTGTAATAAACATACAGCAACAAGGGATGAGCATAAATGCCAGCCCAATTGCCCACCCAAGGATCAAAATATATCTTAAAAATATCCCAGCCCTCACTCAAATGGCAAGAAGAGCATGATACCCCAATGGTTGAACATGTCATCAGATACCCCATATGGATGACCAAAGCATCAGATACCCCAGGTGGGTGAATATAGGATCAGATACCCAACCCCCTCTGAAGAACTATTGCCTGCTCTTCTTGTAGATGTTGATTCACCTGCTGTGTCTGCTGTTGCAGCAATTTTCTTTGTTATCTTCCTACAAAGGGAATGCAAAGGCAGTAAATCATATTGTGAATCTGCAGCACCTGAACTCCCAGTTTTATGGAGGTGTTGCACAATGAGTAGCCGGGCCTCACCTCTGCCTCTCGGGTTATTGGAGTGGTTGCCAGTAAATGCTTAAATTCCAACCCCAGCACAGCTGAAATCCAGACTGGGAAAGGCAGGGGAGAATTTTCCCCATGTTGGGCGGACCAGTTGGGAGTGGGCGCTGGCGGGTGTGGACCCGATCGCCGCCTGCGATCGGGTCTGCGCCGCCATTTTACGCGGATGGGCCAATTACCCAGCGTACTTCACGACTCCCATGCATAGCTGGAGTGGGCAGGCAGCAGCGGGCACGCTCAGCCCGCTAGGTCCAATGGCGACCCGGCGGCCTGTATAAAGGAAGCCCTGGCAGCCTTAGAAAGGCTGCTCACAATGGCTGGGAGAAGGGCTCTGCAGAGGGGCAATGTTGGTGATGCAAGTCCGGAGGCTAGGCCATCGGGGCAGGCCAGGCCGGAAAGTAGGCCATCTGGGGCAGGCCAGGCCAGAAGGTAGGCTACCGCGGCAGCGTGCCTCTCGTTTTTCAGATTACCTAGTTGCCCCCCTGGAGGAGGCGGCAGCGCGATGGGAGGTCCTTCTTCCGAGGGACGGGAGGTGGGGGCCTCCCCACCTGACCAAACGTGTGTGGGAGGAGGTGGCCGAGAGTGTGAGCTCCCATGATGTGGTGCAGCGCACATGGCTCCAGTGCTGCAAAAGGTTCAATGGTCTCTTGTGCACGAGAAGGGTGAGTACCATGTTGGCTCAAGCCACTTAATGCAGCCGTCACCCTTTCCCCCAAACTCCCAACCTCCACATCCCCGCCAAATCTGAGTACAGTAGTGTCAGAATCTGCAGCTTATGGTCACACACTATCTGCACGTTCATGGAGTGGAAGCCCTTCCTGTTGACAAAGGTACCGGGCTCACCTGCTGGCGCCTTGATGGCCACATGTGTACAGTCTATAGCACCCTGGACGCGGGGGAAGCCAGCAATGACCGCGAAGCCTCTGGCTCGTTCTGTCTGACTGGCATCATCCCAGCATCAGTGGATGAAGGTCAATGCACGACTGAACAGAGCATCCGTCACCTGCTTGACACAAGTGTGGACAGCTGATTGGGAGACTCCACAGAGATCACCCACCGAGCCCTGGAAAGAGCCAGAGGCATAGAAGTAGAGGGCAGCTATGACCTTTAGAGCTACTTGCATGGGGGGTCCACCTACACAGTTAGCGGAGATCTCAGGGCCTATCGTCGGACAGAGCCTCTTTCGGCACTGCACCTCAGACATAGTAAGGTAGCTGCTTCGCCGCCTGTAAACCCTGGCAGCAGGATAGTGGAGTCTTCTGCAGCCCCTTCCACCTTACACTTCCTGTTGGCCCTGCACCCCTTGTGCCTGCGCCTCTCCTCCCAAAGGTGGCTCCCTGGAGTCTGAATGTGGACTCCTGGCCTCCTCCCCCTTCTGACCCTCCCTTCCTCCTCAGAGGAGGTGCGTCCAGTGGAGAGCACAACTCTCATTCCCAGGCTAAGGGAAGGCTTCCTGAAAGCTGCAGGCCCCAGGAATGATTTCTACTGTAGAGCCCTGACCAAGGCTTTTACTCCTGTCCTAGCAGCTGGTATGAGTTTTGAAGTCTTCCTACTCACTCAGGCAAGGAAAATTAACTTTCACACTTAAATACCTCAAACATCACGTTCGCAACCCCACTCACCCCTCTTATCCCACCCATGGATGAGGTTTATACAAATGTCTGCTACCCGCCTGTCCATTGCGCCCGTGCGACATCCTGAAGATCGCACAGGCTGTGAAAAATCGAGATCAATTGCTGCCTCAAGGGCCTTAACTGGCCCGTTAATTGTTGGAGGGCACAAATCCGAACTTATAACGCGCCCGCCTTCCCAAATATCGCAATGGCACACGGTGACGTCGGGACACTCACCCAACATCACCGCACGTCATTTTACACGCGGGCGGGCGGGGCCTGCCCCTGCACACTAACGGGAAAATTCTGGTGGCAGAGTCTGCGAAAGAGGCTGAATCTACAAGGGTTGGTGAAAAGACTGGGGTGCAACTCATCCAGTTAACCTTATCACAACCCACCAACCCCACTCCCCCCCTCCACCCCTATCTCAGAGGGGGACTGGATTTACCTAGAAGTTGCGGCTTGACTGTCCAAAGGTGAGTTGCTGGAACTAACCCCACGGATCACTGTCTATCTCCAGCTGTGCCCTTCACCTCCACACACTGCTTTATAATGACTCATCTTGTTCAAACATCACACTGATGCTGATGGCTCCCAATCGCCATCCACTTTCTAGTGACCTCACTACACGATGTGCGCAATGCGGGGCGGAGCCACCATATTTCGTTAGGTCCAAAAAACGACCCCTTGAAACTTATTTGTGGCTCTTTAGGAGGTCACGGACCCCTAGTTGAGAACCCCTGAGTTAGAAAACCAAAGACATGTGAGCTAATTCACCAATGAACAGTAGTCCACTATTGTCACTTTAACATGGAGCCTAGACTTCATTTTTAATTCCGTACAAGTTATCCAATGAATTTCATAGCAAACACATCCAAAGCACTTTGGAATAAATATCCTTGAGACTAAAATTAATCATATCTTGCCTGATTTTCCACTGCCTAAGACTCCAATATGGCAAGCAGTGCACTCATTACCAGCTAGAATTGCACTGACTGCTGTATTGATGTCGACAAATCACTTTTTTTGGATTCATTTACGGGATGTGGGCATCGCTGGCTGGGCCAGCATTTATTGCCCATCCCTAATTGCGTCTTGAGAAGGTGGTGGTGAGCTGCCTTCTTGAACTGCTGCAGTCCCTGTGGTGTGGGTACACCCATAGTGCTGTTAGGGAGGGAGTTCCAGGAATTTGACCCAGTGACTGTGAAGAAATGGCGATATATTTCCAAAGCAGGATGGTGAGTGTCTTGGAGGGGTAGTGGTGTTCCCATGTATCTGCTGCCTTTGTCCTTCTAGATGGTAGCGGTCGTGGTTTGGAAGGTGCTGTCTTAGGAGCCTTGGTGAGTTTCTGCAGTGCATCTCATAGATGGTATGCACTGCTTCCACTGCTCATCGGTGGTGGAGGGAGTGAATGTTTGTGGAAGGGGTGCCAATCAGGTGGGTTGCTTTGTCCTGGATGGTGTCAAGCTTCTTGAGTGTTGTTGGAGCTGCACTTATCCAGGCAAGTGGAGAGTATTCCATCACACTCCTGACCTGTGCCTTGTAGATAGTGGACAGGCTTTGGGGAGTCAGGAGGTGAGTTACTCACTACAGGATTCCTAGCCTCTGACCTGCTCTTGTAACCACAGTGTTTATATGGCTAGTCCAGTTCAGTTTCTGATTAATGGTAGCCCCCAGGATGTTGACAGTGGGGGAGTCAGAGATGGTAATTGTAATAAACTCAGGTTTCTTACTTAAAACAGTTAACTTTATTTACAGAGCTCCTGAAGAAATTACATGCTTGAACCAGGTCCACGACTGGAAAGCTCCGCCCCTAAGATTACCCGCGCTTAGGGGTGATTCGTCCGTACAATCACATGACCCCTAAAACAATAGGAAAGGTATTACTTACAATCACTATGTTCCTCCCCCTTTAATTTTTTTTTACATTTCTTATTTACAAGAATATCTTAATCCATAATATATACATATATACGCAGCTCATGTGATTATAGATTAAGTCTCTTAGGTGATTTTCTAATTCGGTTAGAGCAATGTAGCTCTACGACTTGAGATTCTCCCACTGGATCGACATGATCAGGAACTGCAGCATCAGGGGCACCCTTAGACAATGGCAGAATTATTTAATTCAACAGAGACATCAGGTATGTCTATTCTAGGTCGATCTGGCACCTCAAGGTTTAAAGATTCAACATCAATTGCAGGCGGAATAACTGGTTGTTGGAATGTTGTTCTACTCCTGGGATGATCCCCATGTTTTCGAACAATCCAGTTTTCCACTTCCACTTGGTATGACAAAGGTCCAGTTTCAGAGACAATTATACCAGGAACCCATCTAGGTCCATTTCCAAAATTTCGCACGAAAACTGTCTCTCCCACAGTAAATCTCCGAGCTTTGTTGCGACTATCATGATACAATTTCTGAGTACTCCAGTTCTTCTCCACCTTCCCCTCTTAAGTTTGGAAACACCAGACTCAGCCTGGTACGAAGGCGGAGTTTCATCAGTAATTCAGATTGTGTTGAACCTGTAGTTGCATGAGGAGTCGTGTGATAGTTGAGAAGAAATAGTGAAATTTGAGTTTCTGACGTTCCTTCGGATAACTCCTTCATTCCTGTTTTGAAGGTCTAGACTTCTCTTTCAGCTAACCCATTGGACGAGGGATGATATGGTGCTGTTTTAATATGTTTAATCCCATTTAAACTCATAAATCTCTGGAATTTCATACTGGTGAAGACAGTACCATTATCCCAAAACTTCTACCTCTCCCTGGACCATGACTCCACCACTGAACATCAAGCCATTGTTTCCAGGACTGTTACTGACCTCATCTCCTCTGGAGATTTTCCTTCCACAGCTTCCAACCGCATAGTCTCCCAACCTCAGACGGCCCGCTTCTACCTCCTATCCAAAATCCACAAACAGGACTGTCCCAGCAGACCGATCGTGTCAGCCTGTTCCTGCCCCACGGAACTCATTTCTTGCTATCTTGACTCCATTCTCTCTCCCCTTATCCAGTCTCTTCCCACCTACCTCCGTGATTCCTCTGACACCCTACATCATATCAACAATTTCCAGTTCCCTGGCCCCAACCGCCTCCTCTTCACCACGGACGTCCAATCTCTCTACATCAGGATGGTCTGATGGCTCTCCACTTCTTCCTCAAACAGAGGCCCGAATAATCCCCATCCACCACTACTCTCCTCTGTCTGGCTAAACTTGTTCTCACATGAACAATTTCTCCTTAAACTCCTCTCACTTCCTCCAAATAAGAGGTGTGGCTATGGGTACTCGCATGGGCCCCAGTTATGCCTGTCTCTTTATGGGATATATGGAACATTCCTTGTTCCAGTCCTACTTCGGCCCCCTCCCACAACTCTTTTTCCGGTACATCGATGATTGCTTTGGTGCTGCTTCATGCTCTCATCTGGACCTGGAAAAATTTATTAATTTTGCTTCCAATTTCAACCCTCCATCATTTTCACATGGTCCAACTCTGACACTTCCCTTCCCTTCCTTGACCTCTCTGTCTCAATTTCTGGTGATAGACTGTCCACCAATATTCATTACAAGCCTACCGACTGCCACAGCTACCTCAACAACAGCTCCTCACACCCCGCTTCCTGTAAGGACTCCATTCCATTCTTTCAGTTCCTTCGCCTCCGTCGCATCTTTTCTGATGATGCCACTTTCAAAAACAGTTCCTCTGACATGTCTTCCTTCTTCCGTACCCAAGGTTTTCCACCCACGTTGGTTGACAGGGCCCTCAACCGTGTCTGGCCCACATTACCAGGGAGAAGGTGCTAGGAAAACTGAAAGGTCTGAAGGTGGATAAATCACCTGGACCAGATGGATTACACCCCAGAGTTCTGAAAGAGATAGCTGAAGAGAGAGTGGAGGCATTAGTGGTGATCTTTCAGGAATCACTGGAGTCAGGGAGGGTCCCAGAGCACTGGAAAATCACTAATGTAACCCCCCTGTTTAAGACAGGAGTGAGGCAAAAGACAGGAAATTACAGGCCGATTAGCCTGACCTCGGTCGTTGATAAGATTTTAGAGTCCATTATTAAGGATGAGATTTCAGAATACTTGGAAGTGTCTGGTAAAATAGGGCAAAGTCAGCATGGTTTCATCTAGGGGAGGTCATGCCTGACAAATCTGTTAGAATTCTTTGAGGAGGTAACAAGTAGGTTAGACAAAGGAGAGCCAATGGATGTTATCTACTTGGACTTCCAGAAGGCCTTTGACAAGGTGCCGCACAGGAGGCTGCTCAGTAAGATAAGAGACCATGGTGTTAGAGGCAAGGTACTAGCATGGATAGAAGATTGGCTGTCTGGCAGGAGGCAGAGAGTGGGGATAAGGGGGTCCTTCTCAGGATGGCGGCCGGTGACTAGTGGAGTTCCGCAGGGGTCAGTGTTGGGACCACAACTTTTCACTTTATACATGAATGATCTAGATGAAGGAACTGAGGGCATCCTGGCTAAGTTTGCATGTGATACAAAGATAGGTGGAGGGACAGGTAGTATGGAGGAGGCGGGGAGACTGCAGAAGGATTTGAACATGTGAGGAGAATGGGCAAAGAAGTGGCAGATGGAATACAACGTGGGGAAGTGTGAGGTCATGCACTTTGGTAGGAAGAACAGAGGCATAAGACTATTTTCTAAATGGGGAAAGAATTCAGAAATCTGGAGTGCAAAGGGACTTGGGAGTCCTAGTCCAGGATTCTCTTAAGGTTAACTTGCAGGTTGAGTCGGTGGTTAGGAAGGCAAATGCAATGTTGCCATTTATTTCGAGAGGACTAGAATATAAAAACAGGGATGTGCTGCTGAGGCTTTATAAGGCTCTGGTCAGACCACATTTAGAATATCGTGAGCAATTTTTGGCCCCGTATCTCAGGAAGGATGTGCTGGCCCTGGAGAGGGTCCAGAGGAGGTTCACGAGAACAATCCCAGGAATGAAAGGCTTAACATATGAGGAACGTTTGAGGACTCTGGATCTATACTCGATGGAGTTTAGAAGGATGAGGGAGGATCTGATTGAAACTTACAGAATACTGAAAGGCCTGGGGAAGATGTTTCCATTAGTAGGAGAGACTAGGGCCCGAGGGCACAGCCTCAGAGTAAAGGGAAGACCTTTTAGAACAGAGATGAGGAGAAACTTCTTTAGCCAGAGAGTGGTGAATCTATGGAATTCATTGCCACAGAAGGCTGTGGAGGCCAGGTCATTGAGTGTATTTAAGACCGAGATAAATAGGTTCTTGATTGGTAAGGGGATCAAAGGCTACGGGGAGAAGGCGGGAGAATGGGGTGGCAGAGCAGACTCAATGGGCCGAATGACCTAATTTCTGCTCCTATGTCTTATGGTCTTATCTCCTGCGCATCTGCCCTCACACCTTCCTCTCCCTCTCAGAACCATGATAGGGTCCCCCTTGTCCTCACTTATCACCCCACCAGCCTCCGCATTCAAACGATCATCCTCTGCCATTGCCGCCAACTCCAGCATGATGCCACCACCAAACACATCTTCCCTTAACCCCCCTGGCGGCACTCCGCAGGGATCATTCCCTCCGGGACACCCTGGTCCACTCTTCCATCACCCCCTACAGCTCAACCCCCTCCCAAGGCACCTTCCCATGCAACCGCAGAAGGTGCAACACCTGCCCCTTCACTTCCCCTCTCCTCATTGTCCAAGGGCCCAAACACTCCTTTCAAGTGTAGCAGCATTTCACCTGTACTTCCCTCAATTTAGTCTACTGCATTCGTTGCTCCCAATGCGGTTTTCTCTACATTGGAGAGACCAAACGCAGACTGGGTGACCGCTTTGCAGAACACCTTCGGTCTGTTCGCAAGCATGACCCAGACCTCCCTGTCGCTTGCCATTTCAACACTCCACCCTGCTCTCATGCCCACATGTCCGTCCTTGGCTTGTTGCATTGTTCCAGTGAAGCTCAACGCAAACTGGAGGAACAGCATCTCATCTCCTGACTAATCACTTTACAGCCTTCCGGACTGAATATTGAGTTCAACAATTTTAGATCATGAACTCTCTCCTCCATTCCCACCCCCTTGCCGATCCCCACCTTTTTTTTCCAATAATTTATATAGATTTTTCTTTTCCCACCTATTTCTATTATTTTTAAATGTATTTCCATCCATTGTTTTATCTCTACCTTTTAGCCTATTTCGATCCCTTCCCTTCACCCCACCCCACCCCCACTAGGGCTATCTGTACCTTGCTTGTCCTGCTTTCTACCCTTAATTAGCACATTCCTTAGATAACATCACCACCTTCAACACCTCTTTGTCCTTTTGTCTGTGACATCTTTTGACAATCTCCACTTATCACTGGCCCTCTATCCAGTTCTACCTGTCCCACCCCACCCCCTTAAACCAGCTTATATTTCACCTCTTTTCTATTTTTACATAGTTCTGCTGAAGAGTCATACAGACTCGAAATGTTAACTGTGTTCCTCTCTGCAGATGCTGCCAGACCTGCTGAGTTTTTCCAGGTATTTTTATTTTTGTTTTGGATTTCCAGCATCCGCAGTTTTTTGCTTTCATTTTTTGCTTTTATCCCAAAACTTCTGGTAGGCCATGTACGCTAAAACATTGGTGCAGCTTTTCAACAGCTGTACGCGATGTCGGTGATTTAACTTCATACACATCCATCCACTTAGAATGCACGCCGATGATCAATAAAGGCACCTAAAAATGGACCTGCATCGTTTATATGTAGTCTAACCCAGGGTCGACCAGGCCACTCCCACTGACGCAGTGGAGCTGAAACGGGCAATTTCTGTTGTCGCTGACACTGGAGACAGTGTTTAACCATTTTTTCTATGGGCAGAATTTTGCCCTCAGATGGCGCCATTTTGAGTGGGCGGGCCAATTAAGGCCCGCCCAGCGGCCTTCCTGACAGGAAGTGCTATGCGCTTCTTGTGCGGGGGGAGGGATTCCCCATCTGTCAAAGTGCGCACTGCTCCCTGAGACTAAGTCCTGTCTCAGGGAGATTCATGACAGTTATGTAAAGTCTAAAAATAGATAAATACTGAAATTATTAACATGTCCCCCTCATGTGACAATGTCACACGAGATGGGACATGTTAATAATAAACACATAAAATTTATTAAATGTTTAAAAAACGGACATGAAACTTCATCCCGCCAGTGGATGAAGTTTTATGAATAATCTGGAGTCCGCTGGGGCTCCTGGCCTGCCCGCCAACCTTAAGCTTGGACGGGCAGGTCTTTAATTATCTTAATGAGCCGGTCAATGGCCTCGATTGGCCATTGACGGGTCGGCGGGCAGACAGCTGATTTCGCTGTCCGCCCGTCTTCCTAAAAATTTAAAGGGACCGGGATGACGTCGGGGATTCCTCCCAACGTCAACCCGCGTCATTTTCCCCTCGGCGAGCGGGCCCCGCCCCCAAATCGCTGAGGGGAAAATCCTGGCCTAAATCACTATCTATGCCTGGCCACCAGACATAGCTTCACGCAAGCATCTTTATCTTCAAAATGCCTGGATGCACACTGCAAAGCTCTGTCAAGAGTGGTTCTCTTCCTTGCAAAAGGATAATGACTCTTGATCCCCACAGCAAGATTCCATCTTGACAATTTAACTCAGTTTTGGGGGCATAGGATGGTTTTATGTCCTCAGAGACTGGTGCATTCGACCATCCTTGCAATACCTGGGGTCTCGGAATTTTGATAAAATTGGATCCCGATTTGTCCAATTCTTTATTTGCTTCACACAGACCAGTGAGGAGTCCAGGAAATTCAACATAAGTACAACATCTCGAGGCACTGGAGCATGTATGACACTGTCTGGCAATGAAAGACGACTGAGGGCATCTGCATTTGCTATATGCACACCCGGACGGTGTATAAAGGTGTATTCATACGCCGACAAAATCAAGACCCATCATTGAATTCTGGCAGAGGCTATAGACGGGATTGCTTCATCTTCACTAAATAAACCTAAATAAGTGGCTTGTGATCTGACCACTATGGTGAAATATTGACCATGCAAATATTGATGAAATTTCTTTACTCCAAATATTACAGATAAACCATCTTTTTCAAGTTGTGGGTAGCCCTTCTCGGCTGCAGAGGGGGTTCAAGAGACATATCCTATTGGTCTTTCGGATTTGTTTTCTGTCTTTTCTTCTTCTGTTTGCCACAGGGTTCTGTCTTGTCCTTCATTTTGATTTCACAGATGGACAGGTTTCTCTCTTGTGAAATCTGAACTTGGTCCAGTTCAGGGTTGAGCTACCCATGGCTTCGTTACCCACTCGCACCTTGGAAAGTTCCACGACTTTCCTTTCTAATGCCTCTTTTGTTTCAATCAGCTGATTCTTCAGCTCTTCTGTCTCCTTCTTGGCTTCCTCCTGGAACATTAAACATTGTTGAGTTTTGTCTGCCAACCGTTGCTTCAGTCGGTTCGGAGTGGCACTGTATTCGTTTCGCTTCTTTTCATGATTTTACAGCGGAACCAACTCTGACCTGAGGGATCCTTCATCCTGCAAATGTCCTTCAGTTTTTCTATCTCATTCCGAAAGACACTATCATATTCCAGTATCAACTCAGGATTTCTTCCTTTTCTAACTTGAAAAATTTCTGACCAGTTAAGCTTAATTTATTTTAACCAACTGCTGCCCAGAAGACCAAGTCCTTCACCTGTTACAATAATCACTGGAAGCTGGGTTGACTGTTGTCTGTAGGATACAGGATACTGTGGCAATGCCTTTTATTTGTATTGCTTCTCCAGTGTACGTATTTAGCTGAGCCGTGGTTTGCTCCAAATTCAGTGGCTGGGTAACTTCACTTAGGTATTTAAATATGTGTTCTCCCATCATTGTGGTCGAGGGTCCCGTGTCAATCTCCATGACTAGAGGCTTCCCATTCACTTGCAGGGTGATGGTGATTGGTTCAGTTTTTACTGCTTTGACATTGTGTAGGGAATAGGTGTCAGTATCAGCAGCTCCTGGTTCAGTAATATTGTGCACTTCAGTTAGCTTGGCCTGCTGTCTGATTGGCTGTCTTAATTTTGCCCTGCATCGCTTTATTACGTGGCCTTTATTGTGACAGTAATGGCACTCTGCCTCTTTAAATCGCAGGCTTCCAGTACATGGTTAACCCCCCATCGGTAACAAATTAATTTCTGAATTGCTGGTAAGATGCTTCCAGTATTTATTTTTGTTTTTTTGAGCAGTAGAGACTATCTCCTGCTTCACGGCTGTCTCCCTGATTTTCACACCAAGCCCGGTGGTAGGTTCCCGTCCCGACTGAAGAATGGCGCCATGTTGCACACTCTGAAATGCCTGCGAGTCCCTCTCAGCACTCTACATTGCTAGCGCTATTTCCATGGCGGCTTCAGGTCAATATTAACCTCTGCAAGTAAACGGCGCTGAATGGCGTCGTTGTGTACACCGCAAACCAAACGATCTCGCAATGTCATTGAGAGTATCTCCGAAGTCGCAGTGCTCAGTCAACTGTTTTAACTTTGCGATATACATTGCGATTGATTCACCCAGGAACCTTACTCTGGAGTTGAACTTAAATCTTTGCATAATTACTAATGGCTTCGGCTGAAAATACATTTTCATGAGGTCTACCAGCTTGTTAAAAGAATTAGAATTGGGCGCATTTGGGGCCATCAGACTCTGGATGAGGTTATATGTCTTGTTCCTGCGGACACTTAAAAGAATTGCTTTCAGCTTCTCCTCCGCAGTTATTTCATTCGCCACAAAATAAAAACCTAGGCGCTCTATATACTGGCTCCAGTCTTCCATGGATGAGTCATAAAGATCGATTCTGCTGAAGAGTGGCCTGAATGGTGAGTATAATTTTCTTTCTTTCTTCAAGAATTGACATACTCACATTCAGGAGGTGAGGTGCAGAGTCAGAGCTATTTACTCTTGTCGCCAATTGTAATAAACTTGGTGTACTGGAAAGGTTTCTTACTTGAAACAGTTAACTTTATTTACAGAGCTCCTGAAGAAACTACGTGCGTGAACCAGGTCCACGGCCTAGAAAGCTCCACCTCTAAGATTACCCACGCTTAGGGCTGATTCGTCCGTACAGTCACATGACCTTTAAAACAGTAGGAAAAGTTTTACTTACAATTACTACAGTAATGTCATTGAATATCAAGGGGCGATGGTTAGATTCTCTCTTGTTGGAGATGGTCATTGCCTGGCACTTGTGTGGCACAAATATTGCTTGTCAGCCCAAGCCTGGATATTGTCCAGATCTTGCTGCATTTGGACACGGACTGCTTCAGTATCTGAGGAGTCGCGAATGGTGCTGAACATTGTGCAATCATCAGCGAGTATCCCCACTTCTGACCTTATGATGGAAGGAAGGTCATTAATGAAGCAGCCGATGATGGTTGGACCTAGGACACCTTAAACAAGAGTTAGGCCCTTTGCATGTGTTAATCAAGGGGCATCCACCTATTTGATGCCTGCTGTGTAAAACTGAGTTAACCTAAATACTGCTAACTCTGCTCGGTTCCCCAAAAGTACATTACCAGCCTACGCTCACAACCGCTCCATCTCCCCATCCCCACTCTCCCCTCTGGATTGATACTCCGGCCCCCGACCCCAGTACCCACCTTGGCCTAAATTGCCCACTGGTTCCTGCATAGGGATCAAACAATTTCCTGCCATCACACAATTGGTGAGCTGAAGCCTGGGATGGGGTGGAGGGGCGGAGGTGCCTGTTTGATGTCCAGTTGCACTTGAATGTGCCCGGACCTAAGAATCATTTGGTTCCCCCTGACACGTTTTGGGTGGGTGACATCTCCACTCCGTCAACTTCACTTAGCTGAATATTCATTCACATGCCTCCCATCCCCCACCCCCACCTTATCTAATTTAGAAAATTGGACTCTTCACTGAGTGTCAGTGCATTTTAATATTAGATATTGATTTCAATTGGTACTGGTTGAAACTGTGGGGGAGATGGTAGTTTATTGGTAACGTCACTGGGCTAGTAATCCAAAGGCTCGGGCTAATGTTCTGGGAGCAAGGGTTCAAATTCCACCATGGCAACTTGTGCAATTAAATTCAATTAATAGCATGGAATTGAAAAGCTAGTCTCAGTAATGGTGACCATGAAACCTTTGTTGGTTGTTGTAAAAACCCACTTGGTTCACTAAATGTCCTTTAGGGAAGGAAATCAGCCATCCTTACCTGATCTGGCCTACATGTGGCTCCCGATCCATAGCAATGCAGTTGACTCTTAACTGCCCTCTGAAATGGTCTGGCAAGCCACTCAGTTCAAGGGCAATTCGGGATGGACAGCAAATGCTGGCTTTGTCAGTGATGCCCAGAGTTGAAGTCGTAACATCTTCTTACTTCTAGTGTAATAATTTTCTGCATCAATCATCAGAAAGAGGATTTTGACTGGATGCTTTTTTGAAAACACAGTCTTGGACCATGTTTTGTTTTCATTTAATTCCAACTGAATTTAGTTAATTTAATTGACAAGCCACATTCCTAAAACTGTAAGTAGGCTATGCAAAAATAAGTCAATAAAAGAGTTGAGGGCTTGCATTGCGTGGGCAGTCACAGTAAGGGTGTGGAGGATGAGTCACAGAGGATGCCCTGAAATGAAGTGAAGGTCATGGGAATCTTTCCCTGAACAGAAAACAGATGTCACACCATCGGCACAGGATTTAACTGTGGATGTCTGGAGACCCTTTGACATCCAACTGACTCGTAAAGTTAAGATGAAAAGCATAAGCTCGAACCAGAACATCCTGAACTGACACAAAGCCTAAGCTGTTCATTAAGTCTTGTGGAGAAGACTTGTCTCTTTCCATACATAGTAAGTGCTTTCTGGCAGAGCCAGTGAACTCCCTTGAGATTCCATCACAAATACTATAATTGGGCATAGTCCAAATTGCAGGGGCAAACATAAAAGTGTCCTATAAAAACTTCAATCTGAGAGAGGAGGATCAGGATATAAACCCATATGAATACAATTGGTTCAGCCCTTGAGGATTTCATAACTGGCTGGTCGAGGAGGACTTTACTCACATTGTGCTGACCAATGGAAAGAGGTTGTTGGGAAGCAGGGGTGAGGTAATTAATTAGAAACAATGACACTGAAATACCCTCGGGCTCTCGAAGTTGGGAGAACTTGTCGAGTTTCAGGGTCAATGAGTGCAGCCACCAACAAGCGACCGTTGGGACACTTGGCTAAAGCCACACGCAGGATTAGGAGCTGAGGGAAACATAGATAAAGCTCTTCTCGAGATGTTACAACAAAGCTGGCCTAAAACTAAATCATCAAACCACTGAACTTACAGCACAGAGAGTGATCATTTATCCTACCCAGGCACACCTCTGTGACCTAGATTTCCCTACTTGGCAGAATTTTCACCAGAGGTATGTCAGGGCTGGTGTACCACCTACAAATGCACCCACACTCTGACTCCATCCTATTGTTCTTCTTCGGTTTCATTTCCATATTCTGGGTAGACTCTTAGTGCTTTTAGCATTCACTCTTACAAACTTGCCTCAGAGCAGGACAGGAAGCTAGTACTGCTTCAATGTCAAATCAGCTACAGAGACTTAAAATGACAGGTCACCAGTTCAAAATTGGAAGCAGCAACATTTTAAAACCAGAAGAAGCATGTCAGTTATTAAATCCCATGTCGAGGCTTCGTTAGACAATCTAAACAAAAGGAGGGAGCAGTTATTTGGCACTGAGCAATGGAAGTCAACCAGGGGATGGTCTCAACACAGCAGAAGGAGGTGGCCTTGTCAGTCAGTCCTACCTCCCATATACTCCACAATGCAGCTCAGCTTTGGGAAATCTTTAATGACCGCACCAGGCAAGCCAAGGTAAGAGGTGGTAATCATATCTTCTAATATAGGGGCAGGGAGGGGTCAGTGTAACCTAACTCACCACGAAGGAACCCCAGGGGATTGTGTGGAATACAGGCTTTATACCTCGCCCAATTTTACTCTTTCCACTGACATCAGTGGAGAGTAAAATCCCGAGTGAAACCAGTATTGCACCTGATTCCATCAGTTTCCCAACAAACAGGAAAGGCTAAAATGACCCCCAAAGCAATTGAAGAAGGAAGTGTCACAGTTATGGTCATCTTGCCCTTGCACTGTTAAACACTAATTATGACTTACCTGAAATGAGTAAGACACCATGGAGCCCTGCGTAAACCCTTCTTTCTATACCTTGTAGGTGTGCCTTCACTCAACTGCACATGAAGTCAAGTTGCAAAATCTTGCATTGCGTACATTATAAGTATACGTTCATTTCCCGCACCTGTTATCAACTCCATAATGGAGTATTTAGTAAAATTTATGCTGCGCCCCATATGATAGGGAGTAGAAAACCTTCACGCACTTCTCAAAGTAGAAGAAGATCAGCCACAAATAATGGTAGCTTCAACTGCCAGCTTGTAATAGGGGAAGTAACCCCATCAGCTCCAGAGCAGGGGTACAGAATACAGGCATGGCAGTGGGAAATGCCATCTGCAAATACATCTTATGATTAATTTTCCCATGTCTCTTAAGCTCCTGCAGCGCACCCATAATTGTCATCACAATAGAAGTGAATGTTTGAGGTTATATCTTGTACTGAAGCCCGCCATCCAAAGAGTCGGTGGGGAACACACCCTCACCGATACTGCCTACCCCGCAGCCATTTCACACTCCAATGAGCGTTTATTGGCTGGAGGTGGGACTTCCACCCCTCACTACCACCTCTCTGATTGGCTAACAGCTCTCTAGTCCCTGCAGAACCAGGCCTGGGACTGCATGTAGTCCCGAGGGCCTAAGTCCCGGGATTCCTGGAAAAGGTAAGGTTTGGAGATCTCAGGGCGGGGATGGTAGCGGAGGCCTGGGGGTGGACATTGGGCAATTGGGATGTCGGGGGAAAGGCTGGAGGGGTAGGGTAGGAAGGTCCAGTGCGTACTGGAACTTAAAGGCAGAGTGCCTGAAGTTAAAAGGGGGCTTCTAATGGAGGGACACCACCCACCTCCCACCCAAGGCCTAAACCCAATTATTTTCGCGTGTCCCCATACCCAGGAACTCCCCACACAGTCTAAAAATTGAGGCTGGGTGGAAAACAGCCCTTGAGTAGTCAATAATTGGCCACTTAAGGGTGTCAATTGGGGCCAGAGCAGGTGCCCACCCACCGCCTACCCTGGCATAAAATTGCTGAGAGGTTGGGGTGGGCAGGCAGGAACCCAGCGCGAAGCCCATCCCTGTTATTTCACACTCACCAACCGCCTACAAACCTGTCGGCAGGGGAGTGTAGAATTCAGGACATTTTTTTTCTTTTGATTTTGAAGGCTCTTAATTTCATTTGCACACCTCGTTCAAGAATTCCTTGTTCTAGGCTCAGGATATCCTTACAGTTACATGTCCTGGAGGACTCTGTGTTCTGAGAGGTATCTGTAGAAGTTCCTGGAGCTACCAATCACTCCAGGATAGAATGCAATAATAAGAGGCTTTCCCTGATAGTACCACAAAGGATGGTTCTGGACTCTAACATCTTTGGAGACTCTTGGAGGTCCCTTCATATTGTCTGATGAACTGACCCCTAAGGTCATCGTCTGAATGATCAACAATCAAAGTCTTGCGTCACTGTTTAAAAATAAGGGGTCGCTCACTTAAGACAGAGATGAGGAGAGATCTTTTCTCTCATAGGGTCGTGAGTCTTTGGAACTCTCCCTCAAAAGACGGTGGAAGCAGAGTCCTTGAACATTTTTAAGGCAGAGCTAAATAGATTCTTGACTAACAAGGGGGTTAAAGATTATCATGGGTAGGCAGGAATGTGAGGTTGAGGTTACATTCAGGTTAGCCACGATCTTATTGAATGGCAGAGCAGGCTTGAGGGGCCGAGTGGCCTACTCCACCTCCTAATTCATAGGTTCGTATGTCTCTTAAGCCTTCACTCAGGAAAATCCCTTTCCAGTCCAACGCCTCATTCTTTGGCTTCCTTGTGAGTTGCAAATCGCCCAATTTCCCTTTGAGACTCCCTGCATCATCCTGAGTTAAACTACCAGTGCTGATTCATTAAAGTGACAGAGCTCACAATGGGGTGAGCCAATATCTGCTGACAGAGCCACAGGCTAAAGGTTCCGGCAATTGTTCCTATTCTCTGTCTCTTTCCGCAGCATCTTTCTTGCTCCTGGCTTTTGTGGACATAAGAAAAATGAGAAATTTAATGAGTTTCCTGCTTTCCACATTTTCCTTCCTGCTAGACTCATGTTAGGGTCTCTCCAGAGTTTGAGACTCAACAAAGAAATGTCAGATTTTTGGCCATTCGTCAATACACACCACCTCCCAAGTCTCCATCCCTAACAGCATTAGCTGAGTGAGTTCCCAGCATTTACTTTGCCCCCTTCTCCAGGGTGTTGTATCCATTTAGTTTAACCCTTCCCTTTGCAGATATAACTCCTGGTCATTTAGTGCAGAGTGAAACCTTTAGATTTGTGATTCACACTTTCAGGGTAAATTTAGGTCTACTGAAAAGGGCAAGATATCCATTAATGATACTTTGCGGCTATCACGTTTACCTTTACTGACCTGGTGAGGTCATTAAGCCTAGTCTTGAATTGGAGAATTGCCACGGGGCTAGACAGTTTTCACTCACTAATAAACAACTTGGTTGCTGTACTGGCAGTTTGCTTGCTGCCTGTTCCCAGTTTTCCATTTCCCCCTTCACCCCCACCCACCCCTGCACCATGCTTAAATTTCGGTCAGAATGATATATATGCTACTCTCTATTAAGTACCTCAGGTTCCCTTCTTCCTTGTTCCTTTATCATCCATGGTTAAAAATTACTGCATCTGGTACAGCAACGCTTTTAAGAGCAACCCAGCATTAAAATGCTACACCTCTGCCTTTATCAGGGGGTCCTTCCCAGCAATATTTAAATTAGCTGGCATTGAGAGTTTTCAGTAAGGTCAGCATTGGGTCAGTTAAACTAGTAGGTGTTCACCTTCCGCCCACTTCCCACAGTTAGGATACTGGTTTGCGGGACTCAGAATTTTGGGGCCATACATTTTTATTCAGGGGGATAGGTTCTGACCTCAAAGGTATCTCAGCTGTGAGCCTCGACAAAATCTGCATAGCAAATCACCTCTTCTCTCAGTGCATATTTTCCACATTTGATCTTAGACTTTATTTATAGGGGCATTGAGTACAAGTGTAAGGAGGTCATGTTGAACTTGTGTAAGACACTATTTAGGCCTCATCTGGTGTACTGCGTCCAGTTCTGGGCACCATTCTTGAGGAAGGATGTGAAGGCGTTGGAGAGGGTACAGAGGAGACCCACAAGAATGATTCCCAGGATGAAGAGCTGTAGCTATGCGGATAGAGTTGGATGATGAGGCGTTGGAACTGTTTTCCTTAGAGAAAAGAAGACTGAGAGGTGACTTGATAGAGGTATTCAAGATCCTGAGGGGTATGGACAGAGTAAATCGTGAGAAACTGTTCCCACTCAAGAGAACATCAAGAACTAAAGGGCACAGATTCAAAATAATTGGCAAAAGGAGTAAATGTGATGTGAGGAAAAACCTTTTCACCCAGTGGGTGGTTGGAGTCTGGAGCGAAATTCCTGAGAGGGTGGTGGAGGCAGGTTCAATCAAGGTATTCAAAAGAGAATTGGATTGGTATCTAAAAAGAATGTTCAAGGTTGCAGGGATAAGGCAGGGGAGTGGGATTAGATAGAATGCTCTTTCGGAGAGCCAGTGCGACTTGATGGGCCAAATGGCCTCCTTCTGCACTGTAAAGATTCTGCGATTATCCCTAGGCCCACTGCAATTTTGTCAGGGGTTAAATGGGGACTGCACATCTTCCCCACACCCCCCTGGGCCTGAGGGGGGAAGGGTGTGTTCCTCATAGCCAAGCACTCTGGCCAGATTGAGAGATCCGGCATCAGGCACGAGGGACTGCTAATAGCCACTCCTCTCCCTTGCTTCCAACTGCCCCCCGCCCGAATCCCACTTGCCTGATCCCCATCTCGCGATCCCCATTCCACCATCACTCACCTAGGGTCCGGCGTGTTATGACGATCCTGGGCCTCTGCTGGGTACATTGCTGCCAGCTGCCACCGTTCCTGCTGGTGCTGGAGGTGTGGGGAACTGCCAGCCTCTGATTGGCCCGCAACTCTTGGCAGGCGGGGCTTCCACCAGCGGGGACCTTAATTGCGGGAAAGGCCCAATGGTGGCTGCTTAAGTGCCTGAAGGGCATTTGATTCCATAGGGCCCCCCCCACCCCAAACAGAACTGAGGAGGGCTCACCCCCTGTTCACCAACTGGTGGGTGAGACCACCATTGGCCAGATAGAATCCCAGCCAATTAATTAAACCAAGAAATAAGATGCCAGCCTGGTCTCAGTGGTAATACCCTTCCCTCTCAATTACATGGCCACCACCACCTCCGAACCTGCCTTCAGGATGGGTCATTAAATTCCACCCTTTGTATGCTAGGCCAAGGCTCAGATTGACAGATTTTTATCAAGTTAATTCAATAAGGTAAAGGGATGAGAGGCAGCTAAATGGAATTGAAGTATCAATAAGTCACAATTTAATTGAATGATGGAATAGGCTTGAGGGGCTGAAAGGCCTACACCTGTGCATAATTTCAATGGTACTGGAGAATTTTAGGTTCCCCTCCAGAAATTCCCCAGAACCCATCATCACCATCACCACCACCCCATCTGACCCCTTAAAATCCTCTTTGTAAAGGGATTGCAGTTATAAGATTGAAAAATCTCAGGTGGTTTTCTTCAGGGAGTCCAGCCTATGAACCAAACAGTTGTGTTCTTTGGTGGCTTAGCTCGTCAGGGTATCAAGAGGTCTGATGACTGAGACGCAGGGGAATGCAGGAACACCCCGTGCTCAGAGGCTCCACCCCCAGCTGTACAAGGCCCCAAAGAATCCCTATTCTCAGACTGAGATCAGGTATATCCTGATCCACGCCTATTTCACCAATCCTGCCAGTGCACTTCCACTCGAATTTTTGTTAGGTCCCTTTTAGGTTTTACTTATTTAAGTGGTGATTCACCGTTGCATTCTTTCAAAAAGAAAAACACCTTGTCAAAACAAGTGCTGGGTGGAAGTTTCTGAGCTCTGCAATTTGTTTATGTAACACTGCCATATCAGCAAGGCTGAATGACAGGTATTTTCAGAAGGAACTCCAAACCACTTTTGCTTGATTTCGACAGTCTCAGTGGGACCTGAGCAGGGTGGAGCTTCCAGGGACAAGGAAATAGTTTTTTGGATATCGCCTTCTAATCTTAGGTGGTGGAAGATGTTTGCTGAAATTTACCCTGGGCTAAATCTGGTCACATTAAGCAATCTCAGCTTTTGCATGCAACATTCTTTGGCAGGCGCCCAGCATTGTCTGTAAAGCTTCAATAGCACTGTTCCTGCGTAATCCTTTACTGATCCACAGGTTGCGTAAGAGGC
This sequence comes from Cetorhinus maximus, assembly GCF_964194155.1. NCBI lineage: Eukaryota > Metazoa > Chordata > Chondrichthyes > Lamniformes > Cetorhinidae > Cetorhinus > Cetorhinus maximus. The sequence goes on along the minus strand of NC_135882.1, from coordinate 14,704,611 downwards.
ACATCAGACTCAACAACAAGCTCGACAAAGAAACTCAACTCTTCAAACTCAACCGAATCATTCTACCCTGCTTTTTAGCACATTTCAAAAATGGAAACAGCATTCATTTTCTTTGACACCGAAAAGGAATGAACCCCAAGGGGCAGAATCTTCCGTTCGCAAGCGGGGGCAGGGCCGCTCGGACATCGGGCGTGCGTCCCAACGTCACCCCGCGCCATTTAGATTTTCAGTTCGGCGGACGCACAGCCAAGTCGGCTGTGCGCCCGCCGAACTGTCAAAGGCCTATTAAGGCCTTTTAAAAACTAATTAAGGTCATTGAATGAGCTGCCCGTCCAATCTTAAGGTCGGCGGGGGGCAGGCGAAGAGCCCAGGCGGCCTCCACGGGCGGGATGAGGTTTCATGAAGGTTCTATTAAATTAATAAATATTTTTCGAACATTTCATAAACATGTCCCAGCTCCTGCGACACTGTCACATGAGGAGACATGTCTGAATAATGTTAATCTTTCTTTATTTTAAACTTTAAATCTGAACTTAATCTCCCTGAGGCAGCACTTTGCGCGAAAGTGCCCACTCCCGCCTCAGAGGAACCCCCCCCAACACCCGGACAGGGAGCGCACAGCGCTTCCGGGCACGCGTCACACACCACTTAAGGCCTGCCCGTGTAAAATGGCAGCACCCAGCCGACAGGAGGCGCAGGTCGGATGCACACCCGCCCACACACGCTCCTGCCCGGCCCGCCCGACAGGCAGAAAACTCTTCCCCAACTTTCATGGGAATGCATAACCATTCAGCAACATGAAGAAACGAAGACTGCCTTTAACCGCAGAATGGAAGCACAGCGGAAAAAACTCGAGGAGACTCTGCTAAATTAGAGGGAAGCTCCAGAGGAAGCAAGCGAGCTTTGCAAAGAAGAGGAAAAGCTGTTGGCAGACCTTCACACGCTGCAAGAATTCCTTAGAACACAGTTTATTCCTCTGGAAAATTACAAAGAGAAGGAAAGTGAATTTAACATCATTCTGAACAGACTGAAGAACCGGTGGCAGAGGAGGGTCAGCAATGTTCTACATTCCAGGAGGAAGCCGAAAACTACAAGAAACAGACTGACGAGCTGAAGAAGCAGTTGAAAGGAAAAGAGGAGGCATTGAATGGAAAAGTTGTCGAATTTTCCAAACTGTGGGCAGATGACAAAACCATGAATTGCACAATTGCAGTACTGAAACAAGTTAAGACCTCGCCGACAGTGAGTCCAAAATGAAGGGCAAGGACAAAGAAGTTCTGTTGCAGGCAGGAAAAGAAAAGACAGAAATGAGATTGGGAAATGTAAATCCGACACCGAAACGCAAGGCGCTAGAAGAAGAAAGAGCTAAGCTGAATGAAGAGATTCATAAGCTTGCAAAAGGGTTTGAAAATAAAACAACAAATGAGTGTTTGGCTGAAATTGTGAACCAAGTGGAAATGAAGGTTCCATTTGCGAAACTTATACACCCAGCAAGAACATGGCGGACACCACGGGAAAAGAAAATGCGAGTCCACTCTAGGAATGAACGCAGCACACTTTCCCCTCGGAAGGAATGGGACAAACCCACAGTGTCCAAAAAAAAGCAGGCGGGTTGTTAATAAAGAGAACCGCAACTTGAAGGAGTGCAAAAAGCAAATCAAATGGAGCTAGCAAAGTACCAGGAACACAGAGTACTACTACCATTCCTCCAAACGCGACAGACGGAGATGTGGAAGAACTGTCAAGCCTTAAGACTGTCTGAATTTATGAAGTCAGAGACTTGAGATGGAGGAGCAGGGATAGCAAGTCGAGACTGCATTACAAATAGTTATACTCCATTGGAAGGCAAAGTTTTCTTTGGAGAAGAAGGGGATGTCGTAGGATGTTGTATGTGCCTGCATTCCACCGTAGTATAAAGGTGCTCGGTAGAGCAAGGGGTAATGTGGGACTGGAGAATAGCACCGCCCACGCAATGATGTATGGAGTCACATGGTAATAGACTGGGAGAACAGTCTAGAAAGAACACTCTGCAACCAGCCTGAATGGAGACAACAGCCTCATGCATGACCATATCTTGGATCTGTAAATAGTTAAAGGTTAACAATAAATTATTCATGTTTAAATATGCAAGTCTTAAGACCTCATCATTGAGACATCTAAAGAGCCCATATTACAAATATGCACAGCAAAGAATATGGTCAGTACAATTGGTACTTTGGTCCTGATAGGTCCCTGGAACTTGCAGGAAGAGCTGGAGTTCCTGGCAGCTTAGAGTGGTGGGAGGTGGGTGGGGTGGAGAGAGGAGGGCACATGAACTGTGCCAATAGTGGGTAGATAACTGCCAGCCTGTTAATTAGGTGCCCTCCTCCTGACCACTCAATACTAGGGTGACCACATACCCATGCTGCCTTAAACGCATTGATGTCAGAACAAACGTAAGACTACCTTCCGAGTTGCTTTTTTTAATATTCGTTCATGGGATGTGGGCATTGTTAGCTAGGCTAGCATTTATTGCCCATTCCTAATTGCCCTTGAAAACTGAGTGCCTTGCTAGGCCATTTCAGAAGGCTGTTGGTTGGTCACATGTAGACCAGACCAGGTCAGGATGTTATGACGTGGCAGATGATGTGTGCCAGGTGGATCAAATCCACAAGGGAAATTTGATCACGCAGTCACTATGGTTTTGCAATTTGTATTTTATTTTGAGATACATGCCCTGAATTCAGTAGTAATAAGTCCACCAAGACTTTAGAGATTTTTTAGAAAACTAAGTTAAACATTTATTAACAAAAGAAAAGATTTCAAGCACATACATAGGTCTACAAATTACTACTATAATAACTCTTAAAATCCCTAATTAATCTGACTTCCAGTTACACCCCCATTAAGGTAACAGTAAAAAAAATAGATTTAAACAGATCCAGGCAAGTCAACGCAATACCCTGGACAGTAGATTTCAAAATGGCTTTTCCCAGCTTCGGTTTCTGTAGACAGCAGTTTAATGCACAACTACTGGAGGCTTTTCACACTTGTGCTAGATCTTACAATGCCTTCCCTGACACATAGCCTCTTCTCCTTTGTACATGGTTCTCCCTTTTAATGTAACTCCCATTATTTCCATATGTCTTTGGAACTTTACCTTTCTCATAATAGGAATCTATTCATGGTGCTAATATTATCAGTAACCTTTGGATAAAATAAACGCATTGCTTGGTCTAGCTTCTCTGGCTAGGTGTAACATCCTACCATCTCTTTGAAATTCAAACTACCCTGATTTAGCTAAAAATGCAAATTCTCCTCACTTCACATTCTAAAACTTCAACCATGTATACATATTTAGCAGTTCAAACCGAGATTCTTTCGATGAGCCAAAGCCTCCAGACCAGCTGTCTCCAATTCAATTAAATCACAAACGCACACACACACACACACACACGCAGAGAAACTATCCAAACCCTACTATTAACCTACTTTTACAGTAAATCACAAATCACAATATTAATATGAGAATTATTATACTTCCGTGACATCCATCTGCTTATGGGAAAATAAGCCATCATAATTTTAAAATACAGCTTCATTTTCTTAACCCACCTTACGCTACCTCATGTACTTATCTATATATTCACACTATTACATTACCAGATGCATGCATTAACATAACAATATATATACAAACCCTTGGTACCAACAGAAATCATTCCAGTCTAGTGTCCAGGTTTTAAATGTCCAATTTTGAGCTTTAAACTCTCGACAATGCATCTGCAATTAGATTTTCTCATCCAGCCACATGTACAATCTGTAAGTTAAATGGTTGCAATAATAAACTCCATATGAACAGCCTTGCACTTCAATCTCGAAATTTGTCCAGAAGCTTTAAAGAATTGTGATGTGTATAAACATTTGTATCTGATGAATTGTTTGCAATGTAAATCTCGAAATGCTGCAATGGTAACACCAGACCCAGAGACTCCTCTTTGATCATTGAATGTCTTCTCTGTTGTACATTCAACTTCCGTGAAAAATTGTTCCCTCAATTCCAGTTTCATCTTCTTGCAACAGTACGGCCCCAACGCCTATGTCGCTTGCGTCAATGACTAACTTAAATTGCTTGGCATAATTGTCTGCTGCCAAAACTGGTGTCGTAGTCAATACATTTTTCAAACTGCCAAATGCCTTCTGACACTCCTGTGTCCATTGAAACTTCTTGTTCTTTTTTAATAGTTCGGTCAGTGGAACAACCACTCGCTAAAATTTGGTCCAAAATCCTGCTAAAACCCACTCATACCCAGAAATCTCAAAACTTCTTGTTTTGTCGTAGGCATGGGGAAATCCATGATAGCTTTGACTTTCGCTCAGAGCCGCCTTACCATTTCCAATGGTATGGCCTAGATATGTAACTTGCACTTTTGCAAATTCACTTTTAGCTAAGTTCATCGCCAAATTAGCTCCTTGTAGTCAACTAAATAATTCTTCCGGGTGTTGTAAATGCTCCTCCCACATTTGACTGAAAACTATCAAGTCGTCAACATAAACAGCACAATTTCTCTGTCCTGCAATTACTTTGTTTGTCAGTCTTTGAAATGTTGCTGGTGCATTTTTCATACCAAACAGCATGACTTTAAACTGATATAGTCCACCTGGCAGCACAGAAGCCGATATCTCCTTTGCTCTCTCCGATAATGGCACTTGCCAATATCCCCTCAGCAAGTCAATCTTTGTGATAAACTTTGATTGTCCCACTTTCTCAATGCAATCTTCCAACCGTGGTATAGGATATGAATCCACTTTTATCACTGCATTCACCTTTTGATAATCCACACACAGTCTTTGTGTTCCATCCAGTTTCGGTACCAGTACAATAGGCGAACTCCAGTTACTGCAACTGGACTCAATGATATCATTCTGAAGCATGAAATCAATTTCTTTCTGTACTTGTGATAACTTTGCTCAATTTAATCGATAAGGATGTTGCCTAATCGATGATGAAACTTCTACACTCACATCATGTGTAGCTAAATTTGCCCTCCCCAGCCTATTCCCACAAATATCTTTGTGTGACTGCAATAATTTCTCCAAATCACTTTGACCCTTGTCTGGAAGGTAACTCAATATTACGTTTAAATTTTCAAGTACCCCCTCATTATTCAACTTGATTAGAGGAAAATCAATTTCATAATCCTTCATTTCTACCTCTGTTTCTTTATCTACCACCGCTAATACCTCCTTTTGGTCCTCTTCCCTGTAAAGTCTATGCAAGAGCAACTCAGCTAATCCTGCTCCCTCACCTTTATCCCCATGGCCTTGCAAGGTTTTTCTCTTCAAATAATTATCCAAAGCCACGATTGAATCTGCTTCCACCACACACTCAGGCAATGCAGTCCAGATCCAAACCACATGTTGCATTTAAAAAAATAAATAAATTCCTCATGTTGTCTCTGGTTCTTTTACCAATCACCTTAAATTGGTATCCTCTGGCCAATGGAAACAATTTCTCCCCACCCTCACTATCTTAAGTGTATTTACATGACACACCCTCTGCTTCTTTCTTCTATCTTGAGTATTTATTAAATAATTTACTTCACTCAGTTTCTTTTCAATCCTGTAGGGCCCACTAAACCTTGCCTTTAACGAGTCACCCAGTACTGGTAACAGAACTAACACATTCTCCCCAGCAACAAAGCTATAAGCTGTGGATTTCCTGTCTGCTTTCACTTTCAGCACTTGCTGTGATATCTTTAAATGTTCCCTAGCTAACTCACATGCTTTCTCCAAAGTTTGATACATAATGCAGGAGAGAAGTTTCCAAATTTTGACCCACCAATTTCTCATGAATCAATTTCAGTGGTCCCCTTACCTCATGACCATAGACTAATTCAAAAAGACTAAATCCAGTCGATGCATTAGGAGCATCCCTAATAGCAAATAACAAGGCCAGGATTTTCCCGTCGGCAAGCAAGGGGCAGGGCCAGCTCGCCGACACGTAAAATTATGTTTAGATTTAAATTTTCAGGTAGGCATGGGCTCAGCACAATCAGCTGTGTGCCCGCCGACCTGTCAATGGTCAATTGAGGCCATTGACAGAGTCATTTAAGTAATTAATAGACCTGCCCGTCCAACCTTAAGGTTGGCGGGCAGGCCAGGAGCCCTGGCGGGCATTAGAAAAAGCATAAAACCTCATCCACGGGCGGGAAGAGGTTTCATATGGGTTTTTAACAATTTAACAATTTAATTAAAGTCTTTTTAAAAGTTATGGACATGTCCCAACTCATGTAACAGTGTCACATGAGAGGACATGCCAGGGAATTTTTTTTTTCTATTTTTAATATTTTTTACTGTAGAGCCAATCTCCCTGAGGCAGCACTTTGCCTCAGGGAGATGAGTGAGCTCTTTCATGCACATGCGCAGAAGAGCACACTTTCGGGTTTAGGGACTCCCCCCCACCCACACAGGGAACGCATAGCGCTTCTGTGCGGACGTCACGCTGGGTAGGCCTGCCCACTTAAAATGGAGGTGCGCGCCCAATTGGGGGCACTGATCAGAGGCACGCCTCCACACACCCGCTCTTCAACTTCCCCCCCACCCCCGATAGGGGGAAAATTCTGCCCCAAGAATTGAATTCCCCTATCCTAATCTTGTGGATAGTCCTGACTATACACCCTCATCATAGTTTTTAAAATTTGATGCCATCTTTCCACAAGCCCCTTGTGATTCAGGAGGGTAAGCTGAGACTTAAACTGTTTTATCCCCAAACTGTTCATTACTTCCTTAAACAGCTGTGACATGAAATTTCACCCCTGGTCTGATTGTATTTCTTTTGGTAAACCACATCTTGTAAAAAATTTAGACAAAAGTTCGCTTTATTGTAATATTTCTCAAAGTTATCACTTCGGGAAACCTTGTAGACACATCTATTATTGTCAGTAACTACTGATTTCCACTTTTAGCCTTAGGGAGGAGTCCTACACAGTCAATCATGACCCTAGTAAAAGGCTCTTCAGATGCTTGAATTGGAATTAAAGATGCCATCTTAATCACTGCTTGTGATTTTCCTATCACCTGACATGTGTGACATGTTCTACAGAATTTGACTACATCTCTATGCAATCCAGGCCAATAAAAATGTTTTTGCATTTTCACCTGCATCTTTCTAATTCCTAAATATCCCTCCATTGGAATTTTATGAGCTATTCTCAGGATCTCATTTCTCTATCCAAATGGTATAACAATCTGATGCACTTCCATCCAGTTTTCATCTGCTGAAACCTGATATGGCTGCCACTTTCTCATTAACACATTACCCTCAAGGTAATAACTGTTCTGGAATACATACTGCCTCTGTTTCCAAGTAAGCTGTCTGATATAATTGTTTTATTTGTGGATCTTTTTTCTGTAACTCTACCAACTGACTTGAGCTACAGCTGCAATATCTTCCATTCTTTCTTCCTAAACAATCTTATCAAAGGTTGTGTCAGCTAATTGAACTTCAACACCTTCTTCCTGCCTTTTAACTTCCTCTCCTTCCTGTTACAACCTGTGAGCTTGTGCTCTTGTTACCATGGAATCTAGAAACAATCCAGGAAGCTCTTTCTGCAACACTTCTGTTGAAAACACCTCTGCAGGCTGCTCAACTACTATAGGCATCACCCACACCTGTGACCAAGCTATATCATTGCCTAAAATAAATTGAACCCCTGAAATGGGCAATTTTTCTACTACTCCGACAACCACCTCACCTGTTTTCCACTTACCCTGTAAATTTACCTTCCAGAATGGAATAGGTTTAGCATCTCCATGAACCCCACTTATTATCACCTGTTCCTGCAATACTCCCTCTGAACAACAAATATAACTATCCCACAACATTAAGAATTGACTGGCCCCGGTGTCTCTTAAAATTTTGATACCTTTACCTACTTCACCCTGTACACATGGAAAGACTTCCCCTTCACATACAAAATCTTGAAACTTTTCTGCAACCTGCTCCTCAGAATTTTCTTGGATAAATTGTAAACACATTCCCATTTCTTTACTTATCACTGATCATTCCTGTTTTACCTGAACTGGTTTTTCCTGTGCCTGAACCCCAGAAGATGCTGTACATTTACTTCCAGAACTTTTCTGCATCCCAATAACTCCAACAGTTTTCCCCTGTAATTTCTAACACACTGACTTCATGTGCCCAACTTAATTACAATGGAAACACCTCAATTTTCGAGTGCCACTTCTACCCTCAGCACCTTCCTTTTTAGTCTGAGCAAAAACTTCCGGGGAATTTCCACCTACTCCTTCTATTCCCTGACCACCCACCTTCCTTTTACCTTCCCACTTTCTATACTTCTCCGATTTAAAAAGGTGACAAAAAAAGGTTTAGACCTATGAACTATCTCACAATCATCAGCTATCTCTGCTGCTTGTCTTACCATTTTAACCCTCTGTTCCTCCACAGGAGTTCTCACTACCATAGGAATTGAATCTTTAAATTCTTCCAAAAGAACTACTTCTCTAAGAGCTGCATATAATGTCTCTACCTTTAATGCCCATATCCACTGGTCAAAATTAATTTGTTTTACTCTCTCAAACTCAATTTAAGTTTGCCTAGGCTGTTTTCTTGTATTCCTAAATTTCTGCCTATATGCCTCAAGAACCAACTCATATGCACTCAAAATAGCCTTTTTTTTTTAACCACATCTTAATCCACTGACATTTCTTTTGACAGTGAAGCATAAACCTCATGTGCTCTACCCACTAGATTATAACAACAATGTCCAGTTTTCTTGTGGCCATTTCATCTGTTTAGCTATCTTCTCAAATGAAGTAAAAAAAAGTGCCTCCACATCTCGTTCTTCAAACTTCAGAAGAGCTTGCACAAATTTAAACTTCCCCACTGGGTTTTAGGTTAACCGTTTTTTCATCATCAGAACTTTCCTCGGCATCTGATGTCTATTTTTTAAAGTCCAGCTTTTTAAGTCGGTACTCTTTGCCTCTTTCCTTCTCTCTCTCTCTCTCTCTCTCCTCCATTGCTAACTTTTCCCTCTGGAGATCAAGTTTTTTGCATTTTCATTTCTTTTGAAATAATCTCCTTTTTTCTTTTGCCTCCAATTCAAGATTTTCGACTCCTTTGCTTGTTCAAATTCAAGTCTCATCATTTCTAACTGAAGTCTCACTACCTCCAGCTGTGACTCACTAGTGTCAGGTATCACTTACAACTTTACGTTCTGTGCTAACACTTCAACTGTGTCTGCTTTTTTTGCCCCTACAGGTAAACTCAACTGCAAACTTATCCACCAACTCTGTTAACTTACCCTTAGATGCTTTTTGCAATCCAATCAGAGTCATATCTTCTACTTCCGAAAAGGTTTTAGCCATGGAAACAGCGATTTTTGCAGTCTTACCATTTTAAAAATCCCTCACACCAACTCCAGAACTCCTGAATACAAGGCCACACTCGTAACCTTAAGATCCACCAACTCCAAACCAATCAAGGAATTTCAAATATCCCGGACGGGCCCCCGATTTGTTATGACGTGGCAGATGATGCGTGCCAGGTGGGTAAAATCCACAAGGGAAACTTGATCACGCAGACACAATGGTTTTGCAATTTGTATTTTATTTCGAGATGCATGCCCTGAATTCAGTAGCAATAAATCCACCAAGACTCGATAGATTTTCTTTTAGAAAACTAAATTAGCATTTATTAACAAAAGAAAAGATTTCAAACACATACATAGCTCTACAAATTACTACTATAATTACTCATAAAACTCCTAATTAATCTGGCTTCCAGTTATACCCCCGTTAAAGCAAGAGTAAAAAAATAGATTTAAACAGATCCAGGCAAGGCAACATAATACCCTGGGCAGTAGATTTCAAAGTGGCTTTTCCCAGCTTCAGTTTCTGTAGACAGCAGTTTAATGCACAACTACTGGAGGTTTTTCAGACATCTGATAGATCTTACAAGGCCTTCCCTGACACACAGACTCTTCTCCTTTATACATGGTTCTCCCTTTTAATGTAAATTCCATTGTTCCCATATGTTTTTGGAACTTAAACCTTTCTCATAATATAAATCTTTTCATGGTGTTAATATTATCAGCAACCCTTAGGAAAAATAAACACACTGCTTTGCCTAGCTTCCTTGGCTAGGTATAACATCCTACCATCTCTTTGAAATTCAAACTACCCTGATTTAGCTAAAAATGCAAATTCTCCTCATCTCACATTCTAAAACTTCCACCATGTTTATGCATTTAGTATTTCAAACCTAGTTTCTTTTGATGAGTCAAAGCCTCCAGACCAGCTGTCTCTAATTCAATTAAATCACATACACACGCACGCACACACACACACACAAGCACACAAACAGAAACTATCCAAAACCCACTATTAACCTACTTTTACAATAATATTATGAGAATCATTATACTTTCGTGACAAAGGATGGCAGATTTCCCTCCCTAAAGGACCAGATGAGTTTTTACACCAATAGCTTCAAATCCAGATGTTTTATTGAATTCAAATGTCACCATCTGCCGTGGTGGGATTCAAACCCACATCCCCAGAACATTACTTTGAGTATCTGAAATACTAGCCCAGTGACAATACCACTATTCCACCACTTCTTTGCACATCTGCATACAAGCACATCTTAGGGGAAGTATAGATCAGGGGCCCATGGAAACATACAAGATTGGTCTCAGATGGCTCATATTTTAAGTGGGGTGGTGTTCATTAACCCCACACACACACACACACACACACACACATAATCTCTTGCACCTTTGAAGCAGCTGGTGTACTTCTTTTCACTTGAGATACCAACCTCTCAGGTTTCGGCTTGTGAAGTCAAGGATACAGGACCTTCCTGGGAAGGGAGTTCTCTCTGAGGCGGGCATTCTTGTAAGGGGCAGGTGGGCTGGCAAGATCCCAACCTGTATCCAGCCCTTCTGCCATCCTTCAGCATGAGTTGTGTCAGGAGTTGTGTTGGAAGGCCCATGGAATTTTGGCCCCATTGTGTGTCGTTCCTTTATCAATTTATCCAGCTTGCTCATCTCCTGAAAGTGCTATCTCTTGCTGGGCTATAGGCTCACCCTTTAGTAATTCATCCAACTGATCATTATTCAGACTTAGAACGTTGGAAAGAATCTCGAACATGGCCAGATGCGCATTTTCCAGCTGAAATCCTCAGAGCAGAGATATGGAGCAGGAACCTTTACTGATTCTTCCTCTTCCCATCACAGTGACACTGGGGCTATTTGTAATTCTTCATCCTGAGATCAACGAACTCAGCACAGCTTAGCAATCAAACCTGGATCTATCTGGGTTAATGCATCATTCATCAGGTCATACCTATCGGCAATAGACCATTGGCAAGCTCATAAACATTACTTACTATCAGTGAAGAATATTATTGCAGTAAGAACTGCTTGGGTCGTCCTGTGTGAGTTCCTGTTACTGTAAATTTGCAATCAATTACAGTATGTCGCCACTGCTCCAACATTGAGGATAATTATAGTGGCTCTCTATTTAAACTCTAAACACTGTTATGGAACATACAGTTAAATGAAACCCCAGTTAAAGCAATTATTACAGGGTGGATCTGATGTGAGTGAACCAAGCAGTTATTGGCTTTTTTTTTGGGAGAGGTGCCAAATATGTGTTCTCTAAATCAAACTGGAAATGGTGTTTAATACCTCCCATTGCTTTACATTGAATTTTGGCTTTATAAGCATCTATTTATGGAGAGACAGACTACAATCGCTCTCATTATCTATCATGATGCATCTGATGCAATATAATTATAGAACCAAGTGAGTATTTATGAAAAATTGTGATTTGGATTACATATGAGACAGGGATTTAAAGAGACACTAATCTAATTACATACATTGCAGTTTTCACACGAGGTACATTATATTATAAATTTAGTAGCACCATTCACAAACAAAAGCAATCCAGGGAGCAGAGGAGGGAAGAAGTAGAGGAGGGGGATGGTGGAGTAGAGGAAAAGGAGAAAGAATGAGAGGAGAGGGAATGAGAAAGGATGGAGGAGGGAAGAAGGTTGCAGAAAAAGGGGAGGTGAGGAGAGAAGGGGTGAAAGGAAGGGGGCTGGAGTAGGGAGGAGGCAAAGAGGAGGAGGACAGTGAAGGAAATCGTAGGATGTAGTTGTTGAGCAGATAGTTCAAGGAGGAAATGTTGGAGATGAGTAATTTTAATATTTCCCTTCTACCCCCTCCCCTCCCTTCCCATATCTCCTCATCCTCCACCTCTCCTCTTCTTTACTCACAGCTGAAGCCTTTACCTTCTCCCTCCGTTGTCCTCTATTTCTTCCTCCTCTCTCCCTCTGCCCTCTCCTCATCTCCCTTCTTTCTCTCATCTCCTCTGACCTTTTCTCTGTCATCCTCTTCGCCCCTTCTCCCTCCCTCCATCTTTCCCTTCCTTTTTCCCCTCTTCTCTCCTTCCTTTAGCCCCTTTCTCATTCCCCTTCCCTCTTTGTCTCCTCTCCCTTCATCCTTTCCATCCCCCATTTCTCTTCCCCTACCGCCTTCCTGTTCTCCTAGCTTTCCATTTTCCTGTACTCCCTTCGCATCATCTCTTCCCTCCATCCTAGTAGAGTGTGTAAAATTGACTATCTGTTAATTATGAGATTAGTTATGTGGAGAAAAAAATTACAAGGCTGCGGGGGAAAGTGTGTTGCTGTGTGGAACTAGGTGAGTTGCTCTTGTAGAGAGCAAGCACAGACACAATGGGCCAAATGGTCTTCTCCTGCATCGTAAATATTCTATGATTCCATGACTGGACAGGAAAATAGCAACATAGGAGCAGGAGTAGGCCATTTGGCCCTTCAAGCCTGCTCTTCCGTTCAATAAGATCATGACTGATCTGGTTGTGGTCTCACGTTCACTTTCCTGTCTACCCCATGACTCCCTTGCCTAACAAAAACCTGTCTAACTCTGCCTTAAATAAACTCGAAGGCCCAGCCTCCACTATTTTCTGGGGAAGAGAATTCCACACACAAAGGGCCCTTTGGGAGAAAAAGTTTCTCCTCATTCCTGTCTTAAAAGGGAGACCTATTTTTAAACTGTGTCTCCTAACTTTAGTTTCCCTCACAAGAGGAAATATCTTCCAGGTACCCACCCTATCATGACCCCTTAGGATCTTATATTTGCCCAGACTTGCCCAACAAGGCTATGTGTTGAAGGAGCGATCATTAAACGGTGGACGGGAATGACAAAGGCACAGCACAAAAGGAAAATCTTTCCTGCTTCCTTGAGTTTACACTTTCTTTCCTGATCAAGGAAAATCAAGGCTATGGACCAGGTGTTGGAAAGTGGGATTAAAATGAGCGGCTAGTTTCTCTTTTCTCTTTTTGGCCGGCACAGTTACGATGGGCTGAATGGCCTCTTTCTGCACCGTAACTTTTCTATGGTTCTATCAGTCCTGGTGCAAAGCTTGAAGGATTGGTGACTGTAACTTTTCACTTGTGCCGGAATGGACAAAGTAATGCTGATCAGTAGGCCCCAGTGTACATGACTCGAGTGACAGATACTGTTTGGGAATTTACTCTTATTTAACGGTGATGGCGCTTCTGATAGGAAAGCTGAATGTTGCACATTGTTAGTTAAATCTAAGGTTTCCATTAACATGGGGGCTGCCTAATCTTGTCCATTTACTAAACTTGCAATGTAGTCACTCCCTGGGTATGGAAATGCAATACCTCCCTAAGGCCTAGAAAGGCAGGTAAATGGAATGCGTTAGAGCTTAGGCATGATCTAGCTGAATGGCGGAACAGATTGAAGGGACCGAATGGCCTCTTCATGTTCCTATGTTCTCTATATTCCTATGTAGGCATTTCTGTACCCTAATGAGGAAATTATGGTTGCAAACCCTTAGATATCTTGTTTCATGATAAGCCCCTGTGCCAAAACCTTGAATTTGCTCTCCTTGACATATGCCACAATAAAACTTTATGAACTTAATATCGGTCTATAGTTAAATTGGCACTGGCTTTTCCTACCCAATTTCAAGAAGGAGTCATTAAAACAATTGTCATTGGGATGAGGTCATGTTGAAATATCTGGAAAAGAATCCAGGTTCAGAGGTTTGGTTTGGGAAATTATTTCATTATAAATGATCACATGATATGCATGGTAGGAAATATCCCTAACAATGCGTCATTAATCAAGATTGATATCAGGCTGAATCTGGGAAATAGTATCTTAGGTTTTGATTCTGACCAGAGATTTGAATTTCATGGAGGAAGTGAGATTCCCATTATTGACGCACAACATTTTATCACCCAGGTCTACGAAAAACCATCAAATCCAAAACTCCTGCCACTTATCCAACTCCTAGAAGCATACAGCACTGAAGGAGGCCATTTGGCCCATCATGTCCGTGCCAGCCCTTTGAAAGAGCTATCAAATCAGTCACGGTTCTTCCCCAGTGGCTCTGCAATTTGTTTCCTTTTTAACAGTAACTAATACGAAGGTTCGTTATAGAGGTCTTTGTTGTACTTATAGAGAAACACTCAGTTCCCAGGTCCAGCAATGAAGAAGTGGGAGGGCAGGCACCATTGCATTGGATTTCTGCCTCCATGCACTATCTCAGAATATTTAGCAGTTCTCAAAATGTGCAGCACTGGGCCTGCACCTCTCACAGGCAAGGTAACCCAAAAGACTAGGGCCATACGCTCTATGGACTGGAGTGCTGTGGGGGTCCTGGGAAGACAGCAAAGATTCTTGACCAGAAGATCAGGAGCCCATTGTGGGAATTCAGGACCAGAGCTGTTTAGATCAGAAAGCAATGCATTTGATAAAGAGCAGCTACAAGTTCTGTATTATACTCTCCTCATGACTATGGTTGGAAGAGGGAAGGGAACAGAAAGTAGTGGATCTTTTTCTGGCTATGTCTGAAAAACCTGTTCATTTCTCAATATCAGCAACTTCTCAATCTAACACTTCACTTTCCCACGGAATCCAGTCCATAACATCTCTGACTCATAGCCTTAAAACCTCAAGACAATGAGCATTATCCATTCTTGCATAATGATCTATCATCAATGGCATCTTTTTTGACACTGCAAGCTTTACAGAGTTACTGTGCAAGTAAGTCCAGCTTGCTGTGAAAATCCTACTGTGAGCCCTCAGAAAGCTTTATTATTTTATACTGGTGTAAGTTGAGCATGTTTCCTGGAATTGCATAAATTTCATGACAACTGTAAATTTGAATTTATAAGCAGCTCCCAAACAGGGACTTGAACCCTGGACCCTCAGGTTAAAAGTCTGACACTTTAATCAACTGAACTATCCAGGCTCAATGCACAAATGTAAATGATGCCCTCCTGTTGATAAAGTGTGCTCAGCATGGTCTCATTATAACAAACACCCTCTTCCACCATACAGACAAATACACAATCACATGAAGGATCAAAGCCTTGGCACCTCCTGGATTGTGTCATTGTTCAGATCAAGGATCTAAGTGATGTCTGCATCACTCAATCTGTGTGGGGGACTGATGCCCACTGGACAAGATCAAAGACTTGTTCAATCAGTGATGAACATTCACCTAGCACCAAGGCATCACAAAGCCCAAACGTCCAAGATGAAGAAAATCTCAGCCCGAAAGCAGCCTGTCCAAGGAGGTGAATTCCAAGTGCAGCTCACAGCCAACCTGGAAACTCTTCACACGTCCAACTCAATTCCAGAGCTGCGGGATCAACTGATAACCATGTTGAAATATGTGACCCCCTAGAACAAAATCAAGCTGCCTTCATTGCCTGGCTGAACAACACAAAGTCAGGAGGCGGCATTCCAACAGCTCATGCCCAAAGACAAATTGGGAAAATAAAGGACATGTGGTGGAAAAGAAAGGCCAAGAGACCCACCAATATGCTGATCATCATGACATGGGAAGCTTTTTTGAAGCCGCCAGAGCCGTCTATAGACAAGGTCAAATGGACAAAATCCCCTTCACTCACAGGATGGTATTTCACTTCTTAAGGATGACTGTGCCAACCGTCAAAGCTGGAAAGAACACTTTCAACTATGCCCCAACCACCTACAGCGGTAGCTGATACTCTCGAGGCTATTCCCCCCGAACCCTGTGATGGAATCCATGGATGTACCGCCATCGATGGTAGGGCTGCAACAAGCAATCGGAAGGACGAGAAACAATAAAGCCACAGCCCTGATGGTATTCCAGTTGGGATGTTCAAAGCTGGTGGATTTCAGCTGACATCAAGGCTCCATACACGTATCCTATGGATTTGGGAGTGTCATAGACATTTTTAAGGTGTTTCCACCAAGTTGCCCATGAACAATGTATTTGAATGTGAGTGTGTATGTTTTTTTCCCCTTGGAGTGAGTAATTTCATTTAAAACAACCCAGCAAGGAAGCCTTTCTACTCAAAAAGAAAAAGGTTAGTTTATTTCACACTATTGCTCTGGAAGTTACCGAAGAAAAGATAGTCACTAATGCAAGCATACACAAAGCTTAATTACAGTCAAAGAGAAACATGATACTTATAAAAATTGAATCGGTTCAGTCTCTATTGTTCAGTGCAGGCCTGGTAGCTTGGGGTCGAGATGTGGTGTTATCTAAAGTGAAAGTTTTGAAGATAGAGGATTGTCTCCACAGCTGTGATGACTTCCACTGTCAAATGGCCAGGGGTTGCTTTGACAAGCAAGCTTCATAGATGGAATCAGGTTTACAAAGAGGAGGGAAGGTTCCTTTCTTCTCTAGTTCTGCAGGCACGGCACTTTCAAAACTGCCCTGTTACTTAGAGCAGAACCATTAGCAGCTTCTGAACGCGGAGAAGTAGTTTCCATTCAAGACTTTTCTTCATGAGATTTCAAGATGGATCTCTTTCTCTAGGCAGTGTGCTCTGCCTTTCCTATTCTTTTAGCAGGCGAGCCAAGATGACCACCGTAACAAAATGGCCGAATCATGTTCCAAATAAGACATGTGGTGATCTAATTTACAGTTTGGGATCCCAAATGCCTTTCAAGTCTGAGTTCATTGTTTTGGTGTTCTTTTGAATGATCCTGGATAACGGCAGGTGTAAAATTCTACAGGAGAGTCATCTGAGCAAGTCCATTTATAATCCACTTGGAGTCTTCTAGAAGCTTGACAAACATTGCAGTTGAAAAAGGTCAAGTGACCCCTGGAGGTCATTTTAAAGGCCCAACAGTGTCCATTTTAAAAGAAAGTACAGTTTTTAAAATTTTGTAATGTCCTCATGTCTGCTTGGCATGAAGTTAGGTAAAAGAACTATCCCCCCTATCAAAACTTCAGGAATGCACCAATTGTAACTATCTTGAAGAAGGGGGTAAATCATTCTGAGGAAACTATTGAATTATTACCCTCTCATCCAAGAAAATTCCTGATGTGTATTTTCCTGAATCACCTACTTCCTGTGGCTGAGGAAATCCTTCCAGAGAGACTGTGTGGTATTAGACCTTCCAGAGGAACCTCTGTTAGGCTCTTTGTTGTCAAAGAAAATCTAAGAAAAATGTCAAGAATAACAGCAGAAACTGTTCAATGCATTCATCAACTTGACCAGAGCGTTTGGCTCAGTAAATCACGAGGCTCTGTGGATTGTGTTCCAAGGATTTGGATGCCCAAGGAACTTCATCACAATCCTGCAATTGCTTCTTGATGATATAACCACAACTGTCTTGAGTGGGAGCTCTGAAACACCCCTTCAAAATCCAGACCTGGGTTCAAGCAAAGCTGTGTGGTAGCCCCTCTACTTATTTCAATCTACCTGACAGTAGCTATTCACCTCATCAAAGATCAACTGCCCTCTGGGGTGAGTATTAAATGCCGCCTAGATGGAAAACTCTTTATCCTCAGTTGCCTCTGTGCCAACACTAAACTGACCACCCTAGACATACATGGTCTACAACTTGCAGATGACTTCAGTGTCATTGCCCACTCTGCACCAGATTTGCAAGCTACTCTTTATCTCCACAATTCTGCATACAAGAAACTCGACCTGTCCTTGAATGTTGTCAAAACAGAATTCACATATCAACTCAGACCTGGTCAGCTAAATATTCCGCCTCCCATGCATGTCGGAGAAGGGGTATGTTGAGCACTTCGCACACCTCGGCAGTCACCTCCCTCAAACATCCACCACTGATAAGGAGATCCAACACCAGATCAGCTGCCCAGCCCGGCCTGCTATAAACTACGACAGTGAGTGTTTGACAACAAAGACCTCAGCGAGTCAAAATAAGTCCCGAGGGCAGGACTTGGAGGTCGTCAGGCAGGCGCGGCGAGCGAGCCTGGTAGCAGCCGGAAAACCGTCCGCTGCTCATGATCGGCCCCCCCAGCCGCGATTTCACGCTGGCGGGGCAATTAAGGCAGCTCCGCACTGGCCGGGAAGGGCCGCGCCGGTCGGCTACCGGGTCCAATGGCGGCTGGGCGGCCAGTTTAAAAATAGACCAGGCAGCCGCTGGAAGGCTGTCCCGGAAGGACATGTGTTCAGTCTTCCCAATGGAGTCGAGTGCAGCCGGACGCGGCAGGCAAAAGGGCAAGTCGGGTGGGCACTCGGCTCCCCCGATTTTCCAATGAGTGCCTCGCTGTCCTCCTGGAGGAGGTGGGTGCCAGGAGGGACACCCTTGTCCCCAGGGATAGGAGGAGGAGGCCACCGCACCTCACCAAGAGGGCATGGGAGAAGGCGGCAGCCCGGGTGAGCAGCCATGATGTGGTGTGGCGCACATGGGCGTAGTGCCACAAGAGCTTCAATGACCGGCTGCACTCAGCAAAGGTTAGTACCATGTTGGCGTGGGCCAGTGTGCAGGAGTGTTAAGGCCTGGCCATCCGCCCCCAACCGTGACCTCAGGGGTGTTAGAGTCTGAGTGCCAACTGTCAGTGACACTGGAGCTGGCCAAGGGGGTGAGCCCTGGCTGCTCGAACTGAGTGCCTTGCAGCTCGAGGGCCACAACTCGGATGTGCCCTGCAAGGTGCTCCTCAGATGGGGTTGGCAAGGCTGCAATGACACTGCAGGTAGAGAGCGGACTAATCAATGCTCCTCTGTTCTTTCAGGAGAAGACAAGCCATAACCAGGCAGAGAGGGCACAAACAGATGGAGAGCCGCCCAACCTCCTGCTGCTCAGCAGGTTTAAGTAAGATACCCTGGAGCTCGAGAGCCAACACGCTCCACATGCAACCGGGTGTGGAGAGGCTGGGGTTGTCAGGCAAAAGGTAAGAGTGTAGTGCACAGAGGTGAGAGTTTCAGGTTGTACAACCATCCTAGTGTAGTCTCTTCATTGATCTGAGCCTTGAACCTGGAGTCTCCATTGATCATTGGAAGACGATGGCACTGTGATGCAGATCTCCATTGTCTCACCAGGGTGCCTGGCATGCACAGTGACAGTGTGATGACTTTAACTAATGACATGCCCTTGCTCGCCCTTTTTGATTCGCCAGCATACACTCACTCTCTGGACCCCGAAGGGCCACCCCTGACGCCGAGGACCACCGAGCTTCTTTTGCACCTCGTCATACCCCCTCTCTGAAGCAGGCACCAGCGCAGATACCAGCATCCCGGTGGGCATTAGATCGGTGGCTAGTATCTCGGTGCACATTGGTGAGGACACTTCACACTCGCTTGAGGTGCAGGCAGAGACAGAGAGTGCCCAGGGTGCCGGCAGTCGGAGGACTGCTGGGGACCAGGACGATGCTCATTTGAAGGCTGATGATGAGCCTCTGAAGTCGTCCATTAGGCAGCAGATGCTGGATGTCCAGCGAGATGTGCGGGAGGATCTGGTGGAGATCCATGTCGGTATGGGTGCCATGGTCTCCATTATGGAGGAATCCATGAGGAGCATCAGCACTGCGTTGACTCTCATAAAAACATAAGAAATAGGGGCAGGAGTAGGCCATTCAGCCCCTCAAGCCTGCCCTGCCATTCAATAAGATCATGGCTGATCTGCCCCAGGCCTCAACTCCTCTTTCGTGGCTTTGTCAGAGAGAGGTCATGCCTAACAAATTTGATTGAATT
The DNA here is from genome assembly GCF_964194155.1 of Cetorhinus maximus. NCBI lineage: Eukaryota > Metazoa > Chordata > Chondrichthyes > Lamniformes > Cetorhinidae > Cetorhinus > Cetorhinus maximus. The sequence goes on along the minus strand of NC_135882.1, from coordinate 14,684,600 downwards.
TTTTGAGGAAGTGACCAGGTGTGTAGATGGGGGTAGTGCAGTTGACGTAGTTTACATGGATTTCAGCAAAGCCTTTGACAAGGTCCCACATGGGAGACTTATAAAGAAAGCAAATGCACATGGGATACAGGGTAATTTGATGAGGTGGATTCAAAATTGGCTTAGTTGTAGGAGACAGAGGGTGATGACAGAAGGATGCTTTAGTGACTGGAAGCCAGTGTCCAGTGGCGTGCCACAGGGATCTGTGCTGGGTCCCCTATTATTTATATAAACGGCATAGATGACTATGTGGGGGGTAGGATTAGTAAGTTTGCGGATGACACAAAGATTAGCCGGGTGGTTAACAGCGAGGTTGAGTGTCTTGGGCTACAGGAAGTTATAGATGGGATGGTCAAATGGGCAGATAAGTGGCAGATGGAGTTTAACCCTGAAAAGTGTGAGGTGATACACTTTAGAAGGAGTAATTTGACAAGGAAGTATGACACTAGGAAGTTCTGAGGAACAAAGGGATCTTGGCGTGTGTGTCCATAGATCTCTGAAGGCGGAGGGGCATGTTAATGGAGTGGTGAAAAAGGCATATGGGACACTTGCCTTTATCAATCGAGGCATAGATCACAAAAGTAGGGAGGTCATGTTGGAGTTGTATAGAACCTTGGTGAGGCCACTGCTGGAGTATTGGTCGCCACATTATAGGAAGGATGTGATTACACTGGAGGGGGTGCAGAGGAGATTCACCAGGATGTTGCCTGGGATGAAACATTTAAGTTATGAAGAGAGGTTGGATAGATTTGGGTTGTTTTCGTTGGAGCAGAGAAGACTGAGGGGTGACCTGATTGAAGTGTACAAGATTATGAGGGGCATGGACAGGGTGGATTGGGAGCAGCTGTTCCCCTTAGTTTAAGGGTCAGTCACAAGGGGACGTAAGTTCAAAGTGAGGGGCAGGAGGTTTAGGGAGGATGTGAGGAAAAACTTTTTTACCCAGAGGGTGGTGACGGTCTGGAATGCCCTGCCTGGGAGGGTGGTGGAGGCGGGTTGCCTCACATCCTTTAAAAAGTACCTGGATGAACACTTGGCCCGTCATAACATTCAAGGCTATGGGCCAAGTGCTGGTAAATGGGATTAGGTAGGTAGGTCAGGTGTTTCTCATGTGTCGGTGCAGACTCGATGGGCCGAAGAGCCTCTTTTGCACTGTGTGATTCTGTGGTTTAGCCTCCACAACTCTCTGGGGTAGAGAATTCCAGACATTTACTACAATCTGAGAGAAGAAATTCCTTTGCGTCTCAGTTTTAAATGAGTGTCCCTTTATTCAGTAACTATGTCCCCTAGTTCGAGATTCCTCCACTAGTGGAAACATCTTCCCAACATCTACCCTGTCAAGCCCCCTCAGAATCTGTACGTTTCAATAAGATAACCCCTCATTCTTCTAAACTCTAATGAATAAAGGCCTAACCTGTTTAGCTGTTCTTGATAAGTCAACCCCTTCGTCCCAGTAATCAGCCTAGTGAATTTCTTTTGAACTGCCTCCAATGCCAGTATATCCTTTCTTAAATATGGGGACCAAAACTGTACACAGTACTCCAGGTGTGGCCTCACCAACACCCTGTACATTTGTAACAAAATTTCCCTATTTTTAAACTCCAGCCCTCTAGCAATACAGGACAACATTCCATTTGCCTTCTTAATTACTTGCTGCACCTGAATGCTAACTTTTTGTGTTTCATGCACAAAAACACCCCGATCCCTCTGTTCTGCACTTTTTTGGAGTCTCTCTCCATTTAAATAATAGTCTGCCTTTTGATTCTTCCTACCAAAGTGCATGACCTCACACTTTCCTACAGTAAATTCCATCTGCCAAGTTTTTGCCCACTCACTCAGCCTAGTTATATCCCCTTGCAGATTCCTTATATCCTCATCACAACATACCCTCCCACCTATTTTTGTATCATCAGCAAATTTGGATACATTACACTCTGCACCCTCCTCCAAGTCATTAATATAGATAGTAAATAATCGAGGCCCTAGGACTGATCCTTGTGGCACTCCACTAGTTACACCTTTCTAACCTGAAAAAGACCTATTAATCCCAACTCTCTGTCTTCTGTGTGTTAACCAATCCTCAACCCATGCTAATACATTAACCCCAATGCCGTGAGCTCCTATCTTGTGCAACAACCCTTTATGCGGCACCTTATCGAATGGCTTCTGGAAATCCAAATACACGACATCTACCAGTTCCTCTTTATCAACTGTGCTTGTTATATGGCCGAGCGCACTGCCTCCTCCATTGAGGGAGTGGCAACTCTCATGAAGAGGCAGCTCCAGGGACAGAATCAGGGGTTCCTAGGGTTGCGCTCAGACCTACAAGCCCTCACTCAGGCAATGACCTCGAGTGGTCAGTGCCAGTGTGGGAGATGGATGAGGCCCTCAGTATCCGAGCTAGGTGCCCGTCCATCAGTGGTGAGCAAGGAGGTCCAGAGTGACCTCACGTTGGCGCTTGTCACCCCTGTGGGCTCCTCTCAGGTTGCTCTGGATGATGGCAGCAGCTCCTCCGCCCCCCTGCCAGTGACCCTGGCATCTGATGAGGCTGTGATGAATGGGGAGATGCCAGCTATAGCACTGGCCGCTCCCTCCCAGGTGGGGCCAGCACAGGCTCCACAGGCCAGAAGATAACCGCCAAGGTCATCAAGGCCAACAAGACAGCAGAGTCAGCAGGCTGTTTCCAATGCCACTGCTAGCGAGGGGTGGGCATCAAGACGGAGCACTGGCAAAAGTAGTCAAAGGCACCATGAGCACAAGAGGGACAGGTCACAGGTGATTTTATTTCATTTATGTTTACTTTACCTATACTGGTCTGGGAATGGTGACCTGTGAGTTTATGTAAATAGTTCTGAATTGTCAAAATAAGATCAATTTTGTTTTTGTCATCATGGCCTGAGTGTGCTTCACCTTTTTATGTTATTGGTGCAGGGTATGCCAGTTCATAATGCTGGATATAAGTGGCTATGAACTTTATTGCACAGGCACTGAGTGTTCTTTGGGTTCAAATGAAAGGGTCTTTTCAGACATCCGGGATGGAGGTTCCAGCCCTGGCATGCGGTTGAAGCTGATCTTTGGTAGCCGAGTTGAAGGAGTGTTGGATCAAGGTGTCCCTGGTGTCCCTGCCTCCATGGAGGCTACCAAGGGCTGCCTCCATGCCCTCAGCGTTCTCCTCACCGTTCTCCTCTTCGGACTCACTACCGGACTCATCATCTGTGGCCTGTGCAGCTGCATCAGAGGTTACATAGGATGACCTCAATTTTACAGCACTGAAGCAGGCCATTCGGCCCAACTGGTTCAAGCTGATGTTCAGGCAACACACCAGCCTCCTCCCACCATACTTCATCTAACCCTGTCAGGCTTTGAAACCCCCACCACACCCCCCACCCCCTGCACCCCCCACAGTCAACTTATCCACTGACACTGTTTAGACTCATCCATGAAGCATGGCCTCTTGGGCAAAGCATGGAGGGCTTCGAGCCCCTGTGCAACACTATGGGAAAATGGAGAAAAACAGCAGAAAGAGCTACTGATGTAGGATCTTGAGGCACTCTCCGTTGCTCCTTCCCATTCATTAATTATTTGGACATGCACGGGCTGGCAATATGATGAGCCGCCTGTCTTGCTGCTGCTCTGACATGTTGCCAGTGGCAGGGAACTCAGCCGCCCACTGAGGAACCAATTCAGCCATTTAAGCGGCCAATTAAGGGCCACTTCCCACCCCTGCAGTCACTTTGCCAGCATCAGGAGGGCCCACCGCCCTATGGCGGTCATCCAGCGGGTTCATAGAGTGGGGGCCCTGCTTGATGTGCACTTTGAAGGGTTCCTCCCACCCCCACCAGCAGCAATGACTGGCCTTGCGGCAACCTTACAGTGCCTGCCTGACTGGCTCCAGCTGTTAGCATCTAATAGATTTTGTTTAATGATAGTTAAATACCCAGTACTTGAAGGTAATAAGGTGCTGGGTGTTGATGTCTGGTGTCTGGTGTGTTAGAGGGGGGAAGTCAGCTCTGTAGTGGGCAATAAACAGCCTCTACCTAAGCACCCTAGTCTCTTGTATCCTTCACATCCAGGCTTGGGAGTTAGCCAACAGTGGTAGCAGAAGATGGGTGCCCTGAAAGTGAAGACTGGAGACTGAGCTTCACCTCCAGACAGAACATTAGAATTGCAGTTAAATTTTTTCTGAGAGAAGTTTGTGATTGGAGACTCTTTGAAGAAAGATGACTGAAATGAAGTGTAAGGTGGCAGGATAGGAGTTTCCACCACTGTTTTGTGAAACAGAACTGTATGGTCAATGGAAAATGATGTCGAGGCATGGACACGGGTTACACCTCTGCCGAAAAGGAAGCAAGGGATAGCTCTGGCCCTCTCGCCTCCTGTCAGGAGCAAGATCCACCACAAAGTGTTCTCAGAACTAGACACTCAGGACCTGAACAATGATGAAGGTTTGGACAACCTCTTAAAATTCATGGATAAAATTTATATGAAAGATGACTTATTGAATGCCTATGAAGCTTGGTCGGACTCTGACAAATTTAGAAACATGGAACATTCGTCCACAGAAGAATACATCATGGAGTTTACCTGGCTGCATCGGAGATTGCAGCGATTTCACATGGAAATTCTTAAATCAATACTTGCCTTCAAATTATTGGACTGTGCTAGGATATCAAACATGGATAGGCTCTTTGTTTTAAAAGGAGTTAGATTTAAAGAGAGAGAAAAGTTTATGAGTCAAGTGTCCGAAGCCTTAAAAAAATTTTGGGAAAGCATTCATTTCTGGCCACTTTTATGTGGAAATGGACTCTTTGGCAGGGGTTAAAGAAGGAAGGGCAACTAGCGATGGGCAATAAATGCTGGCCCAGCCAACGAAGCCAACATCCCGTGAATGAAAAAAAAACACCAAAGCTGGAGCGTACAGTGTTAGCAGCATTTCGGGACCGTTCGAATGTAGGGCCCAAACGTCTGTATGACAGAAGAATTATAAATAATGGGTACGAGGATAGAGACCCTTTTGGGAGCAATAACAGATGGCAGAAATTGGGCAATAATGGGAGCAGGATGAACCCCAGAAATAATCGAGGGATGGTCAACAAGTGCTTCAGATGAGGATCTAAGTATGTGTTGAATTGCCCAGAAATGAAAAGAAGGTTTTTGAGACAAAACATGATATCGAAGGTACGGAAGGCAAGGAGGACGATACAAACCAATCAGAAGGAATCATATTTGTTACCAAAAGCTGTGGTCTGGTAATGAGTATCCTAGTCGCAGATTCATTCAATTGCACAGTTCTAGGCATTGGGTGTATGTCCAAAGTGTTTGGAGTGGACTGGTTAAACTGTTACATAGGTTCTTTAAGTAAGGAAGACCAAAGTAAAGTCAAAGAATATGACAGCTCTACATGTTTCAGGTTTGGCAATGGTAACACATTGAAATCACTAAAAAGAATAGTAATTCTGTGTAAAAGAGCAGGAGTAAATCACTTTGTCAGTTCTGATGCTGTATCGAGTGAAATACCTTTACTGTTAAGTAAGCCTTCAACGAAAAAGGCCCAAATGAAGTCAGACACGGAGCATAATAAAGCCATTGTCTTTGGAAAAGCTGTGGATTTGCAATTCACGCAGTCAGGATATTATTGTATTCCTTTAAGGCCCATCATCTCCAGAAATAAGAAGAACGGTAGCCAGCAAGAAAGAGCGACTCCGTCAAACATCAGATGAGAGGCACCCTCTACATGGTCATACACCTACACCCAGCCGCCTAAAGTCAAGGAAGAGCTTCATGAACAGTGTTGTTCCATTACAATCAACCCCATCTGAAGCCTGCATCGCCTTGTGGAAAGACCGGCTCGCCAGTCTCGAACAACCCCCAGCGATGGAAATTCTACCGGATGAATGCCTTGCCCCAGGAGCTAACTGCAACTGGGCAACCTGGAAGTGCGTTAACAGACTTAGGACTGGTGTAGGTCGTTCAAAAGTGTCACTAAGCAAATGGGGATATACAACCAGCCCGACAACTTGTGAATGTGGAACTGAGCTACAGACTATGCAACATCTCCTGCAATGCCTATCGCTAGAGGAACCCTGCACTGTTGCAGATCTTGCCAAATTCAACAACAAGGCGCAAAAATGTGTGCAGTTCTGGCTGGGCCATGTATAGACTGTCCGTAGACACGATAAGAAGATCTCCAGACAGAATGTTAAAGGGGAATTAATAGCAGCTGGGGATAAGGATTTAAGGGAGGAGAAGCAAATTATTACTAAACTACATCAACAATTTGCACATCCCTCTGGCCGTAGGTTGAAGATTCTGTTAAAGGGTGTAGGGGTACTGGATGAGGAATACACTAGAATTACCGTGGATATTAGTAAAAAATGTGATATTTGTATAAGTAAAGGAGAATGCCATCATGACCAATAGTAAGTCTTCCATTGGCGAGAGACTTTAATGAAACCATAGTCATGGGCCTCAAAGTATGGGATAAAGAAAGAAATATTTTTCTTCTCCATTTTGTAGATGTAGTGACTGGATTTAGTTTGTCAACGGTAGCTTGTAGCAAAAACAAAAAAGTAATTATCGATAAACTAATGGAAATGTGGATAGGAACGGAGATGGGAGCACCAGCTAAATTCTTAACGGACAATGGAGGAGAATTTGCCAATGAGGGATTCAGCAGTACGTGTGAAAAGGTGAGCATTGTAGCAATGCACACAGCAGCAGAAAGCCCGTTTAGTAATGGGTTATGCAAGAGAAATCACGCCATGGTTGACGAAATGCTCCGAAAAGTTTTGGCAGACCAGCCAAATTGTAAATTGTCAACTGCTTTACCGTGGAGGGAAGGCAAACAAACACGCTCCTGAAGGTTGGGGGCTACAGCCCTTATCAATTAGTTTATGACAGGAATCCGAAGATACCTTCAATAATGTGTGTGGGACCATCCCTAGCTTTGGAGTGGACTACCATTAGCTCCATTTTTGCAGAACATTTGAATGCTACGCACGCAGTGGGGGAAGCGTTTATTAAGGCGGAAGCTTCAGAAAAATTCAGGAGAGGTTTGAGGTATGGAGTCAGGCCGTCAGAAATGCACTTTCAGCCCGGGGGACATGGCGCATTATAAAAGAGATGGGCAGAAAGAACGGAGAGGCCAGGAAAGGTTATAGGCACTGATGGCAAAACGATAATCTTGCGACATGGTAACCAGAGTGTTAGAGTACATTCCACGTGACTTACTGGCACTGATTACAAATTGACGGAACCGCAACAAATGTTGGAAGCTAAAGGTGCACCAGGCATCTCGCACACATATATGTCAGAGCTGTACGAACAACAGATTGTGGTAGATAACGTGCCACCTGAGATTAGACCAAGTGATAGTGAAGATCAGGATAGGGCAATTTGTCACAAAGATCAACTAACAAAAGTTGGCACTCGGGTGGCATATATGCCAGAAGGGGCTAGTGAGTGGAGAGGAGCCACCATAGTGGGGAGGGCAGGAAAGGCCAAAGGGAACTATAAAAACTGGCTGAATGTACAAGATATGGGGTAGAATATAGATCTATGGATTGGCATAAAGAAGTGAAAATGTAGGAAGATAGGAAACATTGGGCAGAATTTTTAGCTTGGTGTGCTGGCGCGCGCCCGACCTGCTCGAGTATAAAACAACGCATGATGACATCAGGCAAATGTCCCAACGTCATCACACACTCACACAATATTTCAATCGATGGGCACGCACTAAACTCGGAAGCAACAATTAAGAGGGCAATTAAGCCCATTAATGGCGCAATTAACGGTGATTTTTCGTTGCCCGTCCAACGTTACGGTTGGCGGGCGGGCGAATCGGCCAGGCGGTCTTTGCATTTATCAGGAAACTTCATCCACGGGCGGGATGAGGTTTCCGTTATTAAATTTTTTTAAATTAAGATCGATGGACTGAATTTTTATGCCTATGTTCAGGTAGCTGTTTGTGGTGCTTGGACATCTTTGTTCTGATTTTAAAGTCTTTATTTAAAGCTTTTGAATGCTTCAGCTCCCTGAGGCAGCTCTCTGCCTTCAGGGAGCTTTCTGTGAGCGCTCGCCTGCGTCCGCGCTGACTTCAGCGCTCGCCCTCCTCCCTCCCCCACCCCGGCAGCGCTGAGCGTTCCAGCGCATGCTTCACGCTGGCTGGCCGTTAATTGGTCAGCATGAAATCACGGTCGGGGGCCGATCGCGGTCAGTGATCTGTTCCCCGGCAGCTCCCGGGCCCACCGTTCGTACCCAAACACTGACCTAAAAATCCTGCCCATGGTGTTAGTTCAGACAGTGGGCCTAATGGCAATCACAGTCCAAGGAAAAGATAAGGAACTAGTGGAAGAAAGTCTAGTCACAGGAGGGACAGGTTAAGTAGTTGCAGTCCAGAAAGGGACAGGAGGCCTCGTAGAGGATCTGCATTAACTAGAGCAAGGACCACAGAACAGGTGAGGAGTGACACAAGAAGTAGGAACCCCTACGATAGAGAAGCTCTAGTGGCTACTAACAAGTTAGATGGTAAATTAGTAAAGGAAGCAAAACAAAAAGAACTTGACAATTGCAGACAGTTTGGCTTCTACACAGAGTTGCCAGGCAAAGAGCGACCAGCTGTGTCCCATAGATGGATGTGTACAGAGGAAGTACTTTCCGATGGGACACATAAAGTTAAGGCTAGACTGGTGGCTCAGGGATTCAAAGAACAGCTGGCGACCAGGAGGTTAGAGCAGATTCCCCAACAGCGGGGAAAGTAAGTTTGAGGATTTTAATAGCATTTCTAACAACATACTCTTGGGAATGTAAATCCATTGACATCAAAGCAGCGTTTTTGCAAGGGGAGCAATTTCAAAGAGAAGCATTCTTAAAGTCTCCAGAAGAAGCTGGAGAAATAGAGGGGAAATTACAAAGGTTGAATAAGTTGCTTACGGGCTAAACGATTCATCCAGGGTCGGTATTTTTCAGTTAGGTCCGTCCTATTTAAAGCTGATTGTGTTCAACTAAAAGTAGATCCAGCAACGTTTGATGAGTATTATGAAGGAAAACTAACTGGCATTTTATTATTGCATGTATAGGTGATTTCCTGTGGGGAGGATCTGTGTCATTTGAGAAATTTGTAATATATAAAACTATGAAGGAATTCAAAATTGGAAATCGGGCTTCTGGACCTTTTAAGTACATAGGGTTGGGTATTAGGCAGACTAGGTTGGGAATAAAAACAGAAAATGCTGGAAAAACTCAGCAGGTCTGACAGCATCTGTGAAGAGAGAAACAGAGTTAACATTTCGAGTCCCTATGACGCTTCTTCAGAGCTTTCTCAGCGACTGTCTCTGTCTCCAACTTACCCCATGTGGATTCCAACTGAAATTCCATCCATCATGTTTCAAATCCACCCAGGATTACAGGTATCTCCATGACATACAATGTCCCTCGGGTTGCTGTCAACACTCGGTGCCATGCACTGCCACATGAACACACTCGACCTCTCCCTCCAGCAGCACCGACTCATCCCATCTCAATGTTGTCCTTGTCCCCAGTTTCATTTTATTATTTGTCTCATCCAACACCTTAACAAGAAACTTTTTCTCTTCCTTTCAGGTGTTAAGGAACGCAAGCTCTGACAATTTATCGATACCAATGCCCATCCTGGACCCTCCAACCCTGTCCATCCCTCTGACCCCATCCCTTCTTCTAATCCCAGCCCTTGCCGTGTATTCACCATATCCTCTAACCTTCCCCTCTCTGATGCTGAATGTTCAGTGCTCAGCAAAGGACTCAGTTTCATACCTTTATGCCCTCACCTCAATGAATTTCGGCTCGGCATAATGCTGAACTCTTCTTCCGCTGCCTTCGTCTCTGTGCTCACTGCTTTGGGTAGGAGTCCTCCTCCCTTCCCATGGATCCTTTCACCTGGCGCCAGTATTCCCCCTCCCTCTGGCCTCTTACCTGCTTTTGATCTTTTCATTGAGAACTGTCGGCGTGACATCAGTCGTCTCAATTTCTCTGCTCCTCTCACCCACTCTAACCTGTCTCCTTATGAACTTGCTGCATTCCATTCTCTTAGGTTCAACCTTGACTTTTTTATCAAACCTGCCGACAAGGGTGGTGCTGTTGTTATCTGGCGTACTGACTTCTACCTCGCAGAGGCTGAGCGCCGACTCTCGGACACTTCTTCCTACCTCCCCCTGGACCATGACCCCACTGAATGTCAAGCCATTGTTTCCAGGACTGTCACTGACCTCATATCCTCTGGAGATCTTCTTTCACAGCTTCCAACCTCATAGTGTCCCAACCCTGCACAGCCCGCTTCTACCTCCTTCCCAAAATTCACAAACAGGACTGTACTGGTAGACCAATCGTGTCAGCCTGTTCCTGCCCCACGGAACTCATTTCTTCCTCTCTTGACTCCATTCTCTCTCCCCTTGTCCAGTTTCTCCCCAACTACATCTGTGATTCCTCTGATGCCCTACATCATATCAACAATTTCCAGTTCCCTGGCCCCAACCCCCTCCTCTTCACCATGGACGTCCAAGCCCTCTACACCTCCATCCCCCACCAGGATGGAATGAGGGCTCTCTGCTTCTTCCTTGAACAGAGGCCCGAACAATCCCCATCAACCACTACTCTCATCCGTTTGGCTGAACGTGTTCTCTCATTGAACAATTTCTCCTTAATAAAAACAAAAAACTGCGGATGCTGGAAATCCAAAACAAAAACAGAATTACCTGGAAAAACTCAGCAGGTCTGGCAGCATCGGCGGATTTCTCCTTAAACTTGTCTCACTTCCTCCAAATAAAAGGTGCGGCTCATGGGCCCCAGTTATGCCTGTCTCTTTATGGGGTATGCGGAACATTCCTTGTTCCAGTCCTACTCCAGCCCCCTCCCACAACTCTTTGTTCGGTACATCGATGACTGTTTCAGTGCCACTTCATGCTCTCGCCTGGACCAGGAAAAATTTATCAATTTTGCTTCCAATTTCCACCCCTCTATCACCTTCACATGGTTCATGTCCGACACTTCCCTTCCTTGATTTCTCTGTTTCCTTTTCTGGTGATAGACTGCCCACCAATATTCATTACAAGCCTACCGACTCCCACAACTACCTCGACTACAGCTCCTCACACCCTGCTTCCTGTAAGGACTCCATCCCATTCTCTCAGTTCCTTCATCTCCGTCGCATCTGTTCCGATGATGCCACTTTCCAAAACAGCTCTTCTGACATGTCTTCCTTCTTCCTTAACCGAGGTTACCTCCCGACTGTGGTTGACAGAGCCCTCAACTGTGTCTGACCCATCTCCCATGCCTCTGCCCTCACACCTTCCCCTCCCTCCCAGAACCATGATAGGGTCCTGCTTGTCCTCACTTTTCACCCCACCAGCCTCCGCATTCAAAGGATCATCCTCTGCCATTTCCACTAACTCCAGCCTGATGCCACCACCAAACACACCTTCTCCTCACCCAACCCCCTATCAGCATTCCATAGGGACCTTTCCCTCTGGGACACCCTGATCCACTCTTAAATCACTCCCAACACCTCATCCCCTTCCCACGGCACCTTCCCATGCAATTGCAGAAGGTACAACACCTGCCCCTTTACCTCCTCCCTCCTCACCGTCCAAGGGTCCAAACACTCCTTCCATGTGAAGCAGTGCTTCACTTGCACCTCCTTCAATTTGGTCTACTGCATTCGTTGCTCCCAATGCGGTCTCCTCTACATTGGAGAGACCAAATGCAGATTGGGTGACTGCTTTGTGGAACTGTTCCAGTCTGTCCGCAAGCATAACCCAGACCTCCCTGTCACTTGCCATTTCAACACACCATCCTGCTCTCATGCCCACATGTCCATCCTTGGCCTGCTGCAATATTACAGTGAAGCCCAACGCAAACTGGAGGAACAGCACCTCATCTTCCGATTAGGCACTTTATAGCCTTCCGGGCTGAATATTGAATTCAACAACTTCAGACCGTGAACTCTCTCTTCTATCTTCAACCCTTTTTTAATCCCTTTTTTCAAAATTTATTTTTACATTTTATCTACTTATTTTTATTTTTATTTATTTTTATTCATTTATTCATTGTTTTACATCCTTTTTTATCCCACTTTCTATCCTTTTCCCCCCTCCCCCACTGCCCCTTCCCAGCACTCCACCCCCACAAAAGCCATCTGTTACTTGTTCCATGTTCTTTCACATAGTGCTTACCCTTGTTCTGCTATTATCACATTCTATTTTCTTACCTTTTTGGCACTATCAGCACCTTTTTTAGCCCTTACCACTCCATTAACACTCCCTATGTCCTTTTGTTCATGACAACTTTGTCAATCTCTCCTTTGCCCCCATTCAGCTTCACCTGCTCCAACCCCTTAAACAGTATAAATTTCATCACATATTTACTTCTCTTTAACTCTGAAGAGTCATACGTCCTCGAAACGTTCACTCTGTTTCTCTCTCCACAGATGCTGTCAGACCTGCTGAGTTTTTCTGTTTTTGTTTCAGATTTCCAGCATCTGCAGTATTTTGTTTTTATCCTAAGTTGGGAATCACCCTGACATAACAGCCTTGCCTAGAGAATGTTAATAGGATCCCGATTAATCAGACTAGATCCTCACATAAGGAAGGAGCAGATCAGTTAAGTAACTTAATTGGGCAATTAAACTGGCTATGCACACAAAACTAGTCTGGATGCATGCTATGATGCATTATAATTGAGCACCATGCTAAAATATGCTACTGTTGGGGAAGTGCTAAAAGCAATTGAGACTTTGAAGAAATTAAGTTCAGAGGAATGTACGATCAGATTTCCAGACCTGGGTGAACAGGAAGGGATAAAATTAATTATTTTTAGTGATGCCTCACATGCTAACCCTCCCAATGGTTATTCAAGTACATCAGGATTCATTACATTTTTAGTGGGAAGAAACAATAAATGTTGCCCATCAGCTTGGGAATCAAAGAAGGTAAAGAGAGTAGTTATAAGCACCATAGCTGTGGAGACACTTGTGCTGGTAGAGGTGATAGATATGGCTATATACTTATCGAGTATTTTAAAGGAACTCCTATATAAGGGACAACCAGGGGAAAATGTGCCCATAGAATGCAACATAGATAATCGTTCGCTCTGGGACAATGTCCGTTCAACAAAGAGTATCGCAGAAAAGAGGTTGAGGATTGATCTCGCAAGTATAAAAGAGATGTTGGAAAGGAAAGGAAATTTCCAAAATTAAATGGGTTGATGCAAATCACCAGTTACCTGATCGTTTCACAAAAATAACTGCTTGTCCGAAGAAATTGTTGAATATCCTCAGAGAGGGATGCCTTGTATTATAATGGATTGTGACAACATGGACATTTTCATGCAAACATATGAACATAGGAACAAGGAGCAGGAGTAGCCCATTCGGCCATTTAATAAGATCATGGCTGACCTGAGAGTAACCTGAAATCCGCATCCCACCTTCCGCCGATAACCTATCACCCTCTTTCATGTTATAATCTTATTAATTTTACTTTTTAAGATAAAGAGGAATTTGGATTATGTCAAAGAGTGATGATATAATAATATAACATGATATTTTCGGGGTTTGTTTTTTATGCATATCAATTTAATTTAAAGAAAACAGGGGAATCTGTTAGGATCTAATAGGTTCTGTTTAATGAAAGTTAAATACCCAGTACTTGAAGGTAATAGGGTGAACAGGTTCTAGGTGTCGATTTGTTAATGATACTCAATTGTATATAAGGAAGTGTCAGCCAGCACTGACTGTCTTGCAGTGTCTACCACTTCTGTGCTTGGTGGGCATCAGGAGGGCTGAGGTGCTTTAACACCTCCTCGATCACATTTTGGTTTAATATTTGTAAGTTTCCTTTAGCATTTGACCTTTTGTTTACAGTGTCTCCTTTAAGAGGCTGCATCTTGTTTTATCCCAAATTTAGTTTAATTGGTTTCATCAAAAGACAGTACTGGTGTGTTAGAGGGCAATAAACATTCTCAACCTAAGCATCCTAGTCTCTTGTACCCTTCACATCCAGGCTTGGGAGTTAGCCAACACCGGCTTCCCCAAAAGACCCCCCCTTCTTTTTGGTGGTGCCTTGCCAGTGAGGCACCCCTCCTGCTGGAGCTGCAGCCTGATCACCGCTAGTGGTGGTGGTGCTGCTGAGGCTGTGATTGGGCTGGCAGCTCAAGGGGTAAGGGGGTGGAAGGCAGCCAGCCATCCTCAATTGGATGGTGGCCCCCAAGGACCCTGGCCTCTTAATTGGCCGCTGCTAGGCAAAATCCCAGGGTTGCCTCTCATTTTCAGCCCTGGCAGTGGCAATTCAGTATTCCCCATAAAATTCAGCCTCTGGTTTCTTTATCTCTGGCTCCTGCTACACTTTTCTGCTCCACAAATTGTACGACTACTTGTTTCCCCTCACAGCAAAAAAAATGATCCCTTCAAACACTTCCCTCTTCAGGCATAAGGACTTGGCTCCCCTGTCACAAACAGGACCTGCTTAGTTTACCCTCCGCTAGAAACCCCCCAGTAACCGAATGCCTTTGTCAATTCTTTGTAAGGTCTTTGTTCCCTTGATTCTTCTGAATGCTTTGATATTTTTGTTGTTCTTCCCAGGTTGGTCTCTGCCTTACGTGAGGATGAGTAATCCTATTACTCATGCAACTCTGGTAAGAGCTATTGAAATGTGTTGCTTTGTTCATGAGAACTGAGGACATCACCTCACAAATGCAGTTTTGCAGTGCAGAATACTCGTGTCTCTTTGAACAGTAACGTGTCAGGACAAGCAGTTGTATCTTTCTACTCTGACATCTGTGCAAGTCAAAGAGAAATAACAAAAGCTGATCTTAAGGAATCAGACTTTAATATTTCAATCTGATGTTGATTCAAAGATCAACGTGCATTAACAGGCAGGTAGAGAGTATAATGTCCACTGGAATGCTCCACTGAAGGAGCTAGACATCGTTTCAAAAGCCCACATATTCTATATCTTACACAATTGGGTGGAATTTCTGCATCTTACAGATGTTGATCAATTAAACATAATAAAAGAACAAAAGATAAATGCATAGAAGAAAAAATAGCTAAAAGAGTATCACAAGACTGGAGCACATTCTTGTTTGTATGAAGGGTGTCATGAAACAAGAGGAGTCTCAATGTCCCCTTAATACTCACAAAACATGCTCTCAAATACTTTGGGTAGATTTTAACTCCAGGCAATGAATGGGCAGTCTATGGTCGGCTTAAAGGCTGGGCTTCATTACCATGTTCCTGTGGAACTGCCTGACCCAAACGAGCATCCTAGCTAGATCGTGGGGCAGGGGAGGCTAATCCAGGGGGTGGGTTGGAGGGGGAGGGAGAGCTTGATGGAGAAACAAAGGCCCACACTGTTTTTGCGGAACCCTTCAGAAACACCCGCTCCCCCTGGTCCCATGACATGGGCCTTTTTCCACTTCACCAGCTCAACTCAGTACACTCTGCATGGCCCATGTTCTGCCCAGTTGTCCCTCTAAGTTGCATTGGGGTCCTATGCATGACTCAAGATACCAATTTGCATACTGTAATGAGGCTCCCTTTGTTTCAATCTTCCAATTAAATGTTGTTTTAATTTAAGTGTTATTTTTAATTACGTTCAAAGTTGCCACCTTCCACAATTCAGCTTTCCATCCTGTTAGTTTTTAAGTATGTCAGTGATGGTAGAACAAAATCTGAAACCTGGCAGGAACAAAAATCTTTTACCAACAAGTAATACATTCTACTTGGCTGGGTTACTACATTCCCCTGTATAACATAAAGACTTAATTAGTGATTCATTATGCTGATAACTCAGATACTAAAGTTTAGTCCCAAAACATTACAGGAAATCAATGATTCATATAACTTCAAATAAATTTGATTTGAATTTGCTATGGATTTTTAAAAATCAGAATCAAACTCTCGGTATTCTTTCTCTCCCACGTCCAGGTATAAAATCTCTGTTAATCAGTAAAGCTCGCAGTCTTATTTGGTGAAGTCTGCCTTTTCCTTCATAGATTCCATGGTGCGAAGAAGTAGGTGAGGGGGCAAATCCCGAAAGTCGTTAAGACTGTATAATCAGGATCAGGATAATGAAATTGAAAGTAATTTATCTGCTTTGTGGCACATCACATTGGATTTTAAGGAAATGACTTTAGGGTGACCTCTGATCGTATTCCATGACCAAAATTAGTCCCAGGTGAACAACTGGTCTTCTGACTATAAGCCTCGTGAACCAGTAAGGATCTTTGCACTTAATTCACATAGTTGTAGTTTGTATTTGGAGAAGAAAGCATCCTGTGAAGCTTTGCGAAATCCTTTTGCAAACAGGCGGTATGGGATGAGACAAAGGAATATAGCTGGATCAGTGGTAGAATCAGACAGGAGTTTTTAAAAAATGCAAATGTAACAACTGCGAACAGAAATTGATCCTCATTACCCCTCTTTCCCTAGGTTGCCCAGTGGCATGTGCTTTTCTCTGGGTAGGAAGACTTCCAGATTATTCTCAATCTGGGTCTAAGATCAGGCCAAACTCTTGTCATTTGCACGTGAACTAGGAACAATCTGGCCATAACTGTTCACAGTTATAACTGGGATTAGTAACTCGCTACCACCTCACGTTACAGTACTCCTTTGTTTAAAAAATTCATTCTTAGAATGTGGATGGCACTAGCAAGCCGGGCATTTATTGCCCAGTTCCCTAGTTGCCCTTGAAAAGGTGGTGGTGGGCCTTCTTTTTGAATAATGCTCCTATCTGAAGAAATTGGCACGACATAAGCAGGGAAGAATTTAGTTTACCGTTCGTTCCAAGGCAACACAATGGAACTAATAGACTAAAATCTGCACTCAATATATATCTTATGTCCCTGGGTTTAAATATTTTGAGAATATAGCAACTAATAAATTCTGACAGGGATAGAAGTCAAAAGTGCAAAATTCTACACACCCTGATTCCTGCATGTGGTTTAATAGGGGTAGGGCAGATTTCCCCTCAGGATAAAAATACACTTCTTGTTACTTACTAATGACTCATGTTCAATGTATGGCAGTGCACTGCGCTGCAACGAAATATTACTGAAAGCAAATACAATGTGACTCCGAACTCAATCCCATCAACCACCCCGGCAGCCCACCTCAGGTTAAAAATGGGCATGCAAAAACCTTGATGTGTTACTCTACCCCAAACTCAGCTTACTACCCCATACCTGATCCATTCGCGTGACCACTTTTGCCCATCTCAGGAATATCATCACCCTTCTTCCCTTGCTGTTGAAATCTTAATCTATGCCTTATCGTCACAAGGCTGAAACTCTGCAATGCACTCCTTGCTAGCCTCCCCATTTCCACCCTCATTAGTTTAACTCACCCAGAACCACACTGCCTGCAGTCTTAAACATACTACAGCCTACATCACCCTTAATCCTGTTCTTTCCATAATTCACTTGCTCGCAGATCTCCTGGTATTTAACTTTAAGACCCTCAGCCTCAACTGCAGATTTTTTTCCTGTCCGCGTCTTCAACCAGTTCACCCACTGGAATACCTTCATGGGGTGAGGTAGAAAGGTTAGGGAAGGAATGCCAGGGGCAGTGATGCCCATGGACTTTGCCATTGATGATGAATCAACAGGAGGAAGGGATGGGAAGTGGACCAGACTTGGATGAATAGACCTGGGACATAGGAATAAAAGAGATTGCAGAGGTTGGTTAGCCCAAAGCAACAAAAGGATTAATAAACAAAGACTAGGATTTTGAGATTAATACATTAGGAAATGGGTGAACTGCATTCAAGAGTGAAAACATTTGAAGTAAGTCCAACAATTTTAAAGCTTAGGTGTAGGGATGTAGGACTTATGCAAGTTGTGGCATTAGCCTGAGAGCTGTAGCCCAACCTATGTGACAATTTTATTTTCCATACCTGCCATCCTTTAGTGAGACATTAACCTGTATGGAATTATTTGCCTTGGGCCACATCCATTAAAATCTAACTTGAGACTGTGCAACATCATCTTACAGGAATGAGTAAGAAGAGAATTACATTGAATTTGCAGCCAGAAACAGGACATTCAGACCAACTAATCAATGCCAGTGTTTATATTTCACGCAAGCCTCCTCTCACTTATTTCATCTAACCCCATCAACATAACCTTCTATTCCATCCCCCCTTGTGTGTTTATCTAGTTCCCCCTTAACTGCATCTATGCCATTCACCTCAACTACTCTGTGTGAATGTTCCACATTCTAAACTGTTGCGAATTTTTAGTTCATGTTAATATTTTAGAGGATAGACTATTGTTGTAAAGGTAGAATAAGTAAACTGCTGGGCTTTAGAGACTTCCAGAGCACCCAAAGAAATGGCAGTTCAGAAGGTTACCCATGTCTGTTTAATAGAGTCGGAATAAAAGAGAAGAGATAGAGCTATAAAACAGCAGGTGGGCTTACATAGCCAGAGAAATTATAAATGAAGGATAATTAGCTTAAAGATTGGTTTGAGGATAGCCCAGAGCAGGCTAAATTATCATGGAGATATGTGGAGCTTAGGAAAGCTCTCTAGTTTCAATTTATCTGGGAGAGATTTTTTAGTTACAGTTTGGACCTCATGTGGTTTGCAGCTCACTGAGAGAAGTTAGCTAAAATAAATGAGAGTTAGACAGACTTGTGCTGTAAGCAGAATAAAACACTAACTTCATAATTGACTGGTTGGAAGGTGGGCGAAGCTTAGTCTCAGTTTGAATTTCCTGAGGAACAGAAGCTTGAAGGTTGCCTAGTTTGAAGCTAGTCAGAGAATCTACAGTGGGCCTCACAGTGTCGTATTGCAAAAGGAAGTAACCAGCAGATTAGCTTGGAAGTATTGAAAATTAACCAGAACAAGGGACTGAGGTCTCCACAGTCAAGAGAGGGTGAATGAAAGTTTTACATCTGAGAATAGCTGGAGCTAAGGAGAATTCTCCAGAGGACCATGGCACACCTATGGATGATCCCTACAGAAGTAAATAACTTAAAGTTTGGTGTGTCTTGTAAGAGAATTCATAGGGGAAGTAGGAAGTAAACCTGAGTGCATAACATACATAGTTATAAACCATATTGTTACATTAATAATGTTAATACTGCTTGTTTTGTTTAATTTGTTCTATGTACAATAAAGTCTGGTTTGTCAAAAAAGGTGAAACCTTGTGGCACAGTTCTGTTGGTTAAAACAAGGTATTCGGTTTATTTGTTTATTTTTAATTGTTAGTGGTCCCTAACTAGATCATAACAATCCACTCTCTGGGTGATGAGGACTCTCCTGAACTCTTAATTGGATTTATTAAATACTGTCTTACATCTGGCTGGTAAAAGTAGGGAAAATCCCAAGATATTCTATAAGTATATCAATGGGAAGATGATAACCAGGAAAAGAGTAGGGCCCATTAAGGACCAAGGGGGCAATCAATGGGTAGAGCCAGAGAACATCGGTAGAGTGTTGAACGAATACTTCACATCCATCTTCACCCAAGAGAATGAGAATGAAGGTATTAAACTCGGGGAGAGAGACTGCGAGATTCTTGAGCAAATTGATATAGGGAGTGACAAGGTATTGGAGGTGTTGGCAGGCTTAAAAGTGGACAAATCTCCAGGTCTGGATGATTTGTGTCCCAGACTGCTGAGGGAGGCAAGGTAAGAGATCGCAGGGGCTCTGACCCAAATCTTTAATTGCTCTCTGGCCACGGGGGAGGTGCCAGAGGACTGGAGAACAGCTAATGTGGTTCCGCTATTTAAGACGGGTTGTAGAGATAAGCCAGGGAACTACAGACCAGTGAGTCTCACGTCAGTGGTAGGGAAACTATTAGAGAAAATTCTGAAGGAAAGAACCTATCTCCACTTGGAGAGGCAAGGTTTGATCAGGGATAGTCAGCATGGCTTTGTCAGAGGGAGGTCATGCCTAACAAATTTGATTGAATTTTTTGAGGAGGTGACCAGGTGTGTAGATGAGTGTAGTGCAGTTGATGTAGCTTATATGGATTTCAGCAAAGCCTTTGACAAGGTCCCACATGGGAGACTTATAAAGAAGGCAAATGCACATGGAATACAGGATAATTTGATAAAGTGGATTCAAAATTGGCTTAATTGTAGGAGACAGAGGGTGATGACAGAAGGATGCTTTAGTGACTGGAAGCCAGTGTCCAGTGGCGAACTACAGGGATCTGTGCTGAGTCCCCTATTATTTGTCATTTATATAAACGACATAGATGACGGTATGGGGGTAGGATTAGTAAGTTTGCGGATGACACAAAGATCGGTGGTTAACAGTGAGATTGATTGTCTTGGGCTACAGGAAGATATAGATGGGATGGTCAAATGGGCAGATAAGTGGCAGATGGAATTTAACCCTGAAAGGTGTGAGGTGATACACTTTGGAAGGAGTAATTTGACAAGGCAGTATTCAATGAACGGCATGACACTAGAAAGTTCTGAGGAACAAAGGGAACTTGGCGTGTGTGTCCATAGATCTCTGGAGGCAGAGGGGCATGTTAGTGGGGTAGTGAAAAAGGCATATGGGACACTTGCCTTTATCAATCGAGGCATAGATTACAAAAGTAGGGAGGTCATGTTGGAGTTGTATAGAACCTTGGTGAGGCCACAGCTGGAGTATTGTGTGCAGTTCTGGTCGCTACATTATAGGAAGGATGTGATTGCACTGGAGGGGGTGCAGAGGAGATTCACCAGGATGTTGCCTGGGATGAAACATTTAAGTTATGAAGAGAAATTGGATAGACTTGGGTTGTTTTCATTGGAGCAGAGAAGACTGTGGGGCGACCTGATTGAGGTGTACAATGTTATAAGTGGCATGGACAGGGTGGATAGGTAGCAGCTGTTCCCCTTAGTTGAAGGGTCAGTCACGAGGGGACACAAGTTCAAGGTGAGGGGCAGGAGGTTTAGGAGGGATGTGAGGAAAAACTTTTTTACCCAGAGGGTGGTGACGGTCTGGAATGCCCTGCCTGGGAGGGTGGTGGAGGCGGGATGCCTCACATCCTTTAAAAAGTACCTGGATGAGCACTTGGCACCTCATAACATTCAAGGCTATGGGCCAAGTGCTGGTAAATGGGATTAGGTAGGTAGGTCAGGTGTTTCTCACGGTGTGTCGGTACGGACTCGATGGGCCAAAGGGCCTCTTCTGCACTGTGTGATTCTGTAATTTAGCCCCTGGTTTTGGATGTGCATTCTATCTGCCTTGACCTAATTTGGACCCAGTTAACAAAGGTGAAAGGACAGTGCGCTAAATTACTCCATGATCCAGTCCTTCAGTGGGTGCTCTATTGTATTGCCCATTGACCTCAAGCACTAAAAGATTTTGCTCACTGGATGTCTTTCAACAGGAAATAGTAAAATTTATAATTTTGTATGTGAGACAATAGTGGGCAAAGATTGTGTAAAGCCGGTTACAGAGGTAGAGGAGTTTTGCTATGATTCAAACCAAAACCACAATTCCCATATAGACCCTGTGTAACAATACATTACTTTTTGTCCTCTGCATCATTAATTATAGATGACTGTGAATTTCAGTGTGCACATTTTACCAGTTGTTTAAACAAGGTGCCACACCTGCACCTTTCTAAAAAACCCCAGATCATTGCTCCTTTTCTCACATTTCTGTTGTTTGTGGTACATTTTTTTTTGTGAGTAGAGACCGTATATTGTGCAGTTTAAAGATTGCAGAGATCTTGCCAGAAAGTCAATAGAATTTTGAGATGATGCTCCTGCCCTGATTTCTGTCGGCAATGTCCTCTTTACTTTACTCAGATTCTTGTAAAGTCCCCTCAGATCTCCCTCTCAAACCACGTGACTGGAACCGAATCTTTTTAGAAACATTTCAGCGATGATTCTGCTCTGCTGAGTACGGTAGACTAAGATGTCTTTAGATCTACAATGGTGGGGGGGCCTGTTCGCACTGCTGTACCAAGGAGTAACAGGTTTATGCTCATGGTTTCCCAGGTGAGATGTTGAAGGCAGTTCAGATGTTTCCCGCCCCAGGGCAGCTTCCCTGTAGGTCTAGGCAGATAACCTACTCTCTGTTCTCGCTGAAGAATAATGCATGATCAAAAAATCTAGTGAGGCCACAGAGATATTACTTTACCATTGTATGGTTTTTTTTCTTGATTCTGCACATAAGCTTTCGTGCCACATTCATAGGAGGGAGGGTTAATATTATAAACGCGGCAGGCTGTGATCCTGGTGTACAAGCAAGGGCAGAAATTTTCGCTCGGGCGGGCATGCAGCCGACCCACTCAAGCGTGAAATGGCGCACGTTGGCGTTGGCCGAGCATGCCGACATCAACACGCAGTGGTGTGATAGTTCGGTCAGTGGGCGCACACCAGAGCCGACAGTGCGCCCGCCGACAATTATAAGGCCTGTTAAGGCCATTAAGTTATCTATTGACGTAAATTTTTCGCTGCCCGTCCAACCTAACAGTTCCACGGGCAGGATGAGGTTTCCGAAAGCAGATAAACATAAAATAAAATCTTTATTTTTTTCATTAATAACATGTCCCTGCTCATGTGACAGAGTCACATGAGGGGGACATGTTTTATTACATTTTTATTTTATTTTATTTTTTTTTATATATCTCTTCATCTCCCTGATGCAGCTCCGTGCCTCAGGGAGATTATGCAGCGCTCACTCGCGCGATTGCGTGAAATTCGCGCTCGGCCGGCTCGTCTCCCTCCCCTGTTCGCACAGTGCTCAGCGCTGCCGCTCGCGTTTCAGGCTGGGTGGGCCTTAATTGGCCCGCCCAGCGTGAAATCACCTTGCGGTGCCAATTGTGGGTGATGGTCAGCTTCCTGACCGCCCATGCCAAGCCCACCTGCAAAGGGCAAAATTCTGCCCCATGTTATTTTGACCAAAAAGGGATGTTGTCTAGTTAGGTCTACAAAAAAGTATATCTATCATTACGCCCACACTAACTGTACTAACACTAATCTACACAACACCCACACTAGCACGCAACATCACTGGACCAACAGATATAACCACCTGCAATGATGCACACAGCTTTGAAACATGCACAATATTAAAGCACATGGACCAATCTCAAGTGACAAAACTTCACCCTAATAATAACCAGCATTGGCCTGAATAGTTATGACCCATATAGGAAAATATACTTGCGCTCACTCTTCCACCTCTGCCTAAATCCAGAGAGGCTGTTACCTTGAGCTGGTGAGCTGAAGACTGAACTCAAGACTCTTTGTATACAGTAACCCATTTCAGGCCACCATAATCAACCATGTGCAACAATATGTTTTTCTAATTGTTCAGCAGGTTTGCCCAGTGAGTAACTAGGCTATATGATTCAAGGTGGGTCCATATTTGATGCTTGGTCTGTACTGAGTTGGCTGATCGCAGCCAGGATTGTATAATTGACATTGGTGTCCCAGGTTAGAGTGTGAAAATGGAACAAATTTCCAGCTCCTGATTACTATCCTGTCATCCCTGTAGTCATTGATGGGAAGATGGGATTGAGTTTGAATATGATGTCCTCATAGTCAAAAAGTCTGCCAACACTCACTGTCAAAGCTCCCAAAGGAATATTGGTGACTTTGGTAAGGAACTGGAGAATGACCAATACCCATGGACCATCTTCAAGAAAGGTGTTATGTTTTCAATGGGACAGAAATTATCGTGAATAAAATGTGCAGCAACCTCCCAGGTTTCCAGTGCTCCTGCAATGCCTTCAACATTACAACTCTTATTTATTTTAGCCCTTTCCTGCAGCTTAAAATATAAAGAGCTACACCCAGCGGACACACAAAGAGGAGGCTTTTGATCCTGTTCTGAAATCAGTGCCACAACTAACTGCAGTGTCACTTCGGGGAGGTGAATGCTACCCCTCTGGTGATGCCTAGATGTCTGCCAGCATGATGTGTGAACATCGCTGGCTTCCCTTCAGTAAAGCCTGTTCAGCAAAACAGGCATGTCTGCTTTCCCCTTTAACTGTTCAGTCATCAGGTGAAACCAAGATTTTAATTACGCGCAATTACAGCATGTTTGCAAATCTGTGACCTCAAGAGCCAGCAGACGCAACAGAATAAACATGGAGTTCGTATTTCGCGCTTCCCTCTCTCAAGCCCATTTTTGTGAAAGCATATCAGGTATTATTTCCACAATAAGGACGTGTCAAAACAGTTTGATCTCATCATAGCAGCCTCTGTGCTAAGTCACAACTCAGAATTTTGGACAAGCAAGAGTGGGGGGAAGGTTCGGTACATCACATTACTTCATTTCACCCAACTCTGCAAAAACAGGTGGAGAGGCTGAATGGCCTTCTCACTAGTTTCTCACATTCATCTGTTCAAACTTTAAGAACTTTGCAATGACTCCACCAACACCATATAGCACTAACTGGACTGCCTTGGCAGATATAATGACCATAAGACACAGGAGCAGAAATTAGGCCATTCGGCCCATCGAGCCTGCTCCACCATTCAATCATGGCTGATAAGTTTATCAACCCCATTCTCCCGCCTTCTCCCCGTAACCTTTGATCCCCTTACCAATCAAGAACCTATCCATCTATCTCGGTCTAAATACACTCAATGACCTGGCCTCCACAGCCTTCTGTGGCAATGAATTCCATAGATTCACCACTCTCTGGCTAAAGAAGTTTCTCCTCACCTCTGTTCTAAAAGGTCTTCCCTTTACCCTGAGGCTGTGCCCTCGGGTCCTAGACTCTCCTACTAATGGAAACATCTTCCCCACATCCACTCTATCCAGGCCTTTCGGTATTCTGTAAGTAATGCACGTATAAATTCTTGATAAGCAGGCACTTCCTGCCCGTTTAAAAGGTCCTACTTTAAATTCCTGCAGGGAAAATTGGGAAGTCGCTTGCAATAATATGAGCAGTGCAGGTTCTCGTGGCATCCGCAACACATTTTGAAATGGTCAGCATGGCCCGATACAGACTACGGGAAAAGTGTACTACAACAATTCAGGTGGAAAAAAAAACATCTAACATGCTTGTTGTCTGTAATCAAACACAAAGAAAAATGAAATAACATGAGTTTACCATCCAATTCTCACTGCACTTACATCAATGGAACATACAAGGGCACACAAACCATTATCTGTTCATGTATTTTTGCCTTTATTGCTGTTCATCTACAGCTGTACATATTCACATATTTACATTTTCAAAATAGTGTTTGATATTCTTCAGCAGGACATTGCTGCCAGTATAGATTTGTATTTCCCAGTAGTCTTATTTTTTTAAAAACCTGTATCACAGATACTATAAGATCCACAACCATGAGAACATCAGTGCAACAGAAATACTTCACTGTCTTTTAAACCTCAAACCTCATGATTTTCATCTGACTAATATTGCTTGTAATAATTCACATTTACACTGATCTTTTACACAATACCAGTAAGATGTTTTCTAATGATATGCAAGACAAGACACAGATTACATGTCCACTGTACATGAGGTATAAACAAAACATACACAGTAGTTAATGAAAAATGCGACATCTAACTCAAGCTTAATTTTCCCATTGTTACCTTTGGTTTCACCCCTGCAGTTGGTGATCAAATTTCAAAAGCTGCAAAACTGATAAATGAGCTCTTTAACAGATGCACATTTAAAAAAAAAAATCTTCATAATTACTCTACAAAGACAATAAAGGAGACATAGCAAAAACAATAATGGTCACCTTTCAACTGAGGATCAAGTGTGTAACATATTTAGGTACAACTGGGATATCTTTAGTGATGTTTCACAACAATGAAAAATACAGTCAAGGTATGGTTACAGTTTGACAAAGTTCTAGAGTGGTCATGGGTAACGAGTGCGTAACATCGGTGCTTTCTAATGCGCACTTTTTAATATCTTTGTCTTATCATCGTATTGACAAATGTGCCTTTTAACACACTTGCATTTAAAAAGGTCCTACTTTAAATTCCTGCAGGGAAAATTGGGAAGTCATTTGCAATAATATGAGCAGTGCAGGTTCTCGTGGCATCTGCAACACATTTTGAAATGGTCAGCAGCATCGAAGGAAGCAATGGACAATGCAACACTTTGGCTGTTTCCACAAATATTAGCTTAACATGTGTGATGTTTGCACTTTTAGAATTAAAATATAATCCCTGTTAAATGAAAATATATAGACCTATGTTACCCCTTTGTAAGAATGACAATATCTCAGAGTGGCAGCACTGACCATAATATATCTCCAAGCCTGCAAGTTGGATTTGTCTGGCTTGTAGATCAGAAAAAAACTACTAAAGTTCAGGGATTTTAAACCTGACTCTTGCCAATCTTCACATTCTAGTACAATGCCACCTTTACACAGCTAATAACCGATAACTGGGAGTGTGTTACAAGGCTGTGTCATTCTTACCCCAGAACTCCAAATCCCGAGAGTACATTACGCCCTTGAACACATCCCATAAACTAGTTTCCCTCTTTGTTTATGTTACACAAGCTACCTTTCTCTTTCCCATTGGTAAATACTACTCTGAGGTTTACCAGTTGTCAATTATTCCCAAATCGTTGTTAGTCATCTTGGGCAATAAGATTAATTGTTTGTGTTATGTGATGAAAAGGGGTTTTTTTAATAAGATTCTGATCTTAGCCACAATAGTATGGGTTGATAAGAGAGTGCTTTACTGAAAAATAATGCAATCTTTTACTGTGTTATAATAGTCTTGTATGCCTTATGCAACAGTTAACCAAGGCAGCTGTATAATCAATGGGGCCAGATGACATCACAGAGTCGAAAGGTGCAGCTCAAGTACGATACAATATCAGCTGGTCCCTGGCTATTTGTGTAGCTGCCTTGGACTTATTCACTGCCATTTATTAAATATGTTTACACAATATAGTAATGGCTGTTGTATAGTGCATAGCTAGAAAGCATCCTCCAGGTAAAGGGTACCCCTGTCATATTGCCAAGTTATATTCTTTACATTGGTTGAGCAACGTGTTGGGCCCATGTTACTGGGTAGCCATGGGGTTGAATGGTAAGGGCTGCTGTACTCCACTGGCTCAGTGCTGGACTTGTGAACTGCTCCAGCAGTTTCAGCACTACCGGTGCGCAATAAGAGAGCTCCTTCACTGCGCATGGATGACCTAGGGCTGCTGCCAGATCACCTCGATCGCCGGCCCAGACGCACAAGCCCAATGGCCACAAGCCATGCAGAAACCTACCCAGCTTTTCATGCCAGAAGGACCTACCTGTAACGAACCTAAACACAGGAGGAAAGCGTTTTAACAAAAACAACCGATTATACAGAAACTAACAAATTCATAACAATTTCAAGGTTACACAAACATAATAAGTTAAAGTGGTTGCACTTGCTCTCTTTTAAATAAACCTTTAAATGAATAAATAAGTTAGGGATGGCGTGGATGATATGGTGAAATTTAACAAACAACTCCCACACAAACTGAGGTTTCTGCCTGTGTAATCTGAACTGGTCTTAAGCTGGGGTCAAGGTCTCATGTTGTGGAAAATTCTACCAAACTGAAAGATTTAAATGCCCGTTTCAAACTGGTGTAAGTTTACATGTGCAAGTATGTACAAAGGTTCCTTCTTAATGAGAAAGGACTGGGATGGGCTGTTTGGCTTTCTGCCTTTCTTCCTGCAGAGAGTTACAAAAAGTTTCTCGAGTCCTTCCGCCGCCGGTCAACAGAAAAGGGAGCTGCCTTCCTGCCTGTTGCCCTCGAGCTCTGGGACAGTCTGGTCTGAATGCTGGCCGTCCTGCTCGGGCTGCGGCTGCTGCTGGCCGGCAGCTCTGAACCAGGGATGCAACAAGATCTCGCCGGCAGCCAGTCTCTCCGGGGGGTCCCGCCTCAGCAGGCTGCGGATCAGGCACTTGGCTTTGGGGGAGACGCTGTCCGGGATGCAGAAGTGGCCTCGGCGGATCTTGCTGAACAGGGCGCTGGGGTCCGAATCGTGGAAGGGGTAGCGTCCCACCAGCAGAGTGTAGAGCATGACGCCCAGGCTCCAGACGTCGGCCGCCTTCCCGGAATAACATCCACTCGTGTTCAGTATCTCCGGGCTCACGTAAGCCGGACATCCATGCTTATCAGACAGGGAATCGTCCTTTCCTTTCAGGATATGAGCGTCCTCCAAGCTCTCAAGCCTCAGCCTCGTCCTGTGGGAACAGCACAGAAATGATCAGACCCCTGTGCAGTAAGAGTTAAAAAAAAAACCCCTGAGAGAGAGGAACCCTGTCCTAGAGTGAAGCTAAACGACCCCACCCCACACTGTGTATAAAAAGTGCTTGCTCGGGCCTAATGGTCGAAATTGTGAACAGAATAAGCTAAAAATAAATCATATCTATCTTAGTGCATGGGTAGGGACAGACTCTTGCCATCACTTATGTTCAGTTTTTATTTGCGGTTGAAAGTGAAATTCAGCTAACAGTATTTACCACACATTTCAACGTTGTTCAATATTAATGATGCCCCAATTGTAACTGCTTTGTAAGTTTGAGGCGTTTAAGGGCAGCACTTTGCATACTGCTCACTGCATTGAAATGACATCTACTGGAAATTAAGTGAAGGGCTAATGTGGAGTTTTAAAAAATATATATATTATGTTCTATATATGACCATCAATTTAATCCTATTTTTATTATTTGAAGAGGGCAAATCGATTGCAGGGGATTATGTCCTTATATCTGAAACTTGCAGCCGTGGAAAGGGCAGAACCCTCAGCTCTCCTGTTTTGTAAACGGAAACCATGACTCATGCAGCCTGCTGTTGTATGTGTGTGTGTGTGTATGTGTATTATAGTCCCTTACGACACTGAATCAATCAACACCTGCTTTGACAAGGAGAGTACCTTCAATTGCAAAACCCATGCCCTGTGTTGCCCAATCTGCAGCACATCATGAAAAGTCTGTCCAATGCCTGTCGTAAAAAATTAGCACAGGCAAGCAGGATTGTAATTTCATTCCCAGCTCACATTAAATAATGCGACCCACTGCCTCCTGTTGCAGGAATATTCTCGTATGTGCTGAATCAAATACAATTTACAGCCACGGAAATAGCCGTCAGTGTTAACCAGCCTCCTCCCAAACCCCTCTTCACCTCTGCAGCCCCTTCAGCATAGCCTTTTATTGTGTTCCCCTGCACACAGACCCCATTCGCCTCAACTACTCCATGTGGCGGCGAGGTCCATGTTCTCACCATATCCGGGAAACAAAGCCAAAAAAAAACCAGAATTATATTTTGGAAGTAACTTTTGAAAGCCGCCCCCACTGTCCAATAACTGCGTCGCAACTTAATTCATTTCGTTAGCCCAACAACAACCATTACAGAGTTGGGGTTAAACGAAACCTTTTGTTTGCAGTGAAGGACACATTTACAACGTGCACAGAACCTGCTCTCTCGTTCCAAAAGGCTGCAGGAATCGGTGGAGAAACCACAAGAGCACAAGAGATGTACAGAACTGGAGCCAACAATCAGCGCAATTGCTAAACCCGTGGTTTAACAGCCATCGAAACCGGGTGCAAATGTTAACTACAATTTTAAAAGTTTAATATTTCTATTAATAATTTACTAATTTAAAAAGGCTGCAGATAATAGCATTTCAGTAAACCTGCACTTGCCCAACTCCAGTCTATAAATGTTTGATAAACTTGTGCAATGTGTTTTATTCCGTCGTAATAAACTGTTTGGAAACATTTAGTCACGTTAATCCATTCTGAGATTTTTTGCCTCCACATCTCTGCACTATGTACAGCATCATATACATTCTATAAAAGGTGACCTCATTTAAGGAATACGTTTACTGGATTTCAAGGTTAACGAGGTTTGGAAGTTGTGTCTGAAGATGTTACAATTCTAGCTGTGCATAAAATATATTTTCACAATTTGGATATGAAATGAAGTTTGCACTATTTTACAAGATTTAATCTCGCCAAAAAGAGACAGTAGCGCATTGGCCAAATATTTTGGCAGATTCATTGATGCATTTGCAGCTTTATTTACTTATCACCGTTCCGCGATGTTACTTTTTTTATGAAACAGATAG
The DNA here is from genome assembly GCF_964194155.1 of Cetorhinus maximus. Taxonomy (NCBI): domain Eukaryota; kingdom Metazoa; phylum Chordata; class Chondrichthyes; order Lamniformes; family Cetorhinidae; genus Cetorhinus; species Cetorhinus maximus. The sequence continues at coordinate 14,654,536 of NC_135882.1, read as the reverse complement.
CAACGCTGTCACTGTGCATGTGAAAGAATTCTTTTTTAGGGTGTTTTTTTTAAAGGAAACACCGAATCTTATTTGAGATTGGGAAAACAGAGTACGACTGAACTTTGTCGATTACTTTCTCAATCAAGTCTTGTTTATTTACAAAGTGTATTCAGAGGGCATTCAAATCTTTCAAATGGTAACTGTGCTAATTAATAGGGCATTAAAATCCTTCAAAAAGGTAACTGTACCAAACCCCGTCCCATGTCACAGTACGGATTACATTACAGACACAGCATCGCCCATTATGAGAAAACACAATGAGCCTTACTTGAAGCATTCACAGCCTTCGAATCAATTCATATCTGTTTATTGGACATACAGGGTTATCCTAGCGAAGGATTGGTCAGTCCAATCCATTTTAAAACCGGTTACTCCCTCAATGTCATCACATAGTTTCACCATTTTTTTTTTGTTGGGAGGCATCTCCCTTGCGCCTCTTTCGACAGACCCACCTCTGCTCATCAGCGAAGACGAATTTCCTAAGTTTGAGATCACGAAGGACGACGCCTGAGTTGTGGCAATGGGCCACGGCTGAGACAATCTGTTGGAAGTGATACGCCGCCTCCTCCTCGCCCAGCCGCTTGCAGCTCCGCATGTACAAGTGCATGTCACCATGCCCCTTCTGCAGGAACACGTAACACCTCTGCTCGCCCAGAATGATCTCCTCGATCGCGGTGATGTTCTCGTGGGCTGGGATTTGCAGATAGGGTCCGATTTCATCCCTGTAACCCTTAATGTCAAAAACCTGGTAGACAGAGGGACACACACACACACACACACAAAGAAACAAAATGTGAAACCTTCAACAATAAAAAAAATGGTTTAGCATTTATAATTGGAAACGTGCGAATCTTAAGCAGCTGAAACTCAGAAACAGTCGGCAAAACAAGCCCCCCCAAAAAAAAAAGTTACACGAAAGCGAACGAGCTCTGAAAAAGTCATTCAATGTTGGACTCGAAAGGTTAACTCTGCAACAGATGTTGCATTTTTCCCCAGCACCCCTTGATTCTTCTCACAAGTGCTGTTGGGAGAGTTTGATCTGTCAGCCTAAACTCAACCCGGGGCACCCACAAAATACAGATTTTTGCCCGTCCATGGAATGAAAAACCCCCATCGTTATTTTGGGGGAAATGTCCCGGTTCATTGTTGAGAGGGCAACGCTGCAAGTCTGCTGGCCACACACGGTGGCAGCACCGAATGGGCTCTCCAGATCGGACGGCTGCATTCACTTAGAAGTGGAAATCCCAAAAAAAAACTCACAAGTTGCACAAACTCCCACCTTTTTTAACCCAGTCCCCGGGGGGAGGGTTACATTCATGGCAGGGCTGGCGTCGCTATGAAAAACGCAGAATTAATATTGTTTCTCTCTCTCTCTCTAAACGTGACTTTGCAAACTCATGACTTGCAACAAGAGTATTTTTTTTTAGTGCATTCCCTCCCTCCCTCTTACCTTGCAAACGAATTCCTCTCCCGTGTGGCTGCTGATGGCCCGAAAGACCGTGTCCCTCTCCAGGTTTTGCAGGAGGATGTAGTGCCCGATCCGTGCCGACGCCTGCGAGGTGCACGGGCCGCGCTCGGCGGGGCTGGGGGAACCCGGGGAGGGGAGGTAAGCGCTGTCCGGGGGGGAGTCGCTCAGCCGCGGGCACTTGGAAGCCGGTTCGTCCGCCTCCACCCGCTTCTGTCTCCATCGGCCGCTTCGGGGGATCGGGATGGGGCTCGCTCTCTGCACGTTTAAACTCATTAAAAGCTGCTCGGGGTGTGCGGGGGTTGGGGGGGGTGGGAGAGAAGAAAGCGAGATCCACGAGGTTTCCCAATGGGAGCCTTGGAGGGGGGTGGGTGCGGGGGGGGGGGGGAAAGGCACGCACACCCCACACCAAGTCTCTTTATCCCCTTGTGGTCTCCCTCTCTCTCAGTCTCGCTGCAGCTGAAGATTGCAGGATATGTCCAGAGCGTTGGGGACCTGCAGAAATACTCTTTGCATTCCCTCGGTGGATCCAAATGGCGAGCTGCTCTCTCTCTCTCTCCCTCCGCCTCAACAAAGAGCGATTTTAAAGCGACTGATCCGCGAATCGGTTTGCACAAGTCGAACTCATCCGCCTCGAACGAAAACTCCCCCCCTCCCCTCCTTTTAAGTCGCTGGCTCCTGGATGAAATGGGGGGAACTGCTTTCCCCACTTCCACCCCCACCCCTCCCCAACGACCCCCCAACCCCCCCCCCCCCCTCTCTCACACAAACACACACACACACTGTGTATCCGTTCCCCGGAACTCCTGCAGAAGATCCCAGCTTGTGTGCAAGGTGTTCACTGGTGAACTGCTGCTCTCCAGTAAGCGGTCCAGGCGAAGCAGCGCATTGCAAAAAAAATTTGAGCCGAAGTCCCCCTGGGCTGGAATGGGCTTGTAGGTGAAGCTTGAAGGGCAGTTTTCCCTGTTTGGCAAAAGTTGCAGTAATTGGTAGAGAGAGAGAGAGTATGTGTGTGTCTCTGTGGAATGCAGGCTGGCTCACAGTGTGTGGCTGAATATAACAGTCTGGGAGATTGCAACATCAGACGCTGAATGAGAGTCGCCCTCGCTGCCAGAAAGCGACGAGAAAGAACACACTGGAGTTTCACAGCCTCCACCTGCACTAAGAAGGAGCTCGCCTGCTACATTTACGCAATCTGGCACCGCCCGCAAGGTGTTGAGCGCCGCGTTAAAGTCGGTCCTCTCCCTGTCCTTTCCAATGAAAACCAGAGAGAGAAAAAATAATAAACCCCAAAATGAAACAACCCCCTTGCAATGTTTTCTCTCCCCCCCTCCCCTAAAAGAAAGGCGAGTTTAATTTAGGAAATTCACAGTTCAACCAATTAGGGATACGGTACCAAACATAGTGGTGATTTAAAGGATGCACCATAAGGTCATAAGTGTTACTAAAAATACCCCCGAGTTTTCATCAGAGTTTTTGTTCGCTTCATTTGCAGATGCACATCTAACCTTTCATATATTACGGTAAATGAATTCGATCCTCCCTCTCTCTCTCTCTCTAAACACAATCATCACCATCACATGTCCTCCCTGAATGACGCAAGGTTCCAGTCTGGGCAACTCTCTTGACGTCGGGGCCACGGTGCAAACTGTCACTAAATCAGCACCTCCCGCAGGTCTCCTCAACACAACTGCACTCCGCACCCCAGATGGCAATGAGGGTCGAATGACAGCGTCACCTAAGTCAACACAATCAACGGTTTAGGCCAGGGGAAAGCCAAACAAACTAAATCGGATGTGTATGCACTTATATTGGATGGCACTAAAGTCCTTTTTAAGCGTGGTGGGGATATTTCAATAAATATTCTCAAATAAAATTCCCACCGAGCTACATAAGGATGGTCAAAGAGGTTGCTAAGAGCACCTTAAAGGAGCAGAGAAAGGCAGGGAGGTTTCAGGAGTGAATTCCAAAGCTTAAGGCTTATGTGGTTGAATGTGATATAGGTTTAAAGGAGCAATAAAGCGCATGCATGTAATGTCCTTAATTCAGTACAATATCCCACAGCCCTTCACAGAAACCTCGGGAAAAACTGAAAATAGGATTTCAAATGAGTTTTATGCACTGCCATTTAATCTTATTTTATCTTTAAAAAAAACTTTGGAAATTGTTTTCAACTAGATGTAAAGATACTATAAAACAGTGTGCATAACAGAGTAATATAAAATAGCCCCCATTGGCATAATTAATCAATATGGTCATATATGCTTGAATACCTGAAGATCATCCTCCATGTACAGACAAGTTCATAACGATGACATGAGTGAAGTACCCGAGGGCTAGAAGCCCTCCAAGAATTCAGCACATTCTGGAGAGGCTGGGTGAAATCTTCATTTTAAAAATTGCCTACATTCTAGTTATTTCAATATTTGAACAGATGGAGGATCTACCGACAGACTCTCTTCCAGACAGTTGATCATATGATTGGATGCATTTCACCAACTATCACAGCAAGCTATTTCTTGACAAGGGTAATTTCTGTTCCTGTAAAACAGGTGTCTAGATAGAATCATTTTTTCTGTTCCGTCAAGTGGTACAAAATTCTACAACCATTGATGAGAGAGACCAATGTTCTATTTTGGCTCTCGAAAAGAAGGACAGTGAGTCCTTTGCTAAGTTGAACACTCAGCAAATATCTTTGGTAAGAATGTATTTTACTGCATAAGCATTCGTAACAACATAATGATGGCTGTATCTACCGATTAGTGCTTGCTGGATCAAAGCTGGTGACAAGGTCAGAGTTAGGAACTTCCCAAAAAAACAATTGCCTGGAATTTTCATGGGTGGTCAGTCAAGACCCTGGGGAAATGACATAAATAACTAAAAATGTCACTGCGCTTGCTTCCTACCTGTCTTAACATGATACGAATGTGTTGTCCCAGAGCTCCTTTTCCGCACTCCACCCTCACTGCCCAACAAGGTCGCCTTAGGGATGCTATAAACTTCTATCTTTGGTCCCTCTGTCTTCAGTTTACCCCCTCAATGAAATTATCCATAAGTGTCAGGTCAGCTTCCTCATGTAGGCTGGCCATTCCTACTCCATCACCAGCTTTGACCCAATAGTAACCATTGTGTTGCTTGACTGTTTGTCAAGTCATGGATGAGCCACAATTTTCTCCAACCTAACACTAAAATGTCAAAGCCATTCTTCTTGGGTTCTGCCAACAATGCAACTTTCTCCTTGATTTCAGTCCCCCTCCCTCAGCTGCTAGCTTAGGCTGAGCAAGATGCTGCACAACCTTGATCCTTATCTGGATGTTAAACCTTACATCCAATCCATCGCCAGACCATCTTGCACCATCTCTGCCTTTACTTTGCCATCACCTATTCGGAAAGCCTCGTGCTCGTATTTGTTATTCACACACAACTTCTCCAGTGTTCCCCTCACTAGCTTTTGATCAGAAATTCCAACTCCTCCAAAACTCCACCATTCAAAAGTTCCATGTACCCAACACTTGCCCCAGCTGAAGGACACAGAGCGGTAGAAAATCTGCAAAAAGGTACAAAAGACATTAAAAACAGAGATCAAACAGGTGAAAAAGTAGAGAGCCAGAAAAAAGAAATGGAGAAAGACGTCAGAAGATTGATAGAAGCTACCAGACAGAAGGGGTTAGGAGACAAATAATAACCTTTGACTTATAATGACTACACATGGGAGACCAATGATTTGTAGATAGTAATTTATCTGAAAAACACAGAAACTAGCCAAACTGTGTATCAATGCAATGGAATTTAAATTGTCAGTGATTTTGCATCCTCACTTCCCCTGTAGAAATGTGTCTAAACTTCTGCTGTATAAAAAGAATCATTTTCATTATGACTGGAATAGCCTTTTTAATCATTATATTGTGGGGTTTTGTGGTGGGGTCAGAATTTCATGCTCATTTTCTTGTATTTTACAGGGGAGTAAAACAGGAAGCAAAATAAAACTGAAACAGTCAATATATACTGGAACTTTTATTCGAATTAAGATAATTTAGCCATGGAAAACTGGAAATTCTCTGTTATTCCAGAGAAGAATGATTGATGTTAAACGTAGTACATTCTGATGATAATATAATATATAATAGTATAAACTAGAGAGCAAGTATCATGGAGTCATTTTTTTTAAAACTACAATATAGACGCAGCTGCAAAATCTAATGATCAAATGAAGAGTGCAATTGTTTTACATTTCAACCGTAGTATTTAAAGCATCATTGGCGTCAAAGTGAATAATGTGAATATGATTTAAGCACTTTGGTAAGTCTTGTTATGTGAAAAATACTCTATAAATGCAAGATGCCTATTTCTTGGATTACTGTCCAAAATCTAGTTATTTAAAACAAATAAGCAGTTGAGGATGTGAATTTGGCCTCATAGTTCCTAGGCTAAGGAAGGCAATAAAATTACAGTCCCTTGAGTCTTGTTCAAACTTACATATGCATGGTTCTGGAAAGAGGCTGGCATTGACTTTGGCTTTGACAGGCTTTATGGTGAAATGGGTGCCTAGTATTCACTGGGATGAATTTTACTGATCGGTTCATGATCCCAATGCTGGTCTCAATTCTGGGACAGGAACTCAGAACTAGCTGCAGCAAGACATCAGCCACAATTTTTCCAGAGGCGCCCAGTTAAGAAGCTGCCTCCGGTAGCCCAATCCAATTAAGGACAGTGAGCAGACCTGAGAATTTGGAGGTCCAATCAGAGAGTCCGCAGCAATGTCCGGCCACCAGGCCCACAAGGAGAAATGGGCGCTGCCAGTGTAGATAATAGAACATGAGGGCACCTAAAGATAGAGATGCCCTCTGAGGAATCATAAATGTGCAAAAAAAAAAGTGCGGCCACAACTGCCAGCTCATCAGTGCGGAGAGGGAACCCCTTTGCAGGATGGCTTATGGTCACAGTTGTGATACTCTGATACCTGCATCTCCAGGAAGGGGGTGAATTTAAAGGAGGCCTCACTGGCCCCTTGGCCAGCTGCTAGGAGACCATCTCCAGGCAACGCACGGGCTTCAAATCAGCAGGCGACCCATCCGACATTGGGAAGATCCTGGCAGTGTCACCAATTTGCACTTAAGTAGGAACTTAATTGAGCCTAATTAGCTACCCACTGCTGCCGGGCAAGTGATCGCTTGAAGGTGTGATCGTTGTCTGACAGTTTCCCCAACGTGATATTCTCTAATTTTGCTCCCAGGCATACCTCCAAACCTGTCTCCATGGAACCAGGAAAATTCAGCCTGCTGTTTGGGCTCAAGTGCAGAATAGGTACTTAGGTGAAGGACTAGCATGAGTCAGAAGGAAAAACAAATAAGGATGTGGGAACAGGGGAAGGAATGGGAAACTAATTAAGTGGATTAGAGATGTGAAATACTTACCATTAAACGGAAGGTCAGAACGCTGTTATATATCTTTAATTATCTATAGCGTTATTCTTACAATAAAGAAAATGGCATCTAAAGTTTAGAATTTGGACCTGGCCAAATATGGAGAAAAGCAGTCAAGATTCCTTGGATATCTGTTTCTGAAGAATCAGCAATAAAACGTTTATTCTGATAAGATTTGGTTTAACCTTTCAAGTGCCATAGATCCAGGCATTCTCCAACTCCAGGTCTCCAGGTCCCTCTGACAATCATGCTTTTTGGCAGAGCTTCCTCCTAGTTTGGCATGTTACACATGGTCTGGTCATGTCCATGACGTAACTGTGTCAATGTTATTGTTTTTGACTGGCTGTAACTCAAGGCTTTAAGTCAACTTTCAGCCAACTATACCAATTCTTTTGGAATTTGTTCCAAGACACATAACTTTAAAAAACCAGCACTTGACAGAGGTAGTGGAGCAGGTCAGTGCCAGGAGACCTGGCTGCAATGCCAGAAGAAGTTTAAAGGCATGACCAGGGTTGCTAAGGTAAGATTTCTTGCCCAGATTTTGTATCTATTTGTGCAATACCTAAAGCCCCAGCACTCATAACATTTCCCTGTCCTGATTTATAACACTCTCCGTCTCCTCCAATCACTACGGCACATTTCATTCCCGCCTCTTCAGCTCTTATGCCACACTCTACATGCGCTAAATTTCTCATCACAACTGCTTTCACGTCCTTACACCTCTGGTACCCTTTCCACTCACGCCACTATTTTAATTTGAAATGCACGTCTTCAAAACATCTCGCTAACACTTCCAGGGCAAGCTGGTAACTAATAATGTAGATCAAGTGCATCCATTACGGTCCCCTCCCCTGCAAGGAGAACATCATGGATTGAATGGATTGAAGGGATGGGATGCGTCAGAGTCATGGTGAGTAGCAGGGCTGGAGGACGTGTCTTCTTGACCATCTTACACTCTGACCTTTCCACTGAAATTTCACCTTCACACATCATACTATACATGACAAAGTGCAGCTGGTTTCAGCAGCCACTATCTCTCTCTACCTATGGCTTGGGACTTAATACTAATCCTTGTCCCTCTCTCTCTCTCTCTTCCCTTTCAAGTAAAGCAAACATACAGCAACCAGGGGACAAGGAGCTGGGCAAGGGCAGCATTATTGAAGACACAGAATCACTTCACCTATAAAGCACCAACTCAGAGACTGACACCAGTAGAGGATACATGAGATGGCTCTACACTAGGAGATACACTAAGCACTACTGTGCAGGAGTATGGGAAGGGGTTAGAACGGCCTAGGAAGCAGCATGCCAGAGTGAGAGTTTGTCCTGTTGCAGAGGGAATGAATGAAAACTTTGAAAACCTACATTAAAAGATTAATTGCTATACACCAGGACCTTCGAACCTCACTGGGAAGCTGCCAAAGAGCTTGCACATCATGGCACAGAACATGGAAGCGTCCAGCTCCAGCTTGTGTGGAGCTGTCCAGCACAACATTGAGATCATGTATTAAAACACGGAGTATTTAGTCAGCTGAATGAACATAGCAACAGTTGCATCTGATGACAGCTTTGATAGAATTGCTGGGAACTCAGACTGCTGCCATCATTGTTCTGGGGTTTAGCATCTCCTCAGGCCTTCATGAAGAAGGCCACATTTAGGAGCTTCCAAAGTATCATTGCACTTCTTCACTTTGCTCTCACACAGAGCAATGAGACTATAGAGATACAATCCCAATGGCAGTAACATTGCTTTCATGGGAGAGGCATATGCTGTCTTCTCTAAGGATAAAAGAATGCCTGCTCTCCTGCCAACCTCCGACCCATTACCTTTGTTACAGATCCACAACATGTTCAACTGTGAGACACGCAGTACACAAACATACGAAATAGGAGAAGTAGGCCATTCGGCCCCTTGAGCCTGCTCCGCCATTCAATAAGATCATGGCTGATCTGTTTGTGCTATGAATTCCACGTTCCCGTCTACCCCTGATAACCTTTGATTCCCTTTCCTAACAAGAATCTATCTACCTCTGCCTTAAAAATATTCAATGACCTCGCCTCCGCCACCTTCTGAGGCAGAGAATTCCAAAGCTGCAAAACCCTCAGAGAAAAAAATTCTCCTCATTTCTGTCCTAAAAAGGCGATCCCTAATTTTAAAACAGTGCTCCCTAGTTCTGGACTCACCTACCAGAGGAAACATCCTTTCCACATCCACCTTGTCAATACCATTCAGGATCTCATATACTTCAATCAAGTCACCCTCACTCTTCTAAACTCCAGTGGAAACAAGCCCAGTCTGTCTAACCTTTCCGTATAAGGCAAGCTGCTCATTCCAGGTATCAATCCAGTAAACCTCCTCTTAATCGCTTGCAACGCATTTACATCCTTCCTTAAAAAAGAGACCAAATCGCACACATTATTCGAGATGTGGTCTCACGAATGCCCTGTATAACTGGAGCATAATTTCCTTACTTCTATGTTCAATTCTTCTCATATGCGGCTGGACCTCAAGGGCAGAGCTGTTTAAGGTCACTCACAATATCCTCTGCAATGTTTCAATGAATAATTAGCAATCTTCTACATTCCAGACTCCAGTGACAGTGGAACAACCTCATGGGACCACTAAAGTAGGTCAAATGAACACAAAGGACAGGCACTAAGGTAATGCAATAGGGTGATTTCACCATCATTCAGAGAACAAAAATTTGTTAAAGGCAGAATCTGCAAGATGTAAAGAGGTTTTTTTGCATTTAGGTTTGTCTTCATATTCTACTCAGAGGTGTACTGTAGGACTCTTCCATAGATGTTCAGATCTTTGAGAATGCCTATGATTTACTCAATGCAAGTTCTTGCTCTTACCTGGTTCTCATTGTATCAGCACTTTGCATCTGTGTCCAGGGCATTAACAGTATTCATGATATGGAGGCATTACCCTTGTCTTCGAGTAGCCAGACTGATTCTTGCTGGTCGGTGTGGAAGGCAAGGGGTGGGTGTAGTGGGGGGTGAGGTTGGGGCCGGTGGAATTGTGGAGTAGTGCAGTATGAAAGCACCATGACTAATTCCAGGACATCCAGATTATTCACTGTTTGTGGTCACACACCCATCTGCACATTGAGGGAGTGAAACCCCTTCCTAGTATAGAACATGGTTGATTCTTGGATGTTCGCTGATGATTGCACAATGTTCAGCACCATTTGCAACTCCTCAGATACTGAAACAATCCATGTCCAAATACAGCAACACCTGGATAACATTCAGGCTTGGGCTGATAAGTGGCAAGTAACATTCTTGCCAGGCAATGACCTTCTCCAACAAGACAGAATCTAACCATTTCCCCTTGACATTTAATGGCATTATCAACCACTATCAACATCCTACTGCTTACCACTGACCAGAAACTGAATTGGGCCAGTCATATAAATGCTGTGGCCACAAGAGCAGGTCAGAAGCTGGGGATTCTGCAATGAGTAACTCATGTCCTGACTCCCCAAAAGCCTGACCACCATCTACAAGCCACAAGTTAGGAGTGTGATGGAATATTCTCCATTTGCCTGGATGAGTACAGCTCCAACAACACCCAAGAAGCTTGACACCATCCAGGACAAAGCAGCCTGCTTGACTGACAACCCACCCACCGTCTTCAACATTCAGTTCCTCCACCACTGACCGCACTGACAGCAGTGTGTGCCATCTACAAGGTGCACTGCAGCAACTCACCAAGCCCCCTTAGAAAGCACCTTCCAAACCTATGAACGCTACCACCTAGAAGGACAAGGGCAGCAGATGCATGGGAACACCACCACCTGGAAGTTCCCCTCCAAGCCACACACCATCCTGACTTGGAAATATATCGCCGTTCCTTCGCTGTCGCTGGGTCAAAATCCTGGAACTCCCTCCCTAACAGCAGTGTGGGTGCACCTACACCACATGGACTGCAGCGGTTCAAGAATGCGGCTCATCACCCTCCACCTTCTCAAGGGCAATTAGGGGATGGACAATAAATGCTGGCCTAGCCAGCGAAGCCCACACCCCGTGAAAGTAATTTTTAAAATTTCTTGACGCAGAGCAACCTCTGTGCAGTCAATTATGCTCTACATCTGGAGAAATTCAGTAATGCATGGCAAATCAGAGAGCTCTTTCTGCCTGTGCAGCAACCTCTATGGCAAAGGGGGCACCTGCCACCTTCTTGGTGGCTGAAGGGACAGAAAACAATTTCAAAGCAGTTAGGAATGAGCCTCTGGTTGGTAAGCTGAGGGCCATTGTTTTCTTTACAATCACAATCAATGTTCTGAATGTATTGAAATTTGGTTCAAATCTCTGCTGCAACAGATGACATAGATCAGTTCTGATGAAAGTTTATTGACCTAAAATATTAACTTTTGCTTTTCTCTCCATAGATGTTGCCCGACCTGCTGAATGTTTCCAACGTTTTCTGATTTTGGGACAGTGACTCCCTGATTGTTGATGTGGAGCCTCCTCATAAACTGCTTCACTGTCATGTTCAGGTATGAAGTTTTATTCTGGAAGATCTGCATCCTGCACGGCCTCTTGTGCCTTTGGCTTCCTTTATCCACTTCTCTGAACCTCCCCAAGTCTCTGCTGCCGTGCCTGGTCTGCTGCTCCTGCAGGTGTGGCAGCTTCAATGGCAATCCCAATAACGTCCCCATATTTCCCAGAAGTACTGCAGCCAGAGAAATAAAACAGTGCAGCTGTAAATAGAAGTCAGTTCTGCAACAGCTCTGCAGCATCAAAACTTTCTAAATTCAGCTAAAAGCACCACAGAATAGCTCCAACCCCCTCCTATCCTCCACAAACACCAGCCCAAAACAACTATGCAGAGACTTACCTTAATGAATGTGAAATGTGAGAATTCCTTTCAATTCCTGCTTCCAGTGTGATCCCACCATATTTTGCTAAGTGGGCTTAATAATAATTGAATCAAATGCACCATGGCACAAATTTCCAAAAAAAGGTCCTTTTACAAGTCTAAAAGCAACCCCCCCCCTCCAGCATTTAAAGATGAGCTGAGCTTCCATTTCAGGTAGTTGCCAAAGGGATGCTTTAACCAACATGCCAGATTCCTTGTGCACTTATGGGGGTGGGGGGGAGCATCCCACTGTGAAATCGGGAGGTTGGATGCCCATTTAAGCTCTGAAAATTGGGAGAAACACTTTTCTAACCCTTTGTCTTTAACTTCTGAGCCAAAGGCAACGTAGCTGGTGGAGCTGAAGGCAGTATGCAATGCCTGGTTGTAAGATGGAGCTGGATCCCAATTTAAATATCCCCTATCTCTTTTAATCATGTAAATTTGATAACCTTCAAAGCTGTTCCTACTGGTGCAGATGGAAAACGCAAGGCACCTAACACATGATGCCATATCATTGAAGGCATACATCTGAGACACATGTTTACATTTGCCACAATTACACAGTTGCACACTAGACTGTGACATTTAAATCTGTATGGTGACAAAGAGTTAGCTGTTCGACATTATACTGGACTGAAGCAGTGTTCAATTAGTCAGAGGGGAGAGGTCCTGACAACTCAATACATGCTCAGGCTTTATATACAATGACGGGAACAGGATGACCACATGGACTGACCTCAAAAAAATTCTTGCGAGATAGTGCCTCTGGACCTTTACATCTAGGGGTGGGGAAGGTAATGGTGTAGTAGTACTGTTGCTGGACCAGTAATCTAGGGATTAAGGGTAATGCTCTGGGGACCTGGGTTCGAATCCTGCTATAGCAGATGGTGGAATTCAATAAAAATCTGGAATTAAAAGTCTGATGATGACCATGAAACCATTGCTGATTGCTGTAAAAACCCATCTGGTTTACTAATGCCCTTAAGGGAAGGAAAAATGTCTGGCCTAAATGTGACTCCAGACCCACAGCAATGTGGTTGACTCTTGAAATGGCCCAGCAAGCCACTCAGTTGTAACAAACCGCTACAAAGACACAAAAAAGGAATGAAACTGGACAGACCACCCAGCATCGACCTAGGCAATGGCAATTGCAGCCCTGTCCACCCTGCAAAGTCCTCCTTACTAACATCTAGCCAAGCACATAGTTAACCTCACAGAATCATGCCTTAAAGATAATGTCCCAGACTCCACCATCACCATCCCTGGGTAGGTCCTATCCCACCAGCAAGATAGGCCCAGCAGAAGTGGCAGCACAGTGGTATACAGTTAGGAAGGAGTTGCCCTGGGAGTCCTCAACATCAACTCTGGACTCCATGAAGTCTCATGGCATCAGGCCAAACATGGGCAAGGAAACATCCTGCTGATTACCACATACTGCCCTCCCTCAGCTGATGAATCAGTGCTCCTCCATGTTGAACATCACTTGGAGGAAGCACTGAGCGTGGCAATGGCACAGAATGTACTCTGGGGGGACTTCAATGTCCATCATCAAGAATGGCTCAGTAGCACCACTATTCACTGCACTGGCTGAGTCCTAAAGAACATAGCTGCTAGATTGGGCCTGCAGAAGGTGGTGAGGGAAAAACATACTTGACCTCATCTTCACCAACCTGCCTGCAGCAGATGCATCTGTCCATGACAGTATTGGTAGGAGTGACCACTGCACAGGCATTGTGGGGACGAAGTTCCGCCTTCACATTGAGGATACCCTCCATCATGTTGTGTGGCACTACCACCGTGCTAAATGGGATGGATTTTGAACAGATCTAGCAACTCAAGACTGGGAATCCATGAGGCGCTGTGGGCCAGCAGCAGCAGCAGAATTGTACTCAAACACAAACTGTAACCTCATGGCCCAGCATATCTCCTACTCTACCATTACTATCAAGCCTGGGGATCAGCCCTGTTTCAATGAAGAGTGCAGGAGGGCATGCCGGGAGCAACACCAGACATACCTAAAAATGAGGTGTCAATCTGGTGAAGCTACAACACAGGACTACTTGTGTGCCAACAGCATAAGCAGCATGTGATAGACAGAACTAAGCGATCCACAACCAATGGATCAGATCTCAGCTCTGCAGTCCTGCCACATCCAGTTGTGAATGGTGGTGGACAATTAAACAACTGACTGGAGGAGGTGGCTCCACAAATATTCCCATCCTCAATGATGGAGGAGCCCAGCACATCAGAGCAAAAGATAAGGCTGAAGCATTTGCGACAATCTTCAGCCAGAAGTGCCCAGTGGATGATCCATCTTGGCCCCCTCCAGAGGTCCCCAGCATCACAGATGCCAGTCTTCAGCCAATTCGATTCATTCCATGTGATATCAAGAAATGTCTGAAGGCACTGGATAGTGCAAAGGCTATGACCAGACAATATTCCGGCAATAGTACTGAAGACTTGTGCTCCAGAACTTGCCTCGCCCCTGGCCAAGCTGTTCCAGTACAGCTACAACACTGGCATCTACCTGCCTATGTGGAAAATTGCCCAAGTATGTCCTCTATACAAAAAGCAGGACAAATCCAACCCGGCCCCCCATCAGTCTACTCTCCATCATCAGTAAAGTAATGGAAGTGGCCATCAGAAGTGCTATCAAGCTGCACTTGCTTAGCAATAACCTGCTCACTGACACCCAGTTTGGGTTCCACCAGGGCCACTCAGCTCCTGACCTCATTACAATCTTGTTTCAAACATGAACAAAAGAGCTGAACTCCCGAGGTGAGGTGAGAATGACATCAAGGCAGCATTTGACGAAGTGTGGCATCAAGGAGCCCTAGCAAAACTGAAACCAATGGGAATCAGGGGGAAAACTCTCCGCTGGTTGGAGTCATACCTCACACAAAGGAAGATGGTTGTGGCTGGTGGAGGTTAGTCATCTCAGCTCCAGGAATCACCGGAGGTGTTCCTCAGGGTAGTGTCCCTCAGCCCAACCATCTTCAGCTGCTTATTCAATGACCTTCCTTCCATCATAAAGTCAGAAGTGGGAATGTTCACTGATGATTGCACAATGTTCAGCACCATTCACGACTCCTCAGATACTGAAGCAGCCCATGTCCAAATGGAGCAAGACCTGGACAATATCCAGGCTTAGGCTGACAAGTGGCAAGTAACATTTGCGCCACACAAATGTCAGGCAATGACCATCTCCAACAAGAGAGAATCCAACCATCGCCCCATGATGTTCAATGGCATTACCATCACTGAATCCCCTACTATCAACATCCTGGGGGGGTTAACATTGACCAGAAACTGAACTGGACAAATACTGTGGCTACAAGAGCAGGTCAGAGGCTAGGAATTATGCGACGAATAACCCACCTCCTGACCCCCCAAAGCCTGTCCATCATCTACAAGGCATAAGTCAGGAGTGTGATAGAATACTCCCACTTGCCTGGATGAGTGCAGCTCCCACAACACTCAGGAAGCTTGAGAACATCCAGGACAAAGCAGCCCGCTTGATTGGCACCCCATCCACAAACATTCACTCCCTCCACAAGCGACACACAGTAGCAGCAGTGTGTACCATCTACATGATGCACTGCAGGAATTCACCAAGATTCCTTCGATAGCACCTTCCAAGCCCACGACCATTACCATCTAGAAGGACAAGGACAGCAGATAGATGGGAACACCACCACCTGGAAGTTCCCCTCCAAGTCACTCACTATCCTGGCTTGGAAATAAGGCCATTCCTTCCTTGTTGCTGGGTCAAAATCCTGGTACCCCTTTCCTAATAGCACTGTGGATGTACCTACACCGCATGGATGCAGCGGTTCAAGAAGGCAGCTCACCGCCACCTTCTCAAGGGCAACTAGGGATGGGCAATAAATGCTGACCCAGCCAGTGAAGTCCACATCCCATGAATGAATTAAAAAAAAGAGAAATATGTCCCAGTATCTGTTCAGTCTAGTGATTAAGTGGCGGGCATCAGAATGAGGAATCATTCAGAATACAGGTTGATCTACATTCAGGAGAGGTTTATGTTATTGCAGTTTCGTGCAATGCTTTGATGATTAACAGGTCTGCCCCAAATAGTTGCAGCAATGAGTCATTCTGACTGTAACCTAATCTTTCTCACTGCACTTGAAAGCAGTTAATGATTTTATTTGGGATTCACTGTAGAAATGTTGCCATCGCTATAAAACAGGATGCAAAAAGCCATCTATTTAAAGAGACACTAATTAACTGCCTTGATGGCTTCCTGGGCAAATGTATCACCAATGTGGTGGTACTGAGCCATATATACTCCAGGAAGGGATCAGGTTCAATTTCTGGTCTTTGCTGCATCAGCTGATCTCACCATTAGGTGTCATCAGGTAGACCACAAGTGTCCTCAGCTGAATTAGAAGGATTAAGAGAATCCAGAAATCTAATTTCTGATCCTATCCCCAGGGAAAGGATTGACGTCTGGAGGTTTCATAGTCCCACCACTGAGTAAGTTGCTGACTCTCAAAGCTCGTACACAAAGATTGGCAACCTGGGCAAGATAATGAACGATTTAAAATGGTCATGAAATTGTAGATCACCAGTTATTGCCTTTGTGAGGGAGAATAATGGAGCGTGGGTGGAGTGTTTTGGGGAAGAGATGCCATTTCTTGCTTTAATTCCTACCCTACGACAAGCACGCAGAAGGCCAAAATTTTAGCTCAAAATAAATATATGCAAATTCCTTTCTGAAAATATTTATTTTTTAACATTGAATTAAAGATTACAGAACAAAATTAATGATGTTTCCAGGCATAGGTTTGCAAGTAATTGCAGAACAATGCATGAGGTTATCTAAATTGCACTTTTTTTGTGGAATTATGCTAAATTATCTGATAATGGCAGCTTGTATGGAAATACACTTAATGCTTTCGCTGCAATTCAGTAGAAACTCAACCCCACAGCAACAGCCACAAGTGTTACAACAGTTCAAGACCACATTGTGAACTTTGTAATCTTCACTAATTTATAGCTGTTGCCCTAATTAGCAAAAGCCAATCTGCCCACATGGAACAGACTTTGGGTTATTTTTTTCTCTTGTATGACACAAGTGTTGACACCCAATGAATAATTGGAAGCATGAATTAGTGAATTAGCTCTTTCAAAAAGTATTTTTTCAAATTATCTTCCACCTGATACAAATCGGTTTTGTATATTCAAAAGGGAGAATGCGCAAAAGAAAATAAGTCTTCCAGTTATCTGTGTAGAGAAATGCCAACAATTAGTTTCTCATTTGGCCTAGCGTCCAATCATCATTAAGGGGGCAGCATTTCTTTTGCTTCTGACGGCTTGAGAATGCATTTCAACAGAGGTTTGTGCATAGCAGGCCAAGGACTCAAAGCTTCCAATGCCATTCCATCTGTGAAATGTTACGGCAAAACATATCACTATGACTGGAAGAATAGGCTGTGAACTGCTTGGAAAGATCACAGGAAATGTTTCACAAAGACTGCAATATGATAAGAGGTTTGATGTGTAAATAAGGAGGTGTACTTCAAATCCATGGGCATTGGCAAATTTTTTTACTCATTCATGGGATGTGGGCATCACTGGCTAGGTCAGCATTTATTGCCCATCCCTAGTTATCCTTGAGAAGGTGGTGGTGAGCCGCCTTCTTGAACCGCTGCAGCCCGTGTGGTGTAGATACACCCACGGTGCCGTTAGGAAGGGAGTTCCAGGATTTTGACCCAGCACCAGAGAAGGAATGGTGGTATTTTCCAAGTCAGGGTGGTGAGTGGCTTGGAGGGGAACTTGCAGGTGGTGGTGTTTCCATGTGTCTGCTGCCCTTGTCTTTCTAGATGGTAGTGGTTGTGGATTTTGAAGGTGCTGTCTAAGGAGGCTTGGTGAGTTCCTGCAGTGCATCTTGTAGGTGGTACACACTGCTGACACTATGCATTGGTGGTGGAGGAGGGAATGAATGTTTGTGAATGTGGGCCGCTTGGTCCTGGATGGTGTCAAGCCTCTCGAGTGTTGTGGGAGCTGCACTCATCCAGACAAGTGGAGAATATTCCATCACACTCCTGACTTGGGCCTTGTAGATGGTGGACAGGCTTTGGGGAGGCAGGAGGTGAGTTACTTGCTCCAGGATTCCTAGCCTCTGACCTGCTCTTGTAAAGCCACAGTATTTATATGGCTGGTCCAGTTCAGTTTCTGGTCAATGGTAACCCCCAGGATGTTGGTGGCTGAGGATTCAGTGATGGTAATGCCATTCAATGTCAAGGGAGGACGGTTTTTGCCTGGCACTCCTGTGGCGTAAATGTTACTTGCCACTTGTCAGCCCATGATATATGGTCACATGAGCTGTGAATGCTCAAGACCCTACTAGGTGCCTTTAAAGATGAAAGTGGTGTACTGAATTTAAAATGGACATTGAAATAATGCATTTTACACCCATAACAATAAAACAATGCATTGGAGCAAAAATACAAAACATCGCCGAAGAGGGATACAAATATGGAAAGCACAAGTTTCCTACAGAATCTCTGGGGTTATCCCAGAACATGTTGACCATTTACAGTGGTCATTTGATGCATTTCCAGTATTTTGGAATATAAAGCTTGAGTATTGCACATTTTTTTCAATCAAAACAAGAAAAACATTTCCCCTGGCATTTGGGACAGAAGGCTACCATCGGAGGAAGCTAACCCCACCTGCACATCCTTTCCGTTGTACAAGAATATGTTGGTCATCACAGGCAGGGGTAGGGTCATGGCCCTAGCGACTGGCAATGCTGGAAGAGATATTGTGCAGGATTTCTTCACACATTAACTTCTTTTTTACTTCTTCTCCCTAGTCCTATACGTACTACATGACAAATTGCAACTGCTTTCACAGGCCACTTCTCTCTATATATTAAAAGATAACCCCCATCCCAGTTGTTCATTCCTAGTGCCACTTCAGGAAGAGGAGACCAACCATCCTGAAGGTGCACCTTCACTTGATGTGACCCTGGCATCCACCCGTTCAGACACTGAATTATACTTGAGAGGAGGCTAGAGAAGCAGTTTTCTTGTGGCACATCACTGACCACAGTGTGCAGGATCTAGGGCAGAGGTATAAGATGCCATGGGTGCCAGCTCATCAGACGAGAGGCTGCATGTTAGTTCTGATATATGGGATTCAGATGAAGACTTCAAACGCCCAGACTATTGGTAAAAGCCGATGGGAATACGCCAGGGAATGTTGAGTACTCTGGGCAGCCTGCCAATGAGTTAGTGCACAATGTCACAAAACATAAAGCCCAGCTTCAACTTCTCTCAAGGAATTGTGTAAAGCATGGAGACTATGCTGTCCGGTACAGACTGAGTGGTCACAGCTCCATCAACATGACAGTGGCTCCTATCATGATGGAGCCTCTGCTGACAGCATCCACAGCAGCAAGCATTGCTGCAATGGAGGCCTAGACAACTGCCATCCTGACGATAGAGGCCAAAGTTGGCAAGGGGCATCACTGCATCCAGCAGTGTGCTCTCATGCAAAATCATTGGAGCGATGAGATCATGGAGGATGGCCTTGGCTCCATGAGAAGAGGCACCTGCCCCTCCCCTCTTTCAAATCCTACATTGTCACTTACCACTTCTACCCACACTTACTACCCTCCCAAAACACTGTGGTTTATCCTCTCTTCATCCTTCCTGAATCACAGAATTGTTATGGTGCAGAAGGCGGCCATTTGGCCCATCGGGTCTGCACCAGCTCTCCGATTGAGCGTTATGACTCAGTGCCATTCTCCTGCCTTTTCCCCATAACCCTGCAAATTGTTTCTATTTAAATAATCATCCAATGCCCTCTTGAATGCCTCAGTTGGACCTGCCTCCACCACATTTCCAGGCAGTGCATTCCAGACTCAAACCAGTCACCGTGTGAAAAAGTTTTTTCTCACATCATGTTTGCTTCTTTTGCAAATCACTTTAAATCTGTGCCCTCTCGTTCTTGATCCTTTTACGCGTGAGAACAGTTTTTCCCTATCTGCTCTGTCCAGCCCCTTCATGATTTTGAACACCTCTTATCAAATCTCCTCTTAGCCTTCTCCTCTCCAAGTGGAACAGCCCCAGCTTCTCCAATCTATCGATTCCAGCTTCCGTCTTTTTCCTTCTCCTCAGCATCACGCTTACTCAAACCACATTCATTCAGTAAGTGACTCAGTCTGCTAAACGTAGTGGGTAGGAATTCCTCTTTCAGCATATAGTGGTCAGAATCACTTACAGTAGCAGGAATGACTCAAGTGGGAGTGGTGCTGAGAGGAAAGGGGCCCCCGTCAGTGCTGATTTTTGTCTGTGATCACAACTCCCCTAAACTCTAACTATCAGAAATTAAATCCTAAAATGCAGATATGTGGCATGTATATCCTTGACCCCTTCCCAAGCTGTTCGAAATGCATGAGCCCCTGATTAGGCCACAGCTACAGCAGTGTTCAGTTCTGGACATCGCACCTTAGGGTATTGGCCTTGGAGTGCGTGTAATGTAGATTTACCAGAATGATACTCGAACTTCAAGGGTTAAATTACAAAAAGCAATTAACCAAACCAGGGCTCGGAATATAGAAGATTAAGGAGCATCTTGATTGAAATCTTCAAGATATTAAGGGAAACTGATAGGGTAGAGAAAAAATATTTCCACTGGTTGGGGAGTCTGGGACCTGGGTACAAGGCTTAAAAATCAGACTGAAGTTAAGAAACATTTCTGCACGCAAAGGGTTGTAGAAATTTGGAACTTTCGTGCACAAATGACAGGTGATGCTGGGGCAATTGTTAATTTTAAATCTGAGATTGATAGATTTCTGTTAACCAAAGATATTAAGGGATTTGGCGCAAAGACAGGTACGTGGAGTTTGGTCAAAGGTCAGCCATGAACTCATTGAATGGCAGAATAAGCTCGAGGGGCTGCATGACCTACTCCTATGTTCCTAAACTGCATAAAATCAACTCAGAGTGGCTGCTTCACCGTGGAAGTGCCTGCCTGTTAGTGAATAGGGTGACTGAAATGCAAAATGTACTGTCTAGCATTGTGGACCTGCTCTGTGCCATTTTATAGCATTGCACATTGTAGCTCCAGTGCACCTTGCAAACAATCTGTGCTTGATTTATAGCCTATTTTTATTTTGGCAGATGCATAAAATTAACAACATTTCATCATTCATTTTAAACCATGCATTTCCTTACAATTAATATAGGCAAGTCAAACTTTAAATCAAATTAATTCCAGTTATTCCCCAAAACATGAACTTCAAAGCTACAATTAAACCAGAGTAAAACTGCAAATATCGACAGAAACCTGCAGTGTTAGTATGACATAGGCAGCTGCTTTCTGTTTGGTGAAGCGAGTGTCTATTAATTTCTCCAGCCTGTGGGTAATACTGACACAGTGTACCTTCAGTTGCCCGCATTATGGAGGGACAGCTGAACAAAGTTCCATGGGAGAGGTGACACTGCAGCTGACGATTCACATCAATGCCCTTTACTATTATACACTTTGAAGACAGCTGTAACCATTTATTGTTTATCTCGAGTGCTGCATTTGTTGCTTCCAAAATTGTCTTGCTTGAGTGTTGTATATTGGCTCCAATTCTCTCATTAACCTAATTAGAACCCCAATGTTTTTTTATTCCAAATGTTTTCCTTCATTTTTGACATTTAAATGGATACATTTGCTTACAGCTGATGTCACCTAATTTGGAAAACAGAAAATTCTGTAAATCATAAATGTTAAATTTAACCCACTAATTTTGCTTGAAGTGGATGAAATGGTTTGCAATCACTGCTTTGATAACGCAGTATTGGAGATTGAAGAAGGCGGGGGGATTGAGTATTTCTCAAGATATTAGGAGGACTGTTTAATGTTTTTTTTTGTAATGAATTAATTGTGCGCAAAAAAAACTACAGTTCATATGATTCAACATAATCTTTTGGGTTCAAATTCATTAAATTGGTAACATGCCCATGTCAACCAGGTTGTTGTTTAACAGTATTGTTTAAAATTACACTTTAAAAAAAAATGTGGCTGACATATACTGTAAATTATAATACCATCCAGAACAAAATTACAAAGCCATTAATCTGAGCCGAGTAAAAATGACTTATAAACCACAAGAATGACGTAATTTAAATGCACAAGATATGGTTACTGCCTTGTAACAAGCTTATTCATTGTCCCCTATGATTCAAGGCTTATGACAGTATAGATAAGAGTTTCTTGACATTTATTGCCCCAAGTCCCACCACCCAAATATTTCTGTAATATGCAAGTGACATCAACATGCCCACGTTGGCCTCATCCTTACAGACAATGAGAGCAACATAAGCAGTTCAACATCCAATCCAAATGGGCACACATTCAAGTTCTCGAAGGGATTTTATTTCGTAATAGCTGAGTCAGCAGGCTCAATTTTGGTCGGTCTTATCCCATTGTTAGATCAAATGTATGTGTTTCCTCTCCAGCATTTTGTGCCCCTCTGATCCCATTACCAATAGAACACAAAAATTGCCCTGTAATTACAAGCAAATTGGGTGCCTTTCTCAGAAAAACCACAACGTCAGTGAGTGTGAAAAGGTAATGCTGCTGGAAAGGAAATACAATCCTGCGGTCCTGGAACTTGTAAGGACAATGCAGAAGTTCTGAATCGCAATCAATGCATGATCCACTTGACCTAGAAGTATTTCATGGGATCACTGACTGCTAAATGGTGCATGAACAAAGAGCAGCTCCATTAAAACAGGCACTTATACAGAAAACAAGTATAAATAATTTATTCACAATTTAATTTCAAGCCTTGGTCAGGATTGGTGCTCAGCAGAGGCAATTAAAATATTTCATGCAAGATAAGCAGATATCATGGGTATTTGGTACCTGTAAAAAGTAATCCATGCTAAGCTAAAATTCAATTCCAAGTATAAGGATGTATCAATTCAAAAATGGTAATTAACATGATAATGGCAACTAATTCATATGTACGTATGTATGAATCATCACATTTTCGATATATATTTCTGACCTGGATTTGGGTATAGGAGTCATCATTTCAAAGTCTGCAGATGATACAAAACTTCAAAATCTGGCTAACAGTGTGGAGGAGAGTAGAAGACTTAAGGAGATGAAATGGGCAGATGAAATTTAACGTAGAGAAATGAGAAGTGATGCATTTTTGCAAAGAAGAATGAGTGGAGGCATTATAAACTGAATGGTACAGTGCTAAAGGGGATATAGGAAGAGACTTGGGGATTCACATTCACAAATTTTGATGGTGACAAGTTGCTAATGCTGTTAAAAGCAGCGTACAGGATCCTGAGCTTTGTAAGGGCATGTTGTATGAAGGATATTGTAAAGGCAATTTCTCATTAAATTTGTCTCACTTCCTCCAAATAAAAGGTGTGGCTATGGGTACCTGCATGGGTTATGCCTGTCTCTTTATGGGGTATGTGGAACATTCCTTGTTCCAATCCTACTCAGGCCTCCTCCCACAACTCTTTGTTCAGTACATCATTGATGATTTCAGTGCCGCTTCATGCTCTCATCTGGACCTGGAAAAATTTTATCAATTTTGCTTCCAATTTCCACCCCTCTATCACCTTCACATGGTTCATCTCCAACATTTCCCTTCCTTGACCTCTCTGTCTCCATTTCTGGCGTTAGACTGTCCACCAATATTCATTACAAGCCCACCAACTCCCACTGCTATCTTGGCTACAGCTCCTCACACCATGCTTCCTGTAAGGACTCCATCCCATTCTCTCAATTCCTTCGCCTCTGTAGCATCCATTCCAATGATGCCACTTTCCAAAACAGCGCTTCTGATATGTCTTCCTTAACCGAGGTTCCCCCCCCCCACTATGGTTGACAGGGCCCTTAGCCGTGTCCAACCCATCTCCCGCACCTCTGCACTCACACCTTCCCCTCCCTCCCAGAACCATGATAGGGTTCCCCCTTGTCCACACTTTTCACCCCACCAGCCTCCGCATTCAAAGGATCACCCTCTGCCATTTCCGCCAACTCCAGCATGATGCCACCACCAAACACATCTTCCCCTCATCCCCCTGTCAGCATTCCATAGGGACCATTCCTTCTGGAACACGCTGGCCCACTCTTCCATCACCTCCAACACCTCATCCCCTTCCCACGGCACCTTCCCATGCAATTGCAGAAGGTGTAACACCTACCCCTTTACCTCCTCCCTCCTCACAATCCAAGGGCCCAAACACTCCTTTCATGTGAAGCAGTGCTTCACTTGCATCTCCTTCAATTTGGTCTACTGCACCTGCTGCTCCCAATGTGGTCTCTCTACATCGGGGAAACCAAACGCAGACTGGGTGACCGCTTTATGGAACAGCTCCAGTCTGTCCGCAAGCATGACCCAGACCTTCTGGTTGCCTGTCATTTCAACACACCATCCTGCTCTCATGCCCACATGTCCGTCCTTGGCCTGCTGCAATGTTACAGTGAAGCCCAAGGCAAACTGGAGGAACAGTTCCGATTAGGCACTTTACAGCCTTCTGGACTTAACATTAAGTTCAACAACTTCAGACCATGAGCTCTCTCCTCCATGCTCACCCCCTTTTTTAAATCCCACCTTTTTTTCTACATTCATTTTTTTATATACTTATTTTTATTCATTTATCCGTGATTTTATCCCCTTTTTTATCCCCCTTTCTATTCCATTTTCTATCCTTTTTTCCCCCCCACTGCCGCCCCTCCCCCAATCATATCACCTACAGGGCCACCTGTTACTTTTTCCATGTTGTTCTTTCACACAATGCTACCCTTGTTCTGCTATTATCACATTCTGCTTTCTTACCTTTATGTCACTATTAGCACCTTTTTTAGCCCTTACCGCTGTCATTAACATTCCCTTTGTCCTTTAGGTCATGACATCTTTGTCAATCTCTCCTTTGTCCCCACCTATCTTCTTCTATCCAGCTTCACCTGCCCCCACCCCCCTTATACTGTATAAATTTCATCACATTTCCACTTCTCTTCAGCTCTGAAGAAGGGTCATACGGACTCGAAACATTAACTCTGTTTCTCTCTCCACAGATGCTGCTAGGCCTGTTGAGCTTTTCCACCATTTTCTGTTTTTGTTTCAGATTTCCAGCATCCACAGTATTTTGCTTTTATCACATTGTAAAGGGTATATTGCTCAGCTGGCCTAGAAGAGGGCTCGAAAGAAAACAAAAGCCAGCCAGTGAATCGTGCTCAACCCACGATCTTCCTGTGCCATTGTCGCAAATGCGGTAGAGACTGCCATGCCAGAGTGGGGTTCCTGAGCTACACCAAGCAATGTTTTAACACAGAGCTGACCACCATGGCGCAAACCATTGTTTTATGAGATGGAAGGCTTCCACTAAAAATACTGTACGAAAGCAGGGAAGTTATGCTGAAACATCAAATAACACTGATTACACCTCAACTCGAGGATTGTGCTCAATTCTGGGCACCACAGCTTAGGCAGGATATCAAAACCTTGGAGAGCAGATTTATTAGAATGGTACCAGAGAAGAAGGGTTTTAGCTACATGGAGAGACTAAAGAAGTTGGGAAATGAGTTTGGCATGGTTTTGATCTCTTCCTCCATGCCCTCTTCATTAGTAAGGCGCCTTGCCCCAAACATTGGACCTTTTCTCCTGTCTTCAGAATTCTTAGTTTACCTGGAATCCTCCCTTTGGCCTTTGACTTGCTCAAAATAAAGGGTGTTGCTATATGAGTCCTGGCTATGTCTTCCTTTTCGTGGGATCTGTGGAACATCATTACTTCAGTCCTACTCAGGTGGCCTCTTTCACCTCTTTTTCCAGTATGTTGATGCCATTTCTTACTCATGTCTTGAAATGGAAAATTTCATCAATTTTGTTTCCAATTTCCACATTTCGCTCACTTTCACATATTCAATTTCTGACTCCTCCCTTCCCTTCCGTAGCCTATTCCCAGAAGTGGTGACAGGTTATCAGCTAATATCCATTCTAAGCCCACTGACTCCCATAGCTACCTTGACTATACTTCCTCTTATCCCACTTCCTGTACGAACTCTATTCCATTCACCCAGTTTCTCAGTCTCTGTCACATCTGTTCTGATGTTGCAACTTTACATTCCAGTGCTTCTCTTATGTCTTCTTTTTCCTCAACTGAGGGTTTCCCTCCACTGTGGTTGACAGGACCCTTGACCACTTCTATTCCTTTCCCAACACATCTGTGGTCACACCTTTTCCTCCTTCCCAGAACCAGGATAAGGTTCCTGCCTCCACTCTTTGATCCATAGCACCCTGTCACTCCTCAATCACTCCCTCTGTTTCCAATGGCACTTTTCCATGAAGCCGTTGATGTTTTTGCTTTCCCATTTATGCCTCCTCTGGACCCATCTTTAGTTTCTTTACTTGTCCCATTATAATCTCCTTTTGCCTTGCAACAATATTCATCATTTAATATTTCCTTCCTTTCATCCCATCACAGACCTACCCTTCTGTTCTACCCACACACCCCACCCCCCCCCGCCCCAACCTTTATACATGCTTAAAATCGCAAACATCGCAAACGTTTTCCAGTTTTGTCAAAAGATTGTTGACCTGAAACATTAACTCTGTTTCTCTTTCCACAGATGCTGCCTGACTTGCTGATTATTTCCAGCACTTTTTGTTTTTATGTATTAGAGAAGTTGGGATTGTTCTTAGAATGGAGCTTAAAAGATGATTTAATAGAGGTGTTTAAAATTATGAATGGGTTTTGATAAGAGTAGATAAGCAGCACATATTTCTGTTGGCAGAAGGATTGATAACCAGAAGACAGATTTATCAAAATTTGCAGAAGAACCAGAGGGAGTTATGCAGAAATGTTTCTAGACAGTGAGTTGCTATGATTTGGAATGCTATTTCAAAGGGTAATGATGTTGATTCATTAGGACCTTTCAAAAGGCAATTGTATATATACTTGAAAAGGAAAAGATTGTAGGGCTAGGGGGTAAGAGCAGGGCAGTGGGACTAATTGGTTAGCTCTTTTAAATAGCTGACATATGCACAATAGGCCATCTGGCAAAACAACATCTGGCCATCTGTTCAGCCTAGTCCTGTTGATACAGTTCAGAGATGGTCTCATTATGAAGGCTTGGCTGAGATCCAAGTCTGACTAATGCATTCAGCCGTGTGGGGAGTTGTTTCCAAAACTTGAAGGGGACTATCAGCTGTATTTCATGGCCAGTTTTATGAGCTTGTAATACGTTTATCTTCCTGTTAAGTGTTTTTTCAATGCCACTTTGTTTATTTGGACAAGATTTAGAGATGTTAAGAGGATTAAAGGTTTCTTCAATAGGACTTTCATGCCTGTATTTGATTGACAGTTTAAGAGAGTGTAAGAGGAGCAATATTTTTCCAAAGGATTTTTGAATGGCTGATTTTTTTTTTGTATTTCAAGACCATTCCAAAAACTTGCCAGTGTTATATGGCTCATTGATTGTGTACATCATATTGGAAGTGTGCCTCAAAGGCACAGCAGATGTCAGGACAATAAATCAATGTGAAAATCAAACCACAGGGTCCCCTACATACATTCATGTCTGATTCTCCATTCTGTAGAATGCAGAAGAGGATTTTGTCCACTGAAGAAAATACACTAATGCATCTGAACACTTACACAGTGCTGGTCAATTTAATGGTCTCTTAAGCCCTATGATCAAACACTGCATTGAAAACACACTGAAATCATCAAACAGCATTACATCATGACAGTTGAACTTGGCAAGAGTTTTAAACTTACCAACCACAAGGTTTGTGACTCCCCAATAGGACTTCCCCCAGGGTTCACAAACTGACTTACCTAGCATGGTTCCTGCAGCCTTCAGGAACAAACCGGCCTCAATAAAAATGGCGATGATAGGGAAACCTGAATTTTCAGTAGGCGTTTAAATAGCAAACCCAACGTCACTTTAATGGAGGATTGGGTTGCGAGCTGGTGAAAATGGCAGGAATTGGAGGGGACATTTAAAAATGTGGCCCCCACACACTTCCTGATTCACCCACTCAATGTGGGTTCGCTCAACGTCGGGAGGTGAAAATTCTTCCTATGACCCCTGATTCTCGAATCTCTAGCCAAGAGAAATAGTCTTTCAGGGTCTGCCTGTCAAGCCCGCTAAGAATTTCATGTTTTGATGAAATTACCTCTCATTTTTCTAAACTCCAGAGAATATAGGCCCATTCTACTCAAATTCTCTGCATTGAACAACCCTCAAATCCCAGGATTCAATCTAGTGAACTTCTGTTGCATCCTCCCTAAGGCAAGTACATTCTTCCTTATACAAGACCAAAACTGTATACAGTACTCCAGATGTGGTATCACCAAAGCCATATATAATTGCACTAAGAATTCCTTAGCTTATACTCCAACCCCCTTGCAATAAAGGCTAACATACAGTACTATTTGCCTTTCTAGTTGTGTGCTGAAACTACATGTTAACTTTGTGATTTGTGTACAAGGTCATCCCAACCCCCTCTGCGCCCCCAAGTCCCTCTGAATACCAATATTTACAGGTCTTTCAAATTTTAAAAGCATTCCTGAAAAGTGCAACTTTAAGTGAAACAACTTTAAGCGAATTAGATTTTCCCATTAAAACCAATGTAAAAGCTTTAGGTAGGTTCAGGTAGTATCTTTCTCGTCAGAAAAAAAAAATAAAACATTACACACTGCAAGATGAAATGCCTTGCATTGCTAAATTACTATATTGGTAAATGAAATAGCTTTTAAAGTAAAATAAATGTAAAAATATAAAAGCATGCCAACTTTCTACTTACCTCCTGCTTGCCACATCTCCTGCTTGCCGAACCCCCCTCTCATCAAACAATCCACTCCCTCACCCTCCTGATCACTGCGGACACTTCCTCTCATTGAACCTCCCAATTCCTGCCTCTCCCGCTCGTCGATTCCCACTCCCGAACCCTCGCTATGAGCTAGGGCTCTGGAGATGAGCGACGAGAGGCAGGAAGAACAACTTTGACATGCAGGAGGTAAGCTGTATACCAGAGGGTCGGCAGCAAGAGAGATAATCGGGGAACAGGAGAGGCCGCAAGCCAGAGGAACAGCAAGAGGGAGGGCTCAGGGAGTGGAAAAGGCTGTGAACCGGAGGTTTGGCAGCAAGAGGAAAGGTCAGGAAGTGGCAGAGGCCTCTCCAAAATGGTGCCAATCAGGTCACAATAAACACAAATACAGGCCTATAAGACATAGGAGCAGAAGTAGGCATTCAGCCCATTGAGTCTGCTCCGCCATTCAATGAGATCATGGCTGATCTGATAATCCTCAACTCCACTTTCCTGCCTTTTCCCCATAACCCTCGATTCCCTGACTGATTAAAAATCCGTCCATCTCAGCCTTGAATATACTTATCAACCCAGACTCTACAGCTCTCTGTGGTAAAGAATTCATCTGATTAACTACCCTCAGAGAAGAAATTTCCCCATATCTCTGTTTTAAATGGGTGACCCCTTACTCTTGAGGTTATGCTCTCTGGTCCTAGACTTTCCCACAAGGGGAAACAACCTCTCAGCATCTACCCTGTCAAGCTCCCTAAGAATCTTATATGTTTCAATAAGATTGCCTCTCATACATCTAAACTCCAATAAGTACAGGTCCAACCTACTCAACCTCTCCTCATAAGAAAATCCCTCCGTACCTGGGAACAAACTAGTGAACCTTCTCTGGATTGCTTCCAATGTCAGTATATCTTTCCTTAGATATGGGGACCAAAACTGTTCACAGTATTTTAGGTGTGGTCTAACTAGTGCCTTGTATAGTTTTAGCAAGACTTCCCTATTTTTGTACTCCATTCCCTTTGAAATAAAGGCCAACATTCCATTTGCCTTCCCTATTACCTGCTGAATTTGTATGCTAGCTTTTTGGGATTCATGCACGAGGACCCCCAAATCCCTCTGTGCTGCAGTGTTCTGCAGTCATTCTCCATTTAAGTAATATTCAACTCCTCTATTCTTCCTGCCAAAGTGCATAACCTCACATTTTCCCACATTTTATTTCATCTGCCAAGTTTTTGCCCACTCATTTAACCTGTGTATATCCCTCCGTAGACTCCTTGCGTCATCTGCACCACTTACCTTCTCACCTATTTTTGTGTCATCCGCAAACTTGGCAATTGTGAACTCACTTCCCTCATCCAAGTCACATTGTAAATAAGTGTGACCCCAGCACTGATCCTTGTGGCACTCCACTAGTTACAGGTCGCCATCCTGAAAATGCCCCCCTTTTCCCAACTCTGTCTTCTATTAGTTAGCCAATCCTCTATCCATGCTAATATACTACCTCATCACCATGGGCTCTTATCTTATTAAGTAGCCTAAAGTGGTGTTCCTTATCGAACGCCGTTTGGAAATCCAAATATAACTGGTTCCCCTTCATCTATCCTGCTTGTTACCTCCTCAAAGAATTTAATAAGTTCGTCAGGTATGGTTTCCCCTTCATGAAGCCATGCTGACTCTGCTTGATTATATTTTGCATTTCTAAATGCTTTGCTAGTACATCCTTTATAATAGACTCTTAACATTTTCCCAATGGGGGATGTTAAGCTAACTGGCCTATAGTTACCTGTTTTTTGTCTCCCTCCCTTTTTGAATAAGGGTGTTACATTGGCAGTTTTTCGATCCTCTGGGACTTTTCTAGAATCAAAGGATTCTTGGAAGATTAGAACCAGTACATCCACTATCTCTACAGCTACTTCCTTTAATATCCTAGGATGCAATCCATCAGGTCTAGGGAACTTATCAGCCTTTAGCCCCATTAGTTTCCCTAGTACTTTTTCTCTAGCGATAGTTATTGTATTTATTTCCTCCCCTACTTTTGTCCCTTGATTATTTAGTATTTTTGGAATGTTATTAGTGTTTCTTTACCATGAAGACTGAAGCAAAATATTTATTCAACTCCTCTGCCATTTCCTGGTTCCCCATTATTATTTCCCCAGCCTCATTCTCTAAGGGGCCTATGTTCACATTGGCGTCTCTCTTCCTTTTTATATATTTAAAGAAGCTCTTACTGTCCGTTTTTATATTACTTGCTAGTTTAACCTCAAAGTTTATTTTTTCCCTTATTATTTTTTGGGTCATCTTTTGTTGGTTTTTAAAACTTTCCCAATCCTCTGCCTTACCACTAATCTTTGCCACATTCTATGCTTTTTCTTTCAATTTGATACTATCCTTAACTTCCTTGGTTAACCATGGCTGGTTTATCCCCTTCCTACAATCCTCTTTCCTCACTGGGATATATCTTTGTTGTGAGTAATGAACTATATTCTTAGACGTCTGCCATTGTTCATCAACTGTCTTTTCTGCTAAACTCCTTTCCCAGTCCACCCTAACCAACTCTGCCCTCATTACTTTGTAATTACCCTTATTCAAGTTTAGCACAGTTGTTTCCAACCAAAGTTTCTCTCTCTCAAACTGAATGCTAAATTCTATCCTGTTATGGTCACTGTTTCCTAGGGGACCTTTCACTCTGAGATCACTTGTTAAACCTACCTCATTACACATTACCAGATCCAATATAGCCTGATCCCTGGTTGGATCCACAACACATTGTTCTAGGAAAATGTCCCAAATACGCTATGAATTCTTGCTCGTGGTAACTCTGCCAATTTGATTTTCCCAATCTACATGGAGATTAAAGTCACCCGTGATTAATATACCGCCTTTTTTTTTTACATCTTTTCTACATCTTCTGACCTAAGGTAATTTCTTGCTATATTGCTTATTCCATCTCGACTAACAAAGCTACCGCACCACCCTTTCCTTTCAAAAAGTCACATTTGCCTGAATATTTAGTTTCAAGCTTTGATCTCCTTGTAACCATGTCTCTGTAATGGCTGTAAGATCATACCCATTAACCTCTATTTGTGCCGTTAATTCATTTATCTCGTTCGGAATACTATGTGCATTTAAGTAAAGGGCCGATAATTTTTCCTTTTTACCATTTTTCCCTCCTTTGACCCTATTCGCTACTGTTTTTTTTAATGTTTGTACACTCTGTCCCTTCCTGTCATACTCTGGGCATCATTACCTAAATAGCTGTCCTGCAATGCTGCCATATCCTTTTGCTTTGTAAGCCAATGTATCCCCTCTTCAGAACCCTCCCCCCCACCCCTCTATTTAATTTACAGCCCTCTCTACAGCTCCAGTTATTCAATTCGCCAGGACACTTGTCCCAGCACAGTTCAAGTGAAGCCGGTCCCATTGGGACAGTTCCCTTCTACCCCAGCACTGGTGCCAGTGCCCCATGAACTGAAATCCATTTCTCCCACCCCAAATATTGAGCCACACATTTAACTCCTTGACTTTATTTACCCTATGCTAGTTTGCCCGTGGCTCAGGTAGTAACCCAAGATTATTACCTTAGAGGTTCTGCTTTTTAATTTAGTTCCTAACTGTTCACATTCTTTCAGCAGAACCTCCATTACAGTCCTACCAATGTCGTTGGTACCAATGTGGATGATGACAACTGGATCCCTCCCCTCCCACTCCAAGTTCCTCTCCGGCTTGGAGGAGACGTCCTTAACCCTGGCACTGGGCAGGCAACACAGCTCTTCGGGACGTACACTCATGGCTGCAGAGCACAATACCTATCCCCCTAATTACGCTGTCCCCTACTACTATGTTTCTATTTTCCTGAATGGCTCCCTGTACCACGGTGCCACAGTCAGTTGGCTCATCTTCTCTGCAGTCCCTGCTCTTGTCCACAGTTTGTAAGAACCTCATAACTGTTGGACAATGCAGGGGCCGAGGCTCCTCGAAAGCTACCCCCGGGTCCCCATATCTGCCTCAGCTGCAGTCATGTCCTCCTGTCCCTGATCACAGACCAAATTTGAATGACCTAATCTGAGGGGTGTGACCACCTCCTGGAGCAAATTTTCCAGGTAACTTTCCCCCTCCCTGTGGCGCAATGTCTGCATCTTGAATTCCTCAACTCGGATCTGAAGTTCCTCGAACTGCAAACACTTACTACAGATGTGTTCGCTCTGGATCACCTTCGCATCCAGCAGCTTCCACATGCTGCAGCAGCAACACATCACCCATCCTGCCATCGCTATCGTATTTTATTTATTAATTAATTACTCTAGTATCCCTGCTCTTTACACTTCATTGTAATTACTTTTTCATACACCAGTATCGATCTTGTACTTAGCAAGCTATTTTTAAGAAAAAGAGAAAAAAAGGCTAGAGACCTAAACACAAACTAAAGACCTTACTTTTACTTTAAAGACTAGAAAAACTCACCAATCCTACTCACAAATCAGCTGCTTTCCCTGCAATTGCGGGGAAATTGTGTCACGCTGTGGTTCGTGACATCACTCCACCGCTGGTCTCACATAAACTCTCCGCGCTCTTTTTAAAATGAAGTATTCCCATTACATTTTTAAATGAAGTCTCCTTGCTCTCCCTGTTCTTTTTTAAATGGAGTCTCCGCCACTCATTGTGCTCTTTTTTTTAAGAAGAGCCCCATGAACTGACTAACGTTAAAGCGGAACGACTTAAAATGGGTAACTTAAAACGGGAATTACTGTATTGTTCTAGAAAACTGTTTCACATGCATTCCATGAACCTGTCCTCTAAGCTAGTTTTGCCAATTTGGTCTGCCAATGAAAATTAAAGTCCCTCGGGATTATTCCATTAACCTTCTTACCTGCTTCTCTAATTCCCCGGTTTATACGGTGTTCAACACTAGAGTTACTGTTAGAGGGCATATAAATTATTCCCACCAGTGCTTTTTTGCCCTTGGTTATTTCTTAGCTCTGCCCATACTAATTCTGCATCCTGATTTTCTGGGCTAAGATCCTTTCTCCCTGCTACTACCCCACAGTTTTTCCATTCCTCCTATCTTTTCTAAAAGTTAAGTACCTCGGAATATTTAGCTCCCAGCCACGGGCAGGATTTCTGAAGGCCAATGGGGGTGGAATCAGAGACGGGACCCTCTGGCGGGCAGGCCCGGTGCTTTGTACCGCCGGGCAGTGTGCTGACGCCAGCCCTATTCCTGAACCATTTTTTGAGAAGGCCGGATTGGGGTCCGCATGTGGCGGGTAACCAACTGAGGTAATTAAAAAGGCCTATTAAGTCCCCTCTCCCATGCCGATTGAAATTTTCCAGTCAGCAGGCGAGCCCCCTCCACACTGCAGCCGAAACACGGGGTTAAATTTTTAGCGCGGCAGGCAGGCGCACGCCCGACCCGGTCGAGTGTAAAATGATGCGCGTTGACATCAGGCGAGCATCCAGATGTCAACGCGCGATATTTCATTCGGCGGGCATGCACCGGAGTTGGTAGTGCGCCTGCCGACAATTAAAAGGCCTGTTAAGTCTATTAAATTAGCAATTAAGTTGAACTTATACGGTTGGTGGGCAGGCGAAAAAGCCAAGCGGCCTTGGCACATTTTAGGAAACTTCATACACGAGTGAGATAATGTTTCCAAAAGCAAATAAAAATGAAATAAAAATTTTAAAACTTAATTAATGACAGAGTCACATGAGGGGACATGTTACATTACATTTTTATTATTTTTTTTTTATAACACTTCATCTCCCTGAGGCAGCTCTGTGCCTCAGGGAGATTATGCAGCTCACCCGGCTCACAATACACCACCCCCTCTCCCCCCCCGCACAGGCAGCACTGCCACTTACATTTCACGCTGGGCGGGCCTTGATTAGCTCGCCAGCATGAAATCGCCTTCCAGCCTCGATCGCGGGCGGCAGCTTCCCAACCGCCCTGCCAAGCCCGCCTGACATGGGTGAAATTCTGCCCATGGCCAAAGAATGGAGGTGGACTCTCACTGGGAAACGAGGGGTGGGGGGCAGGAGGGGTGAGGGAGTAGCAGCGTTTCATCCCACTAGAGACCCTCCCACACACCCACCAACGCTGTCGGACCACAGCTGCAGGCCATCCAAGGGAGGGGTTGCTTCTCCATGATCACAGCCTGGCATTTGAGGCCGTTTTTAAATCATTTTTTTTAAACTGGTCTTCAGAGGGCACTTCCATTGTGAGGCACCCCTTCCCCTTCTCGGATAGCATCAGTAACTCCCACCTTGGATGTGGGGTTGCTGATGTATCCATTGCCGGAGGGCTTCCAATTGGCCCTCCAGCCTCGGGCGCCTGCCAGCCACCCTTAATTGGGTGGCAAGCATTCCCTCAGGCCTTTAAGTGGACAATCTGCATTAATTGCGTTGGGTGACTATTCTTGACATGGTGCGTAGTTGAGACCCACATTTGATCCCAACATTGGGGTCCCAATCCCAAATGGAAAATCCAGTCTCATGGCTCTGTAGTGGTTAACAGATCAAACCTATTTATCTGTTTGTGCCATTAATTCATCTTTGTTATGAATATTTCTTACATTTAGATATAGTGCCTCCAATTTTAATGTATTCCTATGTTCCTCCAATGGGCCTCAGTCATGAGTGCCCTTTTACTTTTATTATTTCCCTTCCTAACGCATCTGCTTGATTTTACCCAAGATTGCCATTCTACAATGGAGCCTTGACTCTTCTTTATCCTTATCTGAAGCCTCCCTCCCACGTAATAGCTTGAAACCCTTTTGAACTAGTTACTCAAGTCACCAGGGCACTGGTCCAGCCTGGCTGGGGTCTATCCCAACAGAACAGCTCTCTCTTTGCCTAGTACTGGCATTGCATGAATTGAAAACTCTGCCTCCCACACCACTCTTTTCAGCCACTCAATTATACCTTTAAGCAGCTGGTCCCTATCCAATTTTACACTCGTTTCAGGCAATAATCCATAGAGTACCACCTTTGAGGTTCTGCTGTTTAATTTATAACCTAGCTCCTTAAACACCCTCAGCAGGAACTCATTCCTGGTTCGACTTATGTCACTGTTTCTTATATGGATCATAATAACTGGATCCACTCCCTCCCTGTTCACATTTTCCTCCAGCTACACAGACGTCCTTAACTGGTAGGCAGCACAGCTTTTGAAACCCCAGTCATGGCTACAGCATTTATCTTGACTGTAGTATACTGCATCCTTAACACAATCCTTTACACCCCACCCCCACACTTGAATGCTTTCTTATTCCTGATGCCTCCCCGCAATCTTTTTTCTCATCCACACCTGTAGCTAGTACCTTGTACCTGTGGAAAACGGCAAAGGCTCAGTTTCTCCGCACTTCATACGTTGCCTCCTTACCTGCCTGAGTCACAGTCTCATCAACCTGTCCCTAACCCTAACCAATCTGAAGCACTGCCAAACCTAAGTGGTGCAACTGCCTCCTGGGTCAGCATGTCCAGTTAACTCTCCACCTCCCTGATGCATTGAAATGTCTGCGTTTCAGACATCAGCTCAACAACTCTGAGCTGAAGTTCTTCCAGTTGTAGATACTTACCACAAATGTGGTTGCTTAAGATCGTGCAGCTCTCCACAAACTGTCATACTGCCATCTCTAAGTAACCTTGTTTTCTAAATTGAATTAATAGCTCAGTTGTAATTCAGAAAAGTGCAAACAACGCAGGTTCGATTCCCGCTCTGGCCGAGGTAGACTTGAGACCTGCCTCCTCGAGTGGAAGGCAATAGCAAACCACCGCTAACAAAAGTTGCCAAGAAAACCAGCTCATGGATGAAGCATCAGCAGACAATGAGCCAAGGACCTGTCTTCGGGCAGAGCACATATGACATGATGATGAAAGCTTAATATAATTCACTATTTCAGTTTTAAAAAAACTAATTAATTAAACGAGTTTAAATTATTAATTTAATATGGTATTAGCTATACGTTCCTAGCTTGAAATACTGCCACAAGCTTATACAAATCAGTACGCGGTAAAGACACCTCCTTCCTCCTCAGCACTAAATTCCCACTCATTCAATGATTTAATTCAAAATAAAAATATCACTCAGTAACACAGAAAGCTTAATAATGAAATACAGAATTTTGTTTCTCTTTTTACCGAACCTCAGGGCTGTCACTTAATTTATACAAACCAAAGCAATTTGCAGCAATTTTAACAGCCCACTTTTACTACAGACACAGAAAGGACAATTCCCATTTTTGGCAGGAGTTCAACTTCTAAATTCTCCAAAAGGATTTAGGTTATTTGCCACGGATCTTAATATAAATGAAAATGGCATTTAAAACAATTATAGTATTACTGTATCTTGTAAAACTAATGCAAACAGACATAAAGTATTATTCCAGCTCAAACAAGGTTAAAGGTATCCTTTCAGTTATAACTGCAGCAACATGGGAGTCATTTTCTGTTTATTTAAAATGTTTGCAAACAGAAATATTAGAAAAGCACAAAATAATCTCAAGCTCCTATAAGAAGTATTAGCACCTCTCTCTCACAGCTCAGTGTGTAAATACAACCAATATTATGATACAGATCAGAGAGGTCCCAAGTTTTTGTGCTGGTCGCTACACTTTGCCAATGTGTGCCAAAATAATCAGGGTTCTGTATCTGAGCACAATTCCAGCAACTGTTGTTGCAATTCAATGTGCATGGACAGGGACACACAGGATCAGATCAGCTGTGACAGACTGCATCTGAATAGTCAGTAAACTATTGACTTCAATCCACACAATCCCATGAAGAAAGGTTACTCGGGCAAGGTACGGAAAAGCGGCAACCATGCCAAGTAAGTCTGTTTTGCAGGGCTATGGGGAAATGACTGGGGAGTGGGACCAATTAGATGTCTCTTTCATTGAATAGGCACAGGCACGATGGGCCAAACCAACCTCCCTTTGAGCTGTATCATTTTATGATTTTAAGTTGCCACCTCCAGATGAGGGGAACAAACTGGGCTACTACAAAGATAAATATGTAGAAATTGATTTTCAAGTAGTTTCAATTTTAAAAACAACCAATTGCTGACTGCACTAAAACATGGCCATTTTGCTAGATTGGAATCAGGGCTCAGTTGGTACCAATCTTGCTTCTGATTCATTAGGCTGCTGACCCCAGCTTCACTCCAGGGCTTAAGTACGTAAATTTAGGCTGACACTTCAATGCAGCTGTGAAAGTGTCAAAGATGTTGCTATTCAAACATGGTGTTAAATCCTTCCAAACTGTACCAATGGCTCCGAGGGACATTGAAGATTCCATAGTTTTTTCCTTCATAAAATCCTATCAAGTCAGCAAAATTTTTGGTTAGGGGCTCAATGCAAATCTTCTTGTAGAGAACCTTCACATCCTTTTGGCAGGTTCCCACACACCAGCAGATGTATCACACTGTCAAATGCTCCCAATTTTTGAAAATTTGCATCATTTTGCAACATGCTCGGCTAGCAGTCTGATTTACTGGACCTAATTAAATCAGAAAAACAATTTTTAAAAAAGCCAGCTTTATTTCAGATGTATGAAACAAGGAAAATAATTGTAAAAGGAAATCCCAAGCAGCGATGGTGATAAATGATAATAACAATATATTCAGGGAGCTTCATATTACATAACATTGAATCAAAGCATTATTCACATTGTAGGGGAGGATGCAGAAATTAAATGAAAACTTTCAAATTTTGGTGAGAAATCCTTTGCTATTCAGAACTGCTCATGGTTCAATACTGCTTCCTTAGAAGGGTAAACATTTAATTCGAAAACATTACGCTCAATTTTCCCTAACTAGGCTTTCACTGGTGCAACCTACATTTGGGTTTGAACAAATTACACTATAAATGCTGCAGGCTTGGATTTCTGTTTGCATTCGTAGTTTTTCTACTTTAAACATTGTGCATATGTACGTTTCCATCAAAGCAGATCACATCGAAGTCAAATGGAACGCAACATCAATTTTAGTCAAATTATATAATTAACAGTGATTAACCAGAACTCCTTCCTCCCATAAGATAACCTCCTGAATACTTGGATCTGATAGCTTCTCCTTCATCACAATTGCTTTTTGAATGTTTGACAAGTAATCATCGCATTTGGTGCTTTTTGTGATTTTCAATAGCTCTCCTCAGGGTCGTGTCCATTGAAAGGTCACACTGCTTCATATCTCCATTATCACATCCAACAACTGGGCACCTATTGCCGAAACAAAAAAAGGAAACAAATGTAGACCTGAGTACAAAAGTAGTCAGGTGGTCATTTCTTAATCCACCAACCGAATATGAGTCTCAGATTAACTTCATACCTGATTAACTTAATTTTATATTTTCCACTTCCCTTTGACATCAGGTACGGAGGCTTGTTACTTCTAATAGCTTTGACAGTGATATTGTTGCACTAACTCAATAAGTCAATTCCCTTATGACTTTGCATCATTAATAGTAAGAATATATTTAACTGCCCATTAAAGTAATACATACCAACACTGAGAATACATTAATACAATGTCTGATAGAAATATAACGAGCACTGTGGTGCATGGAAGCAGAGAGTTTGCATGAAAGAAGGTTAGTGATGAAGCAAGTGTTGCAATATTCCATTAATTCTGTGGCCAATCCATCTGTTAAAAATGTTAAACATGTCTGAAAATCATACTGTTCTGCTGCAATGAACATTCCAATGTGCTTTACATTGGAATAAGGAGCTTAGCCATCTTGGTGTTTCCAGTTACAGCCGAATACTGCTGGAATGTTCATGCAATCAGTGGCTGGTAGAAAAAAGGCTAGCCTAAGTCAATAACAGTCAGTTTAAAAGACCTATTCAGCTGCACATTTTGAACCACCAAAATCTTTTTAGGCGCATGGGCTTCTCTAGCACATAAAAGTGTTCTATAGCACCTGGAGAGAACCAATTATTTTGTTGCCAGCAAGCGATCTAACACCATTTTAGCAGCACAATGAGGGAAACTGCACTGCTAGTTGGCAAACAAAATGACCATACCAACATGTTTAAAATGAGATTGTGCTGCTCTAACAGATGCTCTCTTACCTAGTTGGATTAGCTCTTAGAAGTCCTGCCTTCACACTGAGGATATCCTCCATCGTGTTGTGTGGCGCTACCACCGTGCTAAATGGGATAGATTTCGAACAAATCTAGGAACTCAAGATTGGCCATCCATGAGGCGCTGTGGGCCAGCAGCAGCAGAATTGTACACAAACAGAATCTGTAACCTCATGGCACGGCATATCCCTCACTCTACCATTACCATCAAGCCAGGGGATCAACCCCGGTTCAATGAAGAGTGCAGGAGGGCATGCCAGGAGCAGCACCAGGCATACCTAAAAGTGAGGTGTCAACCTGGTGAAGCTATAACACAGGACTACTTGCATGCCAAACAGCAAGTGATAGACAGGGCTAAGCTATCCCGCAGCCAACGGTTCAGATCTAAGCTCTGCAGTCCTGCCACATCCAGTTGTGAATGGTGGTGGACAATTAAACAACTCACTAGAGGAGGAGGCTCCACAAATATCCCCATCCTCAATGATGGAGGAGTCCAGCACATCAGTGCAAAAGATAAGGCTGAAGCATTTGCTACAATCTTCAGCCAGAAGTGCCCAGTGGATGATCCATCTCAGCCTTCTCCGGAGGTCCCCAGCATCACAGATGCCAGTCTTCAGCCAATTCGATTCACTCCACCTGATATTAAGAAACAGCTGAAGGCACTGGATACTGCAAAGTCTACGGGCCCTGGCAATATTCCGGCAATAGTACTGAAGACCTGTGCTCCAGAACTTGCCGCGCCCCTGGCCAAGTTGTTCCAGTACAGCTACAACACTGGCATCTACCCGGCTATGTGGAAAATTGCCCAGGTATGTCTTCTACACAAAAAGCAGGACAAATCCAACCCAGCCAATTGCCGCCCCATCAGTCTACTCTCGGTCATCAGTAAAGTAATGGAAGGGGTCATCAACAGTGCTATCATGCGGCACTTGCTTAGCAATAACCTGCTCACTGACGCCCAGTTTGGGTTCTGCCAGAGCCATTCAGCTCCTAACCTCATTACAGCCTTGGTTCAAACATGGACAAAAGAGCTGAACTCCCAAGGTGAGGTGAGAGTGACTGCCCTTGACATCAAAGCCACATTTGACCCAGTGTGGCATCAAGGAGCCTTATAAAAACTGGAGTCATTCGGAATCAGGGGGAAAACACTCCATTGGTTGGAGTCATACCTATCACAAAGGAAGATGGTTGTGGTTGTTGAAGGTTAGTCATCTCTGCTCCAGGACATCACCGCATGGGTTGCTCAGCGTAGTATCCTCAGCCCAACCATCTTCAGCTGCTTCATCAATGACCTTCCTTCCATCATAAGGTCAGGAGTGGTGATGTTTGCTGATGATTGCACAATGTTTAGCACCATTCACGACTTCTCAGATACTGAAGCAGTCCATTTCCAAATGCAACAAGACCTGGACAATATCCAGGTTTGGACTGACAAGTGGCAAGTAACATTCGCGCCACACAAGTGTCAGGCAATGACCATCTCCAACAAGAGAGAATCCAACCATTGCCCTTGATGTTCAATGACATTACCATCACTGAATCCCTCACTATCAACATCCTGGTGGTTACCATTGACCAGAAGCTGAACTGACCTAGCCATATAAATACTGTGGCTACAAGAGCAGGTCAGGGGCTAGGAATCATGCGATGAGTAACCCACCTCCTGACTCCCCAAAGCCTGTCCACCATCTACAAGGCACAAGTCAGGAGTGTGATGGAATACTCCCACTTGCCTGGATGAGTGCAGCTCCCACAACAACTCAAGAAGCTTGACACTGTCCAGGACAAAACAGCCCACTTGATTGGCACCACATCCACAAACATTCACTCCCTCTACCACCGATGCACAGTAGCAGCAGTGTGTGCCATCTACAAGATGCACTGCAGGAGTTCACCCAGGCTCCTTCGACAGCACCTTTCATGCCTATGACCACTACCATCTAGAAGGACAAGGGCATCAGATAGATGGGAACATCACTACCTGGAAGTTCCCCTCCAAGTCACTCACCATCCTGACTTGGAAATATATCACCGTTCCCTCACTGTCGCTGGATCAAAATCCTGGAACTCCCTTCCTAACAGCACTGTGGGTGTACCTACACCACATGGACTGCAGCAGTTCGAGAAGGCAGCTCACCACCACCTTCTCAAGGGCAACTAAGGGTGGGCAATAAACGCTGGCCCAGTCAGCAAAGCCCACATCCCATGAATGAATAATAATAAAAAAGAATCAATTATGTGCAAGTGCTAATTTGTTGCGATCAATTATCATGTATTAAAAAAGGGATATAAGGAGTAGTCCATCACACATCAATGACAGCAACAATGGTTGGGTTCATTTAAGCCTCTAGACCGTGCTTTAGTGAAATGTGACAATACTTTTGGCATCCTTTTAGGACACAGTTGGGATATGTTCTGCTTTTAACTTACCGAGCTTTCTTCTTCTGTTTGTGCTTGTTCTGGATTATTTTTATTATGGCTTCCTCTTCATAGCTGTGACCACAAACTTTATTCTTCACAGGACATTCCATTTCCCTCTAAAAACAAAAAGTTTTTAAAAAATGAATGACTTCTTCCTTTCCTTTTAACAAAAGGA
Organism: Cetorhinus maximus; assembly: GCF_964194155.1. NCBI lineage: Eukaryota > Metazoa > Chordata > Chondrichthyes > Lamniformes > Cetorhinidae > Cetorhinus > Cetorhinus maximus. Next base: position 14,612,251 of record NC_135882.1, on the reverse strand, counting down.
TGATTAAACCGACCAGGATTTTTCACAATGTTTGATACCCGTGCTGGTCTGAAGTCAGTTTCTTCGAAACAAAAGATTAAATAAAATTATAATTTCAGTAAAAAAAAAAGTATTTTTTCCCCTGCCAACCCCATTTAGTGAGTCTCACGCCTTTTTTGTCCCCAAATCTGTCAATACCTGTGTTCTACTGAGCATACTATTCTGCAACTAGTTGGTCACCAAGATATGTGGACCTGGATTTTCCTCTTAGGGCTTAAAGCCTGGAATGAGGCCTGCCCCTGAACAATTCTCTTGAGAGCGTGATCTTTAGCAGGTAAAACCCTGGGGTCACCATTTTGATATTCACCGTCACCTCTGAAACCAATCACTCCCTGCCATGTGATTGCCTCGGGAAGCAGTGGAAGTATGGCAGAGAGCAGGCAAGTCTTTCAGGCTACAGGCCCAGACCCTATTTACAATTGGTGGGAGTGAAAGGTGCAGGCCTCAGTACATAACTTTTAAGACATTTTCCATCAATTTTGGGCAAAGGAAAACTATCCCTGCTATCCAAAAGAAAACATATCGAGCAATCTTAGCTGCATTAACTGAAAGGTAAAAACTATCACCACTTTTACCTTGAAAGTGCAAAATCTGTGTCCTTCCCCCAAAGGAGTTGGCACAGTTTAATTCTGCCTTGCCAGGAGTATCGAAAATGTTGATGATAAAGCCAGATGTTCTTTTTCTACAAGTCTGTCTCCATTTATTTTACCACTACATTCTGTTGATAATTGTCCACTCATTTAGAAGCAAGAGCAGTTCCTTCATGAATGGGAAAAAAACTCAGTGGCTTTTAAAAAAGGGAAGGGAAATATGAAAAACAGACTGAAATGTGTAGAAGTGCCACAGCGCAAATGTTTTGTTGTAGATTTGAATGTGTGTCCTGTAGGGAGCTCATGGAAAAGTATAATGGAGATTCAAGATGGTTTGAGATTGCAGGCAGGATTTTTAGGTCGGCAGGTGGGCGCAATCGGCGGGTCCGGGATCAGCTGGGGAACAGACTGTGCCGACTGCGATCAGCCCCCGAGCCTGAATTCACGCTGGCCGGCCAATTAACAGTCAGTCAGCGTGAAGCGCTTGCTGAAAGGCTCACTGCTGCCAAGGTAGGGGCAGGGGGAGGGGGGTCAGCGCAGGCGGGCGCTCACAGAAAGCTCCCTCCTGAAGACCTGAACAACCTAAAATAAAGGTCACAGAAATCGGGAAAAAAAAGTGTCCAGGCTTTACAATCAGTCACCTGAAAATGTAGATAATGAAAATGCTGTCCACGGAAACCTCATCCCGCCCATGGATGAAGTTTCCTGAAAAATGCAAAAGCTGCCTAGCTGATTCACCTGCCCACCAACCGTAACATTGGACGGGCAACGAAAAATCTCTAAATTGCGCCGTTAATGGGCTTAACTGCCCTCTTAATTGTCGGCTGGCTCGCTTCTGAGTTTAGTGCTCGCCCGCCAACCAAAATATCGCAAGTGCACGATGACGTCGGGACGCTCACCCGACGTCATCACAGGTTATTTTATGCTCGAGTGGGTCGGGCGGCGCCCACCCACCGAAAAATTCTTCCTATCTTTAAAACAAAGACACAAAACCAAGACTAATATTCATTCATTCCTTCCTTTCTTTTCCACGTTTAAGGAATGCCAAATTGTGATATTATCAAGGTGCAGTAGAAATAGGAAATAGCTGGGGAACCTTTCGTATAGTTTAGTAAAAAGGAACTATTCTTGATAATAGATATCAACTTCATTGAGCTATACTAAAAAGAAATGTTGTGGGGAAGTTCCAGTTGAATAATTCTGCACACAGCAAGGTCCTAACCAACCAAATCATTTGGAAGTTAGGGCAAATAGAGAAATCTCACTCATCCACAAATAAAATTAAATGAAGTTCAAATGTATCCTTATCCTTCCCGTTGCCCTTATTCACAGGCTGAGAGCAGGACCACATGACACCTTTTCTCTGGAATCGCAATCTACTGGCATTTCAAATTTCAGACCTCACTTTCCAGCAACAATAAGGCTTCAAGCTAAAGACAAAGCCCTTAGGTTAATTTAAATCTATTGAAAGAACTCAAAATACATTCAATAGCTAACATCGATAGTTAACTGCAAAGGAAAATAGACTTGAACATTTAGTTCTCAGAATACGCTGTTCTGTACCTGTGTAATGGGGCAAATGAAATTTCTCTGGCTCTGGGTCACTGCAATGTCTTCATCAATCTCATTGGCTGAAGTGCTCTCATTTTGTGATTCGGCACCAACTGGAAATCCAAGAGGAACATTATGAATAAGTCACGGTTCCCAATTAAATGCAGCTTAGGCCAAATTATTTATTTACTGACTGAAGTCCTTACTTCCAACATTAAAGCAACATATTGCAGCTACAATCAGTTCCACTATTACGCAATATGGAGGTATGAGTAATCTATTTATGCATAGACTGCATTGGGCCTAAATTATTTAGAAGTTAGTGCAGCCTATTTAAACCATCAATTCAACTTTCATTCTAGGATTTAAGTGAAGCATAATGGTAGAAGTCAACTTTAAACATATGAAAATTTTCAAATAACTGCATGGATTTCCATGCAGCAAGGGTGCACAAGATCTTTTTTCCAAAAAGGGGACATTTTACAGTCTCTTCAAGCAGGTGCCACAGCAAGCATTCTCTCCTGCCAGGTAAAATCACATTCAACAGTACACTTGACCATCAGGAAATAAAAAAAGGTCATGGCAATAAAATTCATAAAGTATCAGAATCAAAGCATGAAACAGAAAAAACACAAGATACGATCCCGATATAAGGGGAAATGAGACATATAAAAGAAAATAAAAACATTTTACTGGAAAGTGAAAATGAATAGACAAAGGTAAAATAGAAAAATAAAACAAAAAGTCAAATTGCTAATGTGAACCAGATGGTGCACAAAGTAGAAGTTTGAACTGACTTTTCATTCTATATCCACAGTCATCTTTGGAACTGTATCCACGTACGTTCTTACTTATCTCTATCCACTGATCTTAGATTTTTTTTTGCTATGTATCACTAAACTTTTGCAAAATCGATTTTATAATATATAGAGAAATGAGCTTGCATTTATACAGCACCTTATTATGCCCCTTGGTGATACCTCAGAAGTAAAATCATTTTATGGAGGTAATATAATTTTTGGTAGAAGCAGGGAGTCTTTGTAACAATTATAATTATGATGTCGGAAGTTGAGCTCGGAATTGAATAGAATTTTGAAACTGCCAAAAGCTCGAGACAGTGGCTGCACAGGGATGAAATCCATGGTAATAGTGCCGAGTTTGTGATAGGGGCTGAAGATGATAGCCTCGGTCTTCTAATGTTTAGCTGGAAAAATTTACCGCTCACTCATGGCTGGGCAAGTCGCATGACAACATAGAGGTGGTGGCAGGACCAAGAGAGGCACAAGTGAGGAAGAGATAGATTTCATCATTGTAAATGGGGACAGTGACCCTATGTCTGGGATGAAGTTACTGAGGGGCAGCATATAGATGAGGAAGTGGAGTGGGCCAAGGATAGATCCTTGGGGGATAGGAGTGAAAACTGAAGCCATTGCTGGAGATGCTCTAGCGAAGATTGGATGGGTACAAATGGAAGTCTCACTGAGATGTCCAAAAGAGAAGTGTTGGGGGAGGACGATCAACTGTGATGAAGTTGAGGAGACAGCAGTAATAATGCACTACTGTCACAGTGACAGAGAATGTTATTTGTGACTTTGTTTGTAGCTGGACAGCATGCAGTTTGGAAGCGATAGCACTCCCATAATATGCTCCTCTTGCCCTGTTCAGCAGTACAAATCACAGGACAGGGAGATGCACTGAAAGTGAGGTTGACAAGTTACTCTAGTGCATTCTATAGGTATTACACTCTCCAGTTACTGTGTACCACTGGTGAAAGGGTGGATACTAATTCCAGTAGCAGGAGCCCCAAGCAATCGAACTGCTGTGCTCTGGAAAATGCCAATCTGAAGTATTGATGCAGCTGCACCCATCCAGGCGAATGGCAGGTATTCCATCAGACTCCTGAGTTGAGCCACACAGTGTTGGAGGTCAGTGGCATGTAGCTTGACATTTGTTTGTTTAGAATTATTATCTGCACCAACGTGACATAAATATTACCTGTGGCTTGTCAGCTCAAACCTGTTGTTCAAGCCCTGCTATCGAGCTGGCATTGGTTGCTTTATTGTTCTAGGAATTGCAAATGAAACTGAACACTGTAGAATTATCAGTGAACAGTTCCACTCCAGATCTTATGATGGGTGGAAGATTACTCAAGAAGCAATTAAAGATGGTGGGACTGAGGACCCTCTCTGAGGAACCCTCACTGCAATGTCTGTTAGCTGTCAACACAACCACTTTTGTTTGTGTCAAGGCCTCAGCTACTGGAGGGTTTTCGCATTGACCATTATTTAATTGGAACCTCGTTTTACTATTTTTATAATTTCCCCTTTATATTGGTACCTATATGTTTAATTGCGCTGTGTAAATTTTCAGTTCAGTACCACAGTACATAAACTTAATTGAATTCCTTTCAGTTGCTTTGCTTATTCCATTTAATTTAAAGGTGTACTTAAGTAACCATCAATGTATTGGTCTAAAAATTGGCTTTTTTGATGTATTTTATTTCACTAATTCCACAGGTATGATTTACTAAATTAACTAATGACAAGAACACAATAAATTTGATCTGGACCTGTTTTTGCAAGTGTTTCCTTGCAGTGCATAAACTTAAAGGGAATTCTTTCTCCTCTCCTCACTGCAGAGGGCTTTACTTAATGAAATCATTATTTCTCAAGTAATTGTGGTCTGTTTTGTACATATAATGGTTACTTATATTTTTTTAAACAAAATTAAAATGATCAAACCTTCAGAGTTCAATCCCTCCCCCACCAAAAAAAAACAGTAAAAATTGCACCATGGAATAAAAATGGAATTTCACTTATTCAGTCACTACAAATCAGTGAACCTAATGGTGGACCAACATGAAATAACAGCATAATTATTATGAAACAGCATTTTCTCTCGCTCAAAGCAAGTAATGCCACTGGAGATTTGCCTGTCTTATATTAGAATGTAGGTTTTCCTTTTGTGTGCTTGGAATCACCTGGACTTACGACTCAGAGGAACTCATGCTTATAATGGCCAATTTTTTGTCCATGATCCTCATTCTCAACTAAGTCAGCAACATCAAAAGTATTTTTCAAATTCCTGTTGTTCTATTTCCTTTGCCTTCTTTTTTAAACAATTACTGTGACTTAAAACTATGAATGAAAACAAGCCTGTGAAGCAACACAAGCCATGGGCTGACAAATGGCCGTGCGTGCTGGCTGCATGGCTCCCGTAACATAGTGGGGCAAAAGCCACTCATTTAATGTAGATGCTCAACTCACTGACCAAAAAATAAATAATTCTGTGAAGGAAACATTTAATAATGAAATCTTAGAGGTTTAGTTCTTTTGTTGTGCGGAAGTATATATATTTGCATTTTCTGCAATATGCAAAATCTCTTCCTTCAAGCCCCATCATCTGTTCTTTTTTCTCTCCACTCATTTTCTGGTCACCATGATGTGTGCTAAAGGAAACGATGGTGCAGCCCTACAAGTTTCTCTCCATATGTGGAAGTGCCTTGCTCCAACTCCAACTGCTTGTCCTGATCGTATGGCAAGATCAGGAACTTCATGTGCAATTGTTGTAGGCGTCAACCATGCTTTAGTCTCTGTTATAGTTTTTTTTTTTAGCCGATCTGGCCAGGGCCCCATTACCGGGTGGCTCCACATCTGGTATTTTGACCCTTAGTCCCTTACCTTAGTGGAGCACCGGCATGGGCCTGAGCTTGTTGCTTTCCGCTCTGCGGCAGCTTCGATGAGGTAGGGATGCAAAAGTCAGGTTTGTTTTAATACAGCTTTTTTGCCCACCTCTGCACCCCCACCCCCCCCCACCCAACATTACCTCTCCAACAGTATGGAATTGCCAGATGCTGAGACGTCATGCCTGCACATGCTGGTGTCACCCAGTCACCCAGCGCTAACCACCCTAACTTCAGCTCCTTATACAATTTGTTCTTTTACTGTTGCCCACTAAACACACATTTTAAGTTTTGTAACTGCTGGCTGACCAGTTGGGTACGATCTAGAACATAAGAGACAGAACTTAGTTGACAGCATATTTTTACAGTGTTTATTGCAAGTTTTAAGTTCTTTAAAGGAGGCAGGAAACCAGTCTGACCAATGTATAATACTGCAATATGTTATTGGCGGGTTTAAGGCAGGAAGTGGAATGCAAAGCCATCCAAATACTTAGCTTTCTTTTTTGCATATATTTATGATAAACTTTGTAAGTTATATTTTGCTAAGTTTTAAAACAAAGATAAATAAAATAAATACAAATGTACAACGTCACCCTAAGGTAGGCCTGCATTATGACTGTATAAGAAACACACTCAAATTACATCTAAATATTTAGCAAGTTTCCTTTGGGAAATTAGGCTAAGAACTAGAGGGCATGGGGGTCCACGTACATGATAACGTCAAGTCTCTTAGATACACAGAAAATGTCTCAACGACCTAATCATTCTCATTTACTAAATGCTGCAAAGTAATTGAGATTTTAAAAATTATTTTTCTGTAGATACAGTTTTTTTGGTGGAGGTGAAACCTTCCCCATTTACATCAGGTAATTAATGGTTTGAACAGAGAATGTTAAGACATTTACTATTGCTACAGAAATCTCCTAGGCGCCAAGTACCACAACCAGACTTGAGCCTGGTATGTTACTGTATTATACATATGCTCTTGAATACTCACTGAAGGCCACTCTCAAATGGTACAAATGTGCCTAGGCCTGTCTCTCTGCCCATTTGGCAACCTCCATGAAATTTCAAAGTAGCAAATGAACACAGATTGTTAGTTCGAAGGAATGTTGTGACACAAATGCTATTCACTGCCACTTCACAAATTATTTTTTTTTTGCTTTCATATTGTCAGCTGCTACAGCACCTGGGCTCAGTGACAAAAGTAGTTACTTAAAATAAAAAATATTTGTACTGCAACATGGATTTCTGTGGACTGTACTAGATTAGTGGGGATGTCACTTACAGCCTATCTCAGCCAGAGTCATATTAAACTGATATTCATTTTAATAAGCTGCGATCATTGTAACGACCTTGTTGTGAAATGTTGTGTTACCCCTCTTTCCCAAAAAGCTCTCATGGCCACTTACTGTAGTGGAGAGTTGGCACTGCATAAGCAACAAATAAAGAACCAATTAACATAATTAAGGCCCTAATTAGGGGCAATTTTGCAGCCTCGTCAGCATTTTGCCAGCGGAGGCCAGCAGCTCAGTGGAGGTCCACAACCTTCTTCAGCACCGCTCACCTTTCCCAGTGAGGTAGTCGAGACTCTAGAGCTGCTGGCCTAATCAGGAAGCAGGCAGCATTGGGAACCCGCTGTTCTTAACAGGACAACAAGTACAGAGGTGGTCAATTAGGAGGCTGCCTCTGAGAAGATTGCAACACTGGTCTTGCTGCCGGCAACTGCAGGTTTGGGACTCTCACTTGATCCAGGCTCCTGAGGCCACGGGAAAATCCAGCCCACAGTCTCTGTCTTTCATGATAGAATATGTATGGGTCAGCGTAAATTGAATAAGGTTGGAGTGTCTGTTTTAAAAAGGAAATCAAAACGTGGACCACAGAAGCTCTACCTTCAGCCAGGCTAAGATCTTCCATTCCAAACACATTTCCCATGCTTATTTAGCAAAATAATCCACCTAACTGAAAAGTACACCATTTTTCATAGAACATTAAAAAGAAACCAGATTTGTAAAATAATTGTTCGTCATTTAATTGGCTCAGTTAGTAAGTGTACATCTCTGAATCAGTTGTTAATGGATTCAAGCCCTGCTCCAGAATTAATTGTTAACTCTGTTTCTCTCTCAACAATGCTGGTAGACCGGAGTATTTCCAGCATGTTCCACTTTTTAAAAACATTTATTTGCTCATGGGATGCAGGTGTCGCCGACTAGACCGGCATTTATTGCCCAATCCTAATTGGTCTTGAGAAGGTGGTGGTGAGCTACCTTCTTGAACCGCTGTAGTCCATGTGGTGTAGGTACACCCCCAGTACTGTTCGGAAGGGAGTTACAGGATTTTGACCCAGTGACAGTGAAGGAGCAGCGATACAGTTCCAAGTCAGGATGGTGTGTGGCTTGGAGGGCAACTAGCAGGGGGTGGTGTTCCCATGCATCTGCAGCCTTTCAGATGGTAGAGGTCAGGGTATGGAAGGTGCTGTCGAAGGAACCTTGGTGAGTTGCTGCAGTGCATCTTGCAGATGGGTACACACATCTGCCACTATGCGTTGGTGGTGGAGGCAATGAATTTTGAAGGTGGTCAATGGGGTGCCAATCAATTGGGCTGCTGTGTCCTGGACGGTGTCCAGCTTCATGAGTGTTTTTGGGGCTGTACTCATCCAGGCAAGAGGAGAATATTGCATCACACTCCTGACTTGTGCCTTGTAGATGGTGGACAGGCTTTGGGGAGTCAGGAGGTGAATTACTCACTGCAGAATTCCCAGCCTCTGGGAGCTTCAGTCTTCCAGCGTTCGCAGTATTTTGCTTAAAAGGCTAATCAGTTTTGTTGGTGGTGTTGAAGGATAAATAATTGTGAGGACTCTGGAAAAATTTCCAGCTTTTCAAATAGTGACACAGGTCTTGTACCTCCATCTGAACAGTAACAACGTGCCTTTAGATAGCACCTGGAGCAAAACTACACAAGTGTTAAACAGATTGTGTGCTTCTGTCTATTTCAAAATTGATGCAAATACTTCCTCTGAAGGTCAAGTCTGTAGATAGTTTCCTAGTATGTCTTTTGAGAACATTTGACTACTGCATTACTATCTGAAACTCAATTAAAGAATGACTCATATTCTCAACAGCCGCTTTACAGACTAATAGAAGGCAGACAATATGTTACTGCATCTCACTCCGGAAATGAACCAGTACCGAGCATTAGTCTGCTGTGGCAACTATCAAAATGAGTCTATGCACGTTTAAAATAGGAAACACACAAAAACAATTCTCAAAGCCTACAAGGGTCATCTCTTCAGGCCTCACATCAACACGTGAAACTTTAGCCTATTCCCAAAAGTTTGCTTATTTTCCCTCATAAATTTTTCTGGTGGCTAGAAAAATCAGTATGTGTAGCTGGCTCAAAGTAATTTTAATCTCCAGGAAGCACGCCAAGATGCTCTTATTCATTTGCATCAGGATTCTCTTCCCCTTTGATGCCAAATTATACATGCACTTAGACCCACTCTGGCCCTATTTTTGATATTGTAATATATCTGCCTTAGATCTCAACTGATTATTCTGCATGTGGTGAGATCATAAGCTCACTTTTCTCACTTCCTCCCCGCTCCTGTCCTATCTGAAATCAATGAACCTCCAATGCTGCTTTGAGCTGGCTGCTAGGAATGTGAGAACACCCTGGGTATGTCACTTATTCCTACTTTATTTCCATTAACGATATTGTAATATGCTTTTGTAATTGCCCAATTGCATGTCTGTTGTCATAAAAGCGTACTGCTGTGAGAACACTGGAATATTTAGGATATATCTGACATAAGATACCAGGGAATGTGATAGATTAAGTTCCAAAAGGGAGCAAAGAACTGAGAAGATAGAGCAGTGCATAGGAAATACTGAAAGCTGCTTAGATCTTCTAGGAGAGACAATGCAATAATGTAGTGCCATGTAATTCATGCCCATATTAGCTATGATTATTACTGAACCTAACCTTTCTATCAAAACTACAGTTTTATTTAAGGTCACAGAACAACCAGAGATAGGAGTCAATACTTGAGATACTGGTACATTCTTATAAGGGAAGATGATCTGTAATATCTTAAAACAAGAAAAACAGATAATGCTGAAAATACTAAGCAAGTTTGGGAGCATCTATGGAGAGAGAAACTTTCTGAACCTGCCTCCAAACCTTGAATATCTATTTTATAACTTGATGACCAAGTACAATATTCAATGTGTGGCCTGGTCAGATCCTTGAGCAAGATGAAGATTATTTAGTGTTCTATTTCTGTACTACTATTCCTGTAATACCTACTAGCAAGTCACATGTGGATGTCAGATGAGGACAGGCCTATACTTGGCTGAGGTGCTGTTCATCACTGAGAATCTATTGGCACCCATGGCCAAGATGGGTTAGATGTGCAAGGTGGCACACAGCAACCATCTAAAAAATACTCAGTAAGAGCTAATGTCTACAAATGAAGCGAGGGGGAAAGGGCAAATTGGCAAAATAATTAAAGTTTAAAAGGTTCACTATAAATACTTTTGTAAAGAGTAAATATGAATTTTGGACCTGGTTTTATTAGATAATTATCTGGATCATCAAATATATTCAAGGTCGAGTTAGACAGACTTTTGATCTACAAGGGATTCAAGGGTTATGGGGACAAGCAAGAAAGTGGAGTTGAGGCCACGATCACCTTAGTCATGACCTTACTGAATGGCGGGGCTGACTGGCCTACTCCTGCTCCTATTTCCTATGCCCTTCTAATTATTGTTAATACTGTATCAGGTATATTAATCATTTGGCACTCAGGGAATTGATGTGGGGAGGAAGTTCAGTTTTAGCAGGTCACAAAGCAGGTGCTAGTGGGTTTTCTATCAGTTATATACCCCACTGAAGTGAATGGAAAGGGAAATTGGGCAAGGTATACAACAGATAGACAATCCGCTACCACCAGTTATGGGCCTCCACCAAAGTTAAATCTTAACCCTGTTTTGAACAAAATGATCTTCCGACTGTAATTCTAAAGAAAACATATATCACTGGAAAAAAATAAGTTACCCACATTCACTGTTACAACACTACAGATAGTTGATAAACTATTAGCAAATTTTCTTTTTTATTTATTTATGATGGCTCAACTTCACAGAAGGTATGATGGTTGATTGCAAGCTCAACTAATTAGATTCAGCAGTTTGTTACAGTACAGCCAAATCTCTGGACCACTCTACACAACTCCAATTTGGCCAGCTCACATGGAATAGGCATCGCAAATCAGGGGAATAAAGCCCTAAGGCAGTAGACCAGTTCTCATCCCATTGTTCTTTTCCAAATCTAAGCAGGCATTGTTTGTTCATCGTCACCAAAGCATTATGCGGCCATTGGCACCATTTGCTTTTTCCCTGGCTTTCTTCAAGCCTCTCTCAATACATGTCTCAATGTTATCCACCCATTTGATTTTTTATCTTCCTCTTCTGTTTTTGCTGTCAAAGTCTCCTTCAACTGTTGCCAGAACAAGGCAGGTCTTCACTTCCAATGTCCGTACTTGGCTATCTTTCTAACCGTACTTAGCAACCCCTTTGATTCCTGAACTTCTACTCATATTTGAACATTAAATTGATTCTTCTCATTGGACAATCAAGATTACTTGGCTATCTTTCTAACCGTACTTAGCAACCCCTTTGATTCCTGAACTTCTACTCATATTTGAACATTAAATGGTTCTTCTCATTGGACAATCAAGATTATTACTTAAATTAACGCCGTAAAGTTTAAACTCTCCACACAAAAAAAACGTACTGCCCACTGGCTAAAACTGATGCATCAGTGAGTAACCAAAGGTTTAGGGCACACAAGGTCACATCTGCCCTCCAACAAGGAAACCAGATTTTCAACTAAAGTCTTTTATCCCCTGCTCTTACGATAACTTGGAGTTTTGCTGGACCTGTGCAAGACGTTCAAATTAGTTGGATTACTCACACATTGAATTCTGGGAAAAACCTGCAGAACCACTTGCAGATACCAAAGAGATCACTAATCTCAATCATTTTACAGACCCACGTCTTTTACACAGGACAATCCATTTATAAGAGGCTAAACTGCTTCATGCAAAGTTTGAAAGATCAAGATTCTTCATAAACTGTGTGTTATGTGCATAACGCAAAATGTAACATTGAATTTAGGTAATGGTTCTGTATCAGAAACACAGTCAACACTTAGAGAATAAGTATCAGCAGAATGATTTTTTAAAAATAGTTGTAAATACTTAGAATTACATTTCACACCTTTGCAACATCAGTTCTGTTTAAACATCGAGAATCGATGGCATCTTAGTTAGGGGAAGAGGCCTGGGTGAGACTGAGCAACATAACTGGTCTTAAAATAATTAAGTCAGGGTACTTCAGTATAATATGGTATCTTGAACCAGGCCATCAGACTTCTTCATCAGTATTCATGAAGAAAACAAAAATATATTTTTAAAATTCAGGAGAAATGGGGAAAAACAATGACGTTAACTCCTCTTTGTAAGGATTTGCTTTTTCAAGGATTGCCAATAAGATATCCACTTTTAAGAAGATTACCAGCCCTAAAATTTATCCTTCATTATTTACCAAAATGCAATGTAAACTAAATTTTAAACTATGGCTTCGTAGTAGTGATATCACTTGTATACTTTATAGCGTATTACATACTGTAGAATTTACAGCACAGAAACATGTCATGCTGATGTTTATGCTCCGCATGAGCCTCCTCCCACACTACTCACTTCATCTTAGTCCATTCATTCTTTTTGCCTCATATATATATATATATATAGCGAGCTTCCCTTAAATGCATCCATGTTACCCTCCTCAGCTACACCAATACATTTTTATTAGAACTAATTCTCTGAACTGTCTGAATTGTTTAGGCATTGAAACCAGTTAAACAAAATGGCAGGATGCTTTTCCACTATGAGTTGACAGGCTGACAGCGTTAGGAGTTACATGAAAGTCTTTATGCAACTGGACCCAAAAAAGCTCAGAAAACGGTGTGCTTAAAATAACTGCAGTTCATAGATCTGAACAAAATACCAACCCAGAGATTTGCATGCTTCCCAATGCAAAATTAATCTTATTTTAACGTGTATGCATCTTACAAATAAATTGTATTTGCTTTGCATTGGCTTTAACAAATTGTGTGCACACAGTTCCAAAGAAAATAGGATGTTAATAGCAAATTCACATAAGTGAGAATTAAGCCCCATAAGAAAAGCTTCTACACTGACAACCTTCTGTTTCATACGTGAGACACAAAGTGACCAACATGCACAATTTAAATTTTTTGATAAAAATGAAAATTTTTATATGTGACAGACTGACCCATTTTAACATACTTAAGAGCTCAGATGAATTCCCTACAGGCTACAATGTGTCTAGCTGTATCTATAATGTATTAAAAATATATGTATAGTGTACTTTTCCTGTAGCATCATTCACTTTCTGTCATATTTTCCCTGCCACACTTTATTAACTGGGTCAAAGTAAAACAGCAAAAAGTCGGAACTGAAGACATAGAAAGTAAATGCAGCAGCTTAAATTTATATAGCACTTCTGTTACAGAAAAATGTCCCAAGTTGCTTCAAAGAGGCATTAGGAAAAAATGGGCTCTAAACTGATGAAGGCGTTATCAAGAGGAGTTGCCAAAAACTTAGCTTTAAGGAGGGTCCTACAAGAGGAGTAGGTGAAGAATTGGATGGGCTTAGGAAAGAAAAATCCAGAGCATGGGTCCAAGCTGTTAAAGGCACAATTGCCAACGGTGGGACAAAGGAAGTGGGGATGCAGAAAAGCCCAATTCAGAGGAACAGAGAGTTCGGAGGAAAGGGTTATAGTTCTGGAAGAGGTTACAGAAGTAGAGAGGGATGAGCTCATGGAGGGTGTCAAGAAAACAAGAAATTGTAATATTTTTCTTCTGATAATAAACCTTATGCACTGGAAGCTAGGCTGTAATTGGATAAAGAGCTAGAATGACAGCAAGGGTCTAAAGCCAACAGTGGTTTTGATATGTTAATGAACCAAGAGGAACGTCAAACAGAGTTTTACAGCAAGCAATAACAGGGATAGTTTTGAATTGAGTTGTTTTAGTTCAAAGGGGGTATATGCAGGTTGTGAAAAGGTGTAAGGAAATAAGGTAAAAATAGGGTAAGTTTGTTTTTACAAATCTAAGAGCTAAAGTATAGTCCACTGAATTCTGGGGAGAAAGCATTTCTGAAGAGACTGGTTGAGAAAATAGAGCAATCAAAGGGAAGGAATGCATTTAAGGAAATACTAAAGCTTATGTGGCTGGGTAGCTGTTCAGATCTCCCAGAAGCCAGCAGGATAGCTGGGCAAAACTCCAAGAAGACAGTGTAAAAAAGGCCAGACCTGAAGACCCAGTTGCTGTCAGCCTGAGAGGACAACCCTAGGAAAAAGCACTGTGTGGTAAAAATTACTGGAATTCTATAGATTTTAAAATCTATAAGGCTAGTTGCTGAACAGAAAAGGGAAAGGTTAACTCAGAGGGTAGTTAATTTAAGATTTGTGGAACTGTTTTAAAGTACTGTTTACTGTGTGAAACCATTCTTGTATTTAAATGTAATTGTGTTTTTTTTTTATTCTTTTAATAAATGTTTACTATAAAATCATCAAATAATCGGGGAAATCATTTCCTGATTTCAGAACTATATTTTATACTATACAAATTGCAAAAAACAGTTGGCAGCTGTTTCAAGTTTCCCGCTGGGATTTGAGCAGCTCGGTATTTATCATCCGCCGTGCCATAACAAGGGATTTACACATGAACATGAGAATTTGAAATTGGAGTCTTTAAATATTGAACACCGGAATAGTTAAGCCTGGAAATGATATGGTTGCAGTGACTGAAGTACAGGCATTTGCTGGTGATGTTATACAGATAGGCGGCAGCATTTGTGATGGAGAGCATATGAGGCCAGAAAAGGATGCAGACAACAAAAAGAGCCCGATTCATCCTAGATTAGAACCTTGGGAAATTCTCAAGGTGTCAGTGCTGCATGGCACAAAAAGCCACTGCTAGAGACTGTGATCAGGCAAGCAAGAGTAGAATGAAGTGACAGGAGTTTGAACAAGCCGCAAGGACAGTTGCTAGAGATTAAGGAAGGATAATGCACTGTGATCCGAGAGAGGCCCTCATTTGTGATTTGATATAGAGCCATTTCTGCATTGTGAGAGGGGTGGAACCCGATTTGAGGGGTTTAGGCTGCTACTCCTACTTCTTGTGTTCTTGTATTAAACAGGCACAGTTCTGGGAGGCAACTACACACTCAATGACTTTGGAGAGCAAAGGGAAGTTGCAGATGGGTGGTAGTGCACAAGCATAGTGGTACCAACTATATTTTGTAACCTTAAGAAAGCCCAAGCCTCGGCTTAACCACTTCCTTTGACCAAACTTCATTACAATATTATGCTCTGAAAAAAGGGCTCAGAAACGATCAGTTACTTGGAAAATAATTTTACAGTTGAGTATGAAAGAAATAAAACGGGGAAAGGTAACTTTAAAAATGATAACTTAAATAAAACAAACCAAATAGAGGAAAGGTAGAGTGAGCATTTGGAAAATAGTTGTTTTAAACAAACGGACATGGATAGAAACTGAACTCAATGTTTTCTTCCTGCTGAAGGGCTAAGTTTAAATACAGGGATCCTTTCTTGGATGATAAAACCAAGGAGGTTTTATTGAAGACTTCTAAAAGGCCTTTACCATTCCCTAATTTTTGTGTACCACTGGGCAAAAGAAGAGCTGTAAATAGCAAACATTACTCACCCATGCCAAACAGTACGCAGCACTTAATTCTAAGAATATTCTAATGAATAACCATTCACAAGAGTAAGGTACCAATTCAACTTCAATGATTTGAACTGATTATCCTTCATCTGGGATCATATTTATATCAGTCAGCAGCATTTCATCGCATTTTTAAAGCACGGTGGAATTACAAAACATGGAAATGAGCATCTGTAGGGCAATCAAAATTAATACTAAATTAGAAAACATTTCAGATAACAGAAATTAGTTAACAGCCAGCTGATGATGACTCTTAGGGTTTTTGCTATCGATCGCTGTTGCGTGTAGGGATTCCATTGGGACAATAAAATTTTATGCTATAGCTATTAAGATGAAAGATCAAGTTGCCTGTACTGTATCTCATTCTTGAAATTAATGCACAAAACAAAACACGTTCAGTGCTTTGAGATGTGAACTTCTAGACTTGTACCTCAGAAGCATAATCATTTTATGTGGTTTTAATACTGAAATGTTTGAAGACGTTTCTACATCAGACCAAGCTTTCTCTCTCAGTTTGAACTCTGCTATTAAGTGTAAATAAAATCCAAAGCTTTGAAGCTTGGAATAAGGAATCAGCAAAGTTCTGGTCAAAACATTCCAATACAGTGAACACACAGGCAGGTTTAACCCCCGCCACCCACAATCCCCACCACCCACAATCCCCAACCCTGACAATCACACAGCGTTTACTCTGTCCGGCTTTTTGCAGCATAGGAAATACAATTAAGTACCAGAGATCAGGTTCCACATCAGTAAATTGCATCAGAGTGTGCGATGGTCGATGTGGGAAAACATAGCATGTCTGCTGTTATCTGGACCACCCACAGAGAGACCTGAAGTCTTCTGTAATGCAAAATCTAAGTATTGTTTATGAAATCTATTTAGTATGAAAAAGTTAAAGGCACTAAACACTACCCTATCTGAACAACTCTGCACTTAAAAGATACTTGGAAAAATATCATAGGCCAAAACACAGCAAAAGTACTGAAAACAATCAATAAGCACAATGCCCAGCTGAAGACTTCAATTCCTTTAACACAATGTAACACTGGGCTTAATTTGTGCAGAAAGCTCACATATTCCAAAGGCTGGAAAAATTAATAAACTATGCATGAAGTAATTCTGCGCATCTTGAATTGCAGCCAAACTCCAGACCACCCAAAACTGACAAACATGAACTAGATGCAAATTTATGGTGCAACGAGTTACTGTGAAATATAAAGAGGGCTGCGCGCAGGCTGTACTAGAAGCTGTGTGACTCAATGAGTGGCAGTAAAGTCATATTCAAACTTTATAGGCCTAAGGTCAGAATAACCACTGTAGAATAACCGTGACAGAGGAATCACAAGAGCTAGTTTCAGTCTGGAAGAGATGATGTTTTTTAAGCCCACAGTATATTTCTCCCTCCCCTCCTTCATGTGGTAAATATAAGCCAGCAGTATGACGTGATAGGTATCTTTAGTGATGCTGAACAAATAACTCATGAGTAAGGAAGTCATGAATGGGACATGATCCCATCGGATAAGTGGACATATTTATCACATCATTATTCAAGACAGAGTCCATTTATAGCATTTGCAACAAATTTTCAATGTGGAAAAATATGAATTTAATTAAAATTCTTTAGCTTTTGTAGCCCCAAGGAAAATCAGATTAAGCTGTCTTCTGATAGGAATCTAGGAGTGGATAAGACTGGAATAGAGCATTACAGTCCACCCAATTAGTCATATTTTGCTTCTATTTATGCACAAGGATTTTCAATCAAGTTATAAACAATTTGTATTTATATAGTACCTTTAATGTAATAAAGCGCCTCAAGGTGTTTCTCAAGAATATTACTAAAAATATTTTTAAACCAAGTCACAAAATGAGATATTAGATGTTAGGACAGGTGATCAAAAGTTTAGTCAAATAGGTAGGTTTTAATGCGAGTCTTCCAGCATGAGAGATCGAGGCTTAATGAGAGAATTCCAGTGCTTAGGGCCCAGGCAGCTGAAAGCTTGTTAGCCAATGGTAGAGCAATAAAGATTGGAAATGCATGATAGGCCAGAATTGGAGGAGTACAGAGATCTCGGAGGGTTGTTGGGTTGAACATAAGTAGAAGTAGAAGTAGGCCATTCAGCCCTTCGAGCCCGCTCCGCTTTTCAATGAAATCATGGCTGATCTTCAACTTCAACATCATTTTCTGCGCTATCCCTGTATTCCTCAATGTTTTTAACATGTAGAAATCTATCAATCTTAGTCTTGAACGTACTCAATGACTGAATTTCCACTGCCCCTTGTGCAGAAAATTTCACAGATTTACCACCCCTTGAGTGAATAAATTCCTCCTCATCTCAGTCCTAAATGGCCTGCCCCTTATTCTGAGACTGTGTCCCTTTGTTCTAGATTCACCAGCCAGGGGGAACATCCTTCCTGTATCTACCTTGTTGAGCCCTGTAAGAATTTTTTATGTTTGAATGAGATCACCTTTCATTCTTCTAAACTCCAGAGAATATATGCCCAGTCTATTTAATCCTTTTTCATAGGACAATCCCTCCATCCCAGGGATTAGTTTGGTGAACCTTCATTGCACTCCTTCTATGGCAAATATATCTTTCCTTAGGTAAGGAAACCAAAATTGCACACAACACTCTAAGTGTGGTTTCACCAAGGTTCTATATAATTGCAGTAAGACATCTTTACTCCTATACTCAAAGCCTCTTGTAATAAAGGCCAACATACCATTTGCCTTCTTAATTGCCTGCTGTACCAGCATGTTAGCTTTCAGTGACTCATGAACAAGGACACCCAAGTCTCTCTGAAGTTCAACACTTCCCAGCCTCACCACTAAAGAAGCACACTGTATTTCTGTTTTTCCTGCCAAAGTGGATAACCTCACATTTCTCCACATTGAATTCTATCTGCCAAATTTTTGCCCACTCACTCTCCAAATCCTCTTGAAGCATCTTTGCATCCTCCTCACAACTCTCACTTCTATCTAGTTTTGTGTAATCTGCAAACTTTGAAATATTACATTTAATCCCCAGCACACAATGTTCAAGGAAGTCATAAAGATAGGGAGGGACCAGACCATAGAGGGATTTAAAAACAAGGAAAAGAATTATAAAAATCAAGGTGTTGCTTAAGCAGGAGCCAAGGTGAGTCAGCAAGCTTTGGATGAATTCAAGTTTATGAAGGGTGGAAGTAGGGAGACTGCCAGCAGAGCAGTGGAGAAGTTAAGCCTAGAGGTAACAATGGCATAGATGAGGATTTCAGCAGCAGATGAGCTGAGGCAGGAGATGAGACAGCAAAAGTTACAGAGCTGCAACTAAGTATTCTTGGTGATGAAGCAGATATGTGGTCGGGTGCTCATCTCCATGTCAAATAGGATGCCAAAGTTGCAAATAATCTTCTTCAGCCTCAAATGGTGAGCAGGAAGAAGGATACAGTTAGTGGGGAGAGAACAGTTTGTGGCAGGAACTGAAGACAATTGGTCTTCCCAATATTATAGATGGAGGAAATTTCTTCTCATTTAGGACTGGGTGCCATAGAAGCAACATGACAAATCAAGAGACAGTGGATGGGTCGAGAGGGATGGTAGTGAGGTAGTGCTCATTATTATTATTGCCGTACATGTGGAGCCGAATGTCAAGTTTGAGTTTTTGGATGATGTAGTTGAGGGACAGCATGCAGATTTTAAAATATATTTATTCATTGGATGTGGGCATCTCTGACAAGGCCAGCATTTATTGCCCAACCCTAACTGCACTCGAGAAGGTGGTGGTGAGCCGCCTTCTTGAACACTGCAGTTTATGTGGTGTAGGTACTCCCACAATGCTGTTGGATAGGATATTCCAAGATTTTCACCCAGCATCAGTGAAGGTGCTGTGATATAGTTCTAAGTCAGGGTGGCATGTGACTTGGAGGGAACTTGCTGGTGTTTCCATGCACCTGTTGCCATTGTTCTTCTAGGGGGTCGAGGACGCAGCTTTGAAAGGTGCTATTGAAGGGGTCTTGGCAAGTTGCTGCAGTGTGTCTTGTAGATGGTACACACTGTGGGCTGGTGGTGGAAGGCGTGAATGCTTAAGATGGTGGATGGGGTCAAGTGGACTGTTTTCTTTTGGATGATGTCGAATTTCTTGAGTGTTGTTGGAGCTAGGCAAGTGAGAATTAAGAGGGAGCCAAGGAGAGATCATTGTTGCGGGAGTGGGAAGCGAGGCCATTGCAGGTGATTCTCTGGACACATCTGAGTAGCTAGGAATGGAACCAGGTGAGGCCAGTTCCAAGAAGAGGCATTTGAGGAGGATGGTGGTGTCAACCATGACAAAGGCTGCCTATAGGTCAAGGAGGATGAAGAGGATAGTTTTATAGTCAGATACATTGGATGTTATTTGTGACTTTGATAAAGGCTGTTTCAGTGCTGTGGCAGGCAGGGTGGAACTTGATTAGAGGGATTCAAACAGAGTCACAGGAAAGATGAACAGGTCTGGGAGGCAACAGCATATTCATGGACTTTGGAGAGGAAAAGGAGATTGGAGACAGAGCAGTAGTTTGCAAGCGTAGAGGGATCAAGCTATATCTGTAGTCAATAATCCTATATGATAAATAGTTAGCACACATTAGAGAATATGGAAATATATTACATGTACCTGAAATAACAAATTGACAGGAATTACTTTCCTATGATAAGCTGCTATTGGCTGAAAAACATATTAAAGTAGCTGTGGACTAGCACTAGTAAGTACTAGCTATAACTATAGAAACTGCTATCTCTAAAGTGTGCTATCCAGCTGGCTAATGATAATTGTGATTTCCTTTACAACAGGACCCAACAGGTGTTAGTCCCCCAGGTTTACTCGGGGCCCTTGTTATCGAATACCAGGTCTCATCAGGGGTGAAACATAGAAAAATAGGAACAGAGAAAATTAGAAGGAGTAGGTCACTCAGCCCTTTGAGCCTGCTCCACCATTCAATATGATCATGGCTGATCCTCTATCTCAACGCCATACTCTGTTCTCGCCCCATATTCCTTGATGCTTTAGAGTCCAGAAACCTATTTCCTTCTTAACTATATTCAGTGTCTTGGCCTTGACAGCCCTCTGTGGTAGAGAATTCTACGGGTTCATCACCCTCTGAGTGAAGAGGTTTCTCTTCATCTCAGTCTTAAATGACTCACCCCGTATCCTGAGATTGTGACCCCTTGTTCTAGACCCCCCAGCCAGAGGAAACATGATCCCTGCATCCAGTCTGTCCAGCCCTGTCAGAGTTTTATACATTTCAATGAGATTCCCCTCTCACTCTTGTGCATACTTTCACCTTTGCTTTTCATCCTTTACACAAGTAATCATCGATCAGAGCACAATGACATAATGGTCCTGAAGTATGCTGATGATACAGTAGTTGTGGGTCCATAAGGAATAATGACATAAACAATGGGGACTCAGTGGACAAGTTTGTAAAATGGTGCAATAAAAATTCTCAAACTGAACAAAAACAAGACGAAAGAATTAGTTATAGACTTTAGGAAAAAAAGCTGGTCAATGACATTGTTCTGGTGAAGATTCATGACATGGACATTGAAGTAGGTACTAACTACAAGTATCTGGGTATCAAAGTAGATGATAAATTGAATTGGAGGGAACAGTGTACAAATGTGGTGGCCAAGGGACCTACATGATTATACTACCTCAGAAAATTAAAATCCTTTTGAGTGGCTCCTACAATCATGAAACTCTTCCATGCGGCTGTAGTTGAGAGTGCTACTCTTTTTGGATGTCTCTCCTTCTCCTGGTACAGCTGTCTTAGGAAAGCAGACTTTTTAATGGTGTAGAGATTACTCAACCAGGCAGGAAGGATATTTGATGAGCAGATCTCTCTGGACAAAATCTGCCCTCTAAGAATCTTGACCAATATAAAGACTGTCAGGAACAATGAGAATAACTCGTTGGGAAGAATTTTTAGATTGGCGGGTGGGCGTGCGCCCGACCTGACCGAGTGCAAAATGGCACGTGACGGCATCGGGCAAGTGTCCCAACATCATCGCGCATTCGCGTGGTATTTTGGTCGGTGGGCATGCGCCGGAGTCAGCAGCGCACCCGCCGACAATTAAAAGGCCTATTAAGTCCATTAAAAAGGTAATTAAAATAAATTTTTTGTGCCTGTCCAGCCTTACGGTTGGCGGGCAGGCAAAAAGGCCAAGCGGCCTTTGCATTTTTTAGGAAACCTCATCCACGGGTAGAATGAGGTTTCCAACAGCAAATAAAAATAAAATAAAATTTTTTAAATTTAATTAATAACATGTCCCTACTCATGTGACAGAGTCACATGAGGTGACATGTCTCATAACATTTCATAAACCTTTACTTTTTATTTTGAAAACTTGTTCATCCCCGAGGCAACTCTGTGCATCAGGGACATTTTCAAGCATGTACTTACATAAAGTTAACAGTCGCCCCAACCTCCCCCCACCCTGCCCCCTCTCCCCGCCCGACACAGGCAGTGCTGAGCATTGCTGCTCAAATCACGGTCTTGCCCTGATCAAATCTGGCGATTGGCTTCCTGACCATCCCCACCTAGCCTGCCTGAAGAGGGAAAAATCCTCCCCGTTGTCTCAGTGTTACTGTTCAGGGAATAGGTTACAATCCCTCCGGTGCAGGACAAGGCGGTTTCGAAACTCGTTTGTGTCTTTCTCTATAAGAACTTTTAACAGGAGTTTGATGTATGGATGAGGACTTGCACTCATGACAGGACTCTCTGACTTTTATAAAACTCTGATTTTAATGCAATGGAATAGTTTTTAATACATATTTTAATTAAAAGTATAGTTATGTGAAAGGGTATTTTTCTTTCTTTTTGTTATTATTAATTTCTATATAACTTTTTATTGATGTAATATTTATTTATTATTTTTAAATTAATTTTAATTAATTAATTAATTAATATTAATTAATTATTAATGTAATGTACCTGAAATGAACTTTCAAATGGTCAATAAAGTGAAATTGAACTGAACTGAATAGAATTTAATGCTTCCCCTCTGCCCCATTCCACATTCTACACACTGGATACAGAAATTGTGCTTCGCTGTCTCAAAGAAATCATCTCCTGATGGTCTTCACACCTAATACCCTTTAAAAAAGAGCTCTTTCCTCTCCACAGATAGCAACGATATCAAGCTGTAGAATAGCTCTACAAGTGCTTCAAACCTAGCCAGTGATGCCATTAACTATTAATCAGGGCGGAATCACATCTGAACCACAAGTTTGTAATCATTTGGCACACAGATATTCATTTTCGATAGGGGCACCAATGAACTGGAGCAGGAATCCCCATGATATATCCTTCCTGCAATGCAGAAGCCAAGGGTACAGATCCACTGATGTCTCAGGCAACATTGGTGCGGCTACATGGCTCAGTAGCATGTGGAAAATAATCAAAATCTTATTTTCTTCCTGTTTTCAAATGATTTAAAAGGAATCTAACATACAGTTTTGGCACTGTTGGCAAAAAGAGGTCACTCCTAATGCTAGAGCTGTGTTTATTCAAAGATTGATACAGAAATATCGCTGAGCAACAACTTTTGCAGAACATATTACTTACTTGTTATCAATAAAACACACTACCTGTGACTATTTATTAGAATATGCAAGGTTATGGCTTTGAACTCCTCAATGTCAGTGTTTTAAATTTACAACCTTCAATTTAAAATGAAGTCCAATTACTTAACTTCTCTGCAGTTTAATACATTTAAATGGCATTTATCCATGTTTTAGTGAAAGCATTTTTTGAGACACAACTCAGCAAAAATTATTAATGTGAAAAAAAGTGATTGCTGGTAATCTGAGCCAAGAAAAGAAAGCACACAGCTTTCAACATCTCAACATTTGAAGCAGAAAGGTTAACCTTTCAAATGGACTCTGAATCAGAACTGGATATCTTTCTCCTGATGCTGACTGACTTCTGCGTTTTTCTAACACTTTGTTTTTGTTCAAGTTAACAAGGTTAGGACTTGTGAGACGAAGCTACACTGCTTGCTCATATCCTAATTCCCTTATATTTTTGATCCATTATTTGAACAGCCGAATAAGCAATTGAGAGTTGCATTGTTTTCAATGTCATAGAATCGCAGAATTATCACAGCTCAGGAGGCGGCCATTTGGCCCAACATATGTCTGCACTGGCTCTCCGAATGAGGAATTCCCTTCATGCCATTCTCCTGTCTTCTCACCATTACCCTGCACATTCTTCCTTTTCAGAAAACAGTTTAATTCCCTTCTGAATGCTATGATTGAACCTGTCTCTACCACACTCTCAGGCAGTGCATTCCAGATCCCAACCGCTCACTGTGAGAAAAACTTGTTATCTCAAACTGCTTTTGTTTCTTTTGTCAATTACTTAAAATCTGTGCCCTCTTGTTCTTGATCCTTTCACGAGCGGGAACAGTTTCTCCCTATCTACTCTGTCCAGACCCCTCATGATTTTGAATACCTCCGTCAAATCTCCTCTCAGCCTTCTTTTCTCCAAAGAGTCCTAATTTCTCCAATCTGTCTTCGTAACTGAAGTTCTTAACCCCTGGAACTATTCTCGTGAATCTTTTCTGCACTCTCCACAATGCCTTCACATCCTTCCTAAAGTGTAGCGCCCAGAGCCGGACGCAATACTCCAGCTGAGGCCGAGTGTCTTAGACAAGTTCAACAAAACCTTGTTCTTGTGCTCTATACCCCGATTAACAAGGCCTAGGATACCGTATGCTTTATTAGGTGCACTCTCAACCTGTCCTGCCACCTTCAATGACTTACGCACATATACACCCAGGTCCCTCTGCTCCTACATCCCCTTTAGAATTATAACCTTTATTTTATATTGTCTCTTCATGTTCTCCCTACCAAAATTAATCACTTCACATTTCTCCATATTGAACTCCAGCTGCCACCTGTCCACCCCCCCTACACAATCCTCCTCACAGTTCATCCGCAAACTTTGAAATTGTGCCCTTGTACACCAAGGTCTATGTCATTGACATGTATTAGGGAAAGCAAGGGTCCCACCACTGACCCCTGGGAAACTCCACTACAAACCTTCCTCCAGCCGGCGAAACATCCATTAACCAATACTCTCTGTTTCCTGTCACTCAGCCAATAATGTTGCTACTGTCCCTTTTATTCCACAAGCTATAACTTTGCTCACAAGCCTCTTGTGCAGCATTGTATCAAAGGCCTTTTGGAAGTCCATGTTCACCACATCAACAGCGTTGCCCTCGCCTACCCACTCTGTTGCCTCTTCAAAAAACTCCAGCAAGTTAGATAAACATGATTTTCCCTTAAGAAATTCATGCTGGCTTTCCTTAACCCACATTTGTCCATGCAATTAATAATTTTATCCCGGATTATTGTTTTTACTCCATGGCAACAGGGGACAATATCATACAATGAGCGACCATGCAGTCTGATGCCAAAACATCCCCTAATGTCAATATCATTAGTCATCCAAAGGTATAATCCTTCAATAACTGGAGCATAGAGAATTATAATAGAATGCATGGAGTTACCTAGCCCGGCCCACGCTTGTGCACTATGGAGCCCCATCAGCCATTTTTTAATTCAACAAAAGTAGTAGATACCCAGTAGACAGTTGAAATGATGTAAGCCAGTATTGGGCTGCAGTTTTTATTAATGACATTATCCATTGTTCCTAACTAAACTACAGCCTTGTACACAACAAGCAATGACATCATATTTATGACAACCAAGAATAGATGGCAACCAAACCATTGTATAAATCTTTGCATCAATTCAGTTTCCATTCAAAATTAAAATGTACATCTAACTTTCACCCTCTCCTCCCAACTTCCATCATTTCCTCACCTTGTCCCCTGAATGCAGCAGCACCACCTCACCCAGATTAACATTTTTCATATGTCAGCATGCAGGTTATTCAACCATGGGCTAACGCTCCCAAGGTTTCCTTAACATTTACTCATACATTATGATTTTAATTACTGGAGGTACAATGAAGGTATCACTGGATCGTGATCAAAAATTCCGGCTGATTCATTAGTGGGCCGTTGAGAAAATGACTTTTATAACATTACAGAAACAAAGCACATAATGAGAGGCATGGGATTTGATCATGCCCTTGATTATAACCATCTTGTGATTTTGTCTGTTGCAAATTTTCAAGTCAGGTCTTTGGGAGAAGGGGGTTAAATATATCATGCAATTTACACCCCTTTATCTGTTTGGCAATACCTATAGTGGACCCAATATGAAAACTATCCAATTACACTCAAGAGGGTGAATTTTAACTTGCAGGTGCATATTGGCGTGGGAGTCAGTGGGAGATTCAAAGTGGTGAATTAACAGCACGTTGGAAAGCCAGATTCAACCCATCGACTTCCCCATTTAACTGCAGCGTATTAGGCTGTGTGTGAGCAATCCCCTCGAGAGAGCCGGGTAGTCAATTTCAACGTGCTAATCGCACACTTAGTGATATTAACATGGCTTTTGGAATTAGCTATGAGCACATGGCTTTCCGAGGCTTCCTGAAATTCACAAGTGAAAGCAAGGCAAGGGCAAAGTGGCAACTGAGGAGGCTGAAGACATGACATGGAAATATGTCAATAAATATTGAAACCTCACAGCTGCTTTCTAGCCAGACTGTGTGAAAGGCTTAGTTCACAGCACTTGTACTGAGAGGTTACTTTCACGACTTTGGAGCTTACTTTCACAACATTGGAGGTACATCTTATCCCCACTCTGCAGCTGTGATCTATCAGGTCTGCATGGGTGTCATTTATGCTGTTTTATTTTGGGTCTCAGATGAGGACCAAGATGGCCAGCAGCAGGAGCAAGAGCAGGAGCAGCAACAGAAAAGAGTTTTTGGTATTGACACTGAATATCACAATGGAAAGCAATATGAAGCTAATTGTTTTGTGAATTACATTGGGTCAATTGTCACACTTCATGTTTTGGTCCAAAGGTTTAATTACAAGCAGGGTCAATATGACATTTCTTTTAAATGAAACTGCCATAATAAAACACGAATATAAAGGTCCATGAAGCTAAATTAATCCTGTGCGAAAAGATGTGAAATTAGTTTACCTTTTCATAGAAGCTCTGATAACATAAGTAAACATTGCAGGGTGCACCGTGCTAAGCACAGAATATATACTCAAGAGCACCAGAATTGCACAACTCTCAGTTTATCAATAGTTATTGAAAACTGAAACATGTCATTTTACAGGAGGGCATACTGATAGTTTTATGATCAACTCATTACCAATAAATAGGATCTATACATTTGGCTGATTAACAAAGTGCAAAACAGGAGTTTTAACTGATCAAAATAAATCTCATGCACCACATCCAACACTGTAAATACCCGAATATTAGTATTACAAGGAGAATTGTTATACTAACGGTGTTTTCAAGCCAACTTGCTTCATCGCAAAATAGATTCGTTAACTAAGCTGAAATGCCACCATGGGGGATTTTCTCTGTGCACTCTATCAGTTCTATGTTGGTTGCCAGCTAAACTTTTCCAATGTGTTTTCTCATTTTTGGTTCAATTCTGACCACAATGAAAAGCCTTTTGGTTAGTAAAAAAATGTGGAAGATAATTATTACACAACTAACCAAGCTCTCCTTTCAATAATCTAATAAATAATCCTCCAAGATAATCTTCCTTCAAATATATATGTTTGCCCTCAGGAAAAGCTTTTTTTTCATAAATATTGCTGTTTTGTAACATTATCTTTATCATTCTCTCAACTGCCTCGAGAGTTGCCAACTGCAGCACTATCCTTATTTAACACAGTGATGCGGACAATCTGCAGATTAATCCACACCAATGTCAACAATGCTTAGAAAATTGCAAATTGTAAAATACAAATGTTAAAATTCCAGGAATGAATCAAATAGTCTCAGGTTTTACCGAAAGGTATCCTACTCAACAGATTGCGAATTCATCACAAATACTGGGAAAGCTAAAGCCAACTGCAATCATCAGCTGAACGTAGAATCTTCTAGTCTTGGGGTATTTAAAAGGAACAACTGCCAACAGCTACTTATCCTTGAAAACTTACAGATAGCTGAACTGTCCATACTGTACACTCCTCTCTGATACTTTGATATTGGCCCAAATATGGCTGGAAAATTAGTGGGGAGTTCACAATACATGTCATGTATGGCAATGGGCCGAATGGCCTAATTTCTGCTCCTATGTCTTATGGTCTTATTAGGTTCTTGATTGGTATGGGTATCAAAGGTTATGGGGAGAAGGTGAGAGAATGGGGTTGAGAAACTTATCAGCCATGATTGAATGGTGGAGCAGACTCGATGGGCCGAATGGCCTAATTTCTGCTCCTGTCTTATGGTCATTATTTATGTGCATATCGACCAGAAACTTCAGGCGATGAAACGACATACTATGAATTGTGAATTGTCATATCTTGCTGATGAATTGATGCCACTCTGCCATTTGACTCACACAAACAGCAGCTCTCTCTCAATCTCTCCATTATCTTTAAGAACTTGTTGGATTAGTAAATTAAACTCACTAACGAATGCTAAGTCTGACACTTAGCAATGCAAGTATCCTTTTAACAACATGGTAATTGTTAATAAAATGCTAACCAACCTCTCTGGCCCAGAAAGAGAACTACATAAACTGCTGAGTCCCAGTCCTAGCAAATTCTATTTAGATATCTAAAGTTAAAAACAAAGTTCTTATTTTTTCCTGTCTCTTATTCTGTTTCTTTGAATCCAAACTTTATTTCTCTCTATACGTTTCTCTTTATCCGCCCGATCCAAGTTGACCAACACTTGAGAAAAAATTAAGGGATACTTTAGCATTGTGGACTGTGCGACCAGGAGGGGGTGCTGGTGAACCTGAGTGGGGTGGAGAGAGGAGGGGGTATTTGCTGGCAAACCAATGAGAGCAGAGGGAGGGGGAGCGTTTGCTGGCAAACCTGAGAGAGGAGACTACCATATGCGTGAAAATTGTGCAAAACTAAGGGACATTTAGCAACGCAGCAGCAAACAACATGAGAAAAAGTACAATCACCTCAAATCACAGAATCACACAGTGCAAAAGAGGCCCGTTGGCCCATCGAGTCTGCACCGACATGTGAGAAACACCTGACCTACCTACCTAATCCCATTTACCAGCACTTGGCCCATAGCCTTGAATGTTATGACGTGCCAAGTGCTCATCTAGGTACTTTTTAAAGGATGTGAGGCAACCTGCCTCCACCACCCATTCCTGGCCGTCACAACCCTCTGGGTAAAAAAGTTTTTCCTCACATCCCCCCTAAACCTCCTGCCCCTCACCTTGAATTTATGACCCTCATGACTGACCCTTCAACTAAGGGGAACAGCTGCTCCCTATCTACCCTGTCTATGCCCCTCATAATCTTGTACACCTCGATCAGGTTGTCCCTCAGTCTTCTCTGCTCCAATGAAAACAACCCAAGTCTATCCAACCTCTCTTCATAACTTAAATGTTTCATCCCAGGCAACATCCTGGTGAATCTCCTCTGCACCCCCTCCAGTGTAATCACATCCTTCCTATAATGTGGCGACCAGAACTGCACACAGTACTCCAGCTGTGGCCTCACCAAGGTTCTATACAACTCCAACATGACCTCCCTACTTTTGGAATCTATGCCTCGATTGATAAAGGCAAGTGTTCCAAATGCCCTTTTCACCACTCCATTAACATGCCCCTCCGCCTTCAGAGATCTATGGACACACACATCAAGGTCCTTTTGTTCCTTAGAACTTTCTAGTGTCATGCCATTCATTGAATACTTCCTTGTCAAATTACTCCTTCCAAAGTGTATCACCTCACATTTTTCAGGGTTAAATTCCATCTGCCACTTATCTGCCCATTTGACCATCCCATCTATATCTTCCTGTAGCCCAAGACACTCAAACTCGCTGTTAACCACCCAGCCAATCTTTGTGTCATCCGCAAACTCACTAATCCTACCCCCCACATAGTCATCTATGTCGTTCATATAAATGACAAATACTAGGAGACCGAGCACAGATCCCTGTGGTACGCCACTGGACATGGACATCCAGTCACTAAAGCAGCCTGCTGTCATCACCCTCCGTCTCCTACAACTAAGCCAATTTTGAATCCACCTCATCAAATTACCCTGTATCCCACGTGCAACTGCCTTCTTTATAAGTCTCCCATGTGTGACCTTGTCAAAGGCTTTGCTGAAATCCATATAAACTACATCAACTGCACTACCCTCATCTACACACCTGGTCACCTCCTCAAAAAATTCAATCAAATTTGTTAGGCATGACCTCCCTCTGACAAAGCCATGCTGACTATCCTTGATCAAACCTTGCCTCTTCAAGTGGAGATAGATTCTCTCCTTCAGAATTTTCTCCAATAGTTTCCCTACCATTGACGTGAGGCTCACTGGTCTGTAGTTCCCTGGCTTATCTCTACAACACTTCTTAAATAGCAGAACCACATTAGCTGTCCTCCAATCCTCTGGCACCTCCCCGTGGCCAGAGAGGAATTAAAAATTTGGATCAGAGCCCCTGCGATCTCCTCCCTTGCCTCCCTCACCAGCCTGGGACACAAATCATCTGGGCCTGGAGATTTATCCACTTTTAAGTCTGCCAACACCTCCAATACCTTGTCACTCCCTATATCAATTTGCTCAAGAACCTCGCAGTCCCTCTCCCCAAGTTCCATACCTTCATCCTCATTCTCTTGGGTGAAGACGGGTGTGAAGTATTTGTTCAACACTCTACCAATGACCTCTGGCTCCACCCATAGATTTCCCCCTCGGTCCCTCATGGGCCCTACTCTTTCCCTGGTGATCCTCTTCCTATTGATATACTTATAGAATATCTTGGGATTTTCCCTACTTTTACCAGCCAGAGCTTTCTCATATCCCCTCTTTGCTCTCCTAATTGCTTTCTTAAGCTCCACCTTGTACTTTCTGTACTCCACTAATGCCTCCGCTGATTTGCTTCCCTTGTACCTGCTAAAAGCCTCTCTTTTCCTTCTCATCGTAACCTGAATATCTCTGGTCATCCATGGTTCTCCAGGTTTGTTACTCCTTCCTATCACCCTAGCGGGAACATTTGAGCCTGTACCCTCCCCATTTCCTTTTTGAACGCCCCCCCACTGCTCCTCTGTAGATTTCCCCACAAGTTCCCAGTCTACCTTGACCAAATCCTGCCTTATTTTACTGAAATCCGCTCTCCCCCAATCCCAAACATTTTTTTGTAACTTGTCTATTTATTTGTCCATAACAAGCTTAAATTGTACCATGTTGTGGTCGCTATCACTAAAATGCTCCCCCACCACCACCACCTCAGGCACCTGTCTGGCTTCATTGCCCAGAATTAGGTCCAGCACTGCGCGGTCCCTTGTTGGACCCTCTACATATTGACCGAAAAAGTTCTCCTGTACACATTGAGAAATCCACTCCATCCATGCCCGTAACACTATGTCTATCCCAATTAATATTGGGAAAGTTAAAATCACCTAATATAATTACCATATTGTTATTGTTTTTACACACCTCCACAAATTGTGCACATTTTTGCTGCTCAATTTCCCGCTAACTATCTGGGGGTCTATAATAAACACCTAACAATGTGGCTGCCCCTTTTTTATTCCTAAATTCTATCCACAAAGCTTCATTCGATGCCCTCTCCAAGATATCATCTCTCCTTACTGCAGTAACTGACTCCTTCACTAATAATGCAATGCCTCCTCCTCTTTTACCCCCTCCCCTGCTTCTATATTCCGGAATGTTGAGCTGCCAATCCTGCCCCTCCCTCAACCGCATCTGTGATGGCTACTTTATCACAACTCCACGTATCAATCCTCACCCTTAACTCATCCGTTTTACCTGCAATACTCCTGGCATTAAAGTAGAGGCCATCCAGCCTTGCCTTGCTCCCCTGAAACTTAATGCTGCTGTACTCCCTCTGACTTGATTATTTTACTGTATTATGATGTGCCCCTATTCTGCTAACATTGTGTCCCCTCCCCCTAACGAATTAGTTTAAACTCCTCCCAACAGCACTAGCAAACCCGCCCGCAAGGATGTTATTCCTGTTCTGGTTCAGATGTAGACCGACCCGCTTGTACAGGTCTCACCTTCCCCAGAAACGGTCCCAGTGATCCAGGAATCTATAACCCTCCTGCACCAACTCTTAAGCCACGTATTCATCTGCGCTATTCTCCTATTTCTGTGCTCGCTAGCATGTGGCACTGGGAGTAATCCAGAGATTACAACCGGAGAGGTCCTGCTTTTCAGTCCACTGCCTAATTCCCGGAATTCAAATCCGGGATGATTGGTCACCCTGAACTGATTTGGCTCTAATTGACCCTTCTTCTCCGCTGTTCCTTTGTTTCTTTTTCTATCCTTAAATCTCATTAAGGAGACTGACAGTCCCATCATTCACTAAGGTCACAGATTCCCTGCTGTCCTCTCCACACCCTTATCAAATCGCACTCCCAGCATCTTGCAGGGTAAAATTTTTCGAGCTGAAGAGTGCAGGAAAAATCCTCAGTTGTAGACCTCAACATTACGATTAATAAAGAAGTGTCGTGGCACTTTGTGGAAGTTGGACTGGAGGTGTCCACTGCATACATGCCAGCCAAAGACTTTTGAAAGGCAGCAAGTCGATTTCGGAAACCTTGGCACCATGTGAACGTGCAGCAAATGACTGAATTGGACCACCGGAAATTTGCAGCCAACTTTATCATTCACTTCATTATAATATAGTGAAGGCCAAAGTAACTAAGTACATGACTATCACCCCTCAATTAACTACACAGAATTCTGAGCTATTGTTGAATAACAACTCACACCATCATCTACCTCTCCTCAATCCCAAGAATACTTTTCTGCCAATTGTACATAGGATTGTTAGCAGCTATACTGAAAGCATACAGCAATTCTAAATCATTTTAGATCTTCATAAACATGTAGAACAATCAGAATAATGTTGGATTACATGTGGAACAATTTTAATCACAAGTCTATCATGCTCCACCAACTTCATACCAAAACACTATTATCAAGGGCAAGCAGCTGATCCACAAGGGTAGGAAACAGTTGCAACAGGGTACAAAGGATTAGATAAAAAAGACTGCAAAACTGAAAACATGAGGTTCTGATGAAGAGTTACACCCAATGTTAATTTATTTTTGCAAATACTGATTCATCTGCCTTGTATTTGAAGTTTTTTTTCCTTTTTTTTTAAACAAAGAATGAGGTTGACGCTGCTTGCAAATTGGTGAGTTTTTGTTTATTTTTCAGCTTGCCAAATCTGGAAAGTAACTCACCCCAGGTTGGTTGGCAAGCAAACATTTCCAGCCCTGACGTCATCTCAGGTCATACAGTCCAGCTTGTATTTATCAGTTTTGAGCTTCAGCTTTGGTTACCTCAAACAATAATTACCGTACTATGCAAGGAGAGATTTACAGCGTGCTTGAGGTTTAAAATGTTTTCTTTA
Source organism: Cetorhinus maximus (assembly GCF_964194155.1). NCBI lineage: Eukaryota > Metazoa > Chordata > Chondrichthyes > Lamniformes > Cetorhinidae > Cetorhinus > Cetorhinus maximus. The sequence goes on along the minus strand of NC_135882.1, from coordinate 14,579,069 downwards.
GAATGCAAACAGCTAAAACAACTGTAGTACATACAGAAAATCAAGCATTCTTGTGATGAATCACTGTTTGCTCAGTGAATATAAATTCTGAATATGTGGGTAAATGTACCACTTAGACTTCACGAGATCTCAGTTTAGAATCTAGTTTGTTGACCACGTAGATAACAGTCACCGCTCTTGTTACATCCTTGACCATTTAAATACAAATGGGGTGTAATTCTGAGTTTTATGTGGCAACTTCTAAACTAAACTTTGTTGATTTAGCTGACTGTCACTCCTGTTATAACTTAATTAAAATAATTCACAAGTTCTGGATGCAGGCACATTTTATACTGGTCCCAAATCACTCGTGACGTAAAATGGGAAATGAACTGTAACATAATCATTTAATGGTACAAGGAGGAATAACTATACTAATTGGTGGCGCTCAGTCATTCCGCTTCCTGTGTTTTAAGAGTGGCTGGTCACATGCAGCTTGGGCAGTATTTTGTGGAGAATTCTGTCCTTGTGATGTTGAGAACATTTCCTCCCAGTGACTTTATGAATGGGAACAGTAAACTATAAACATCACTTCCTATTCATGTCATTGCAGTGGAACTTAAGAGCCAGCATACAGATCCAGCAGCAGAGGTACCCAATTGATAGCAAATAGAAACAGGGTTCAAGCCATCAATGTTGGGCTCAAGGCGATGATTCTTGACAGCAGATTGAGTGCTATAATGAAATATAAGCAAGACAGGAGTTAAAAGGAATGTGAAGGGTTTCACTCGAGCTGTAATAACTAAAGATGCTTTGATCTAAAGTTGCTAAGCTGCCAACACATAAAACTTCAGTTTAGCTGACCACGTAGGCAGATTTATAGCTGCAAGTGAGGATTTGCAAACTGCTGGCATTAAGAATCACCAATATCTCAAGCTTTGTTTTATCAAGGTAACATTAATTCAGAGTGATTATGAAGGTGTAATTATTTGTTTAGTTATGTTAATTTGGTTGGTTGTTTAGCCTTAGATTGGCCCTCCAACACCATTCATTCTTACGCCTAAAATTGGGAAATTTGGAAAAATTGTACTTGTTTGAAAATTCTGTAGCATTATATAAGCTGTAGCAATGACTGACTGCGACCTCCAAAAAACTTCTCACATTGTAACCGGAGTTCAATGAAAACATTTCTAAACATTGCTTAAAGCAGTGATCTACCCAGTTCATTTATAGCCATTCATGCAACAGCCAACGTAAATCCAGTCCCTACATCAAACAGTATTTAATGCCTCTGTAATTTCATCATCAATAGCATTCATTCTTCCATGAAAATGAACTGACTGCATCTGGTTCAAGAATGTTGTTAATCTGGATGGGTAGCATACAAAATACCTTAATTCTGACACCATTTCTTTCACAGAATCATGGAATGGTCAGCACGGGAGGCAGCCATTTGGCTTATCATACTTGTGCAAACTCTCCTGTGCAAATTATCCCCGCTATCCTGTGCTTTCCCCACAGATGCGTAATTTTTCTCCCTTCAATTATTTACCCAATTTCCTTTTGCAAGTTATTACTGAATCTATTTCCACCACTCTTTCAGGAAGTGCATTCCAGATCACAACTAGTTGGGGATTCTTTTTTCATGTTGCATATGGTTCTTGTGTCAATCGCCTTGAATTTGTGTCCTCTAGTTACCGACTCTTCTGCTACTGAAAACAGTTTCTCCTTACTTATTCCATCAAAACCATTCAAGGCTTTGAACAACTCTTTCAAAACTCCTCTTAACCTTCACTGACCCAAGGAGAAAAACCCCAGCCTTTACAGTGACTCTACATCACTGAGTCCCCTCATCCTTGGTACCATTCTAGTAAAATTCTTCTGTATCCTCTCAAAGGTCTTGATATCCATTACATTCTATTTAAGGTAAGTATCAATTTTCTAACTAGTCAGTAAACCTTGCTGCGTCGATGCTCATGTGATATCACCTTAAAAACAGGCAGTACCAATATGCAAAAGGTCTGTACTCTGGTTTGCAGGAATACACAGAATTTTCATAAAGTACTTCTGCCAGTTTGATAAAAAAAATTATTTTATGTACCTGAGAAGGTGCTGCTCAATCCCACCAAAGGCAGTAAAGAATTTATCCCCCACAACACAATATTCTAATTGTATTTTTAAAGTGAAACAGCATTTTGCAGATGTTCTCAGACCAGAAGTGCTAAAATGTCTACTCTCAATCAAAGGTTAATTCATTCCCACGGCAACCCTTGGGGGCAGACTGGTCAAATGAGAAACTGGGGGATTTCCTGAGTTCCCTATGGAAAGGCAATGCACCCATGTGTAACCCCTCAAGAGCACAGTCTTTCAACTGTGGGCCCAAAGGAAATCAGAGAAGGCGGATCCTTAAGGTCAGCATATTTTTGCTTGTCATTAGGACTTTTTAAAATGTGTCTTTATTCATTAATTAATAAAATACATGAGTCTGGACCTTTCCAATTGCTTACTATTCATTTTCTTGGGCGGATAAGTGCCAGAAATAATGGTAGATATTGAATATGTGCGCCCCTATTTGAGCAAGTACATTCAAATGAAATGTTAACAATGAAAATAGGTCGTCCAACTTACTCTACATCATTAACTCTTAGCAACACTGGTTGTCAGGAATGCTGCTACTTCCTTAACATCAAGCATTGCTTGGAGGGCAATCGTCTAAATGTAAAGACGATATTAGCCTAGTAAAATCAGTTGCACTAGAAAAATCAAGGTAATGTAAAATTTAACTGGCGCCATTGGTCACTCTACACTGTGCAAATGTCACAGTAATTTTTATTTCCTCACCCAGTGGGACTGGATATGCTACATGGAGGTCACTTTCTTCATTATAACTAGCCTGAATCTGGCAGATTAACTGCGAGATTTATCTTGAGCATTCAGGGACCAATGAAGTGTGAAAGATCGGGAGAGTGCAGAGTTTAGCCACGAACTTCCGCAGAATTTTAGGGATGCAGATGGCCTAAAATTATTTTTTAAATTGTGTGCAATTTTGTTACGTTTTAAGATAAAGCAATTTAATTTAGGATAAAGGGCAACTGAAGCCCACAATGTGTGCTGCCTACAGAATATGGGAGGCCCTAGATACTTATGTCCATGAATAAGGCAAGCGGGTGACCATTCAAAGGGTAGGAAGAGTAGATTGTGCACAGGGTCAGGAGAGACACAGAAGCAAAACACAGCACCATGGAGCAAGTCACTGTGAAGTACAGAAGTGAAGTACAAAATCTATCAATAGGGGAACTCCAATCAGGGGAATAGACAGGTATGTCTAAATAAAGGGACTTGCAAACAAATTAGAGAAAAATGCAGGAACAATTACCACCAAGATAATTATAATTAATTATTCACATAAAGACCATGGGAAGAATAATCAAATGACAAAGTAGGATATGATTTGTTCTCCAATATACCCAGGATTCCTTTTGAATCAGAATCTGGAGTCAAGATTCTACAGCACAGAAAGAGGCCATTCAGGTCCTCAGACCAATGCCAACTCTTCAAAAGTGCCATCAATTTTGTCTCATTTCCTTGCCGTTTTTCTTTATCACTTTTAGTGTTGATGTAGCAACAAGATGACACACTTTATAATGGCAACTGAGGACCAAGTAAGCATTCTGCTGTGAGCTAAGTAATACAATACTTGACCCAATCTGATATCCCAGGATGCAGTTTATGCCCGGCCAGCCAGCCTGCCTCATGAATTGGTCTTAAGGAAGAGAGGGGAAAGGGAGTTGATAGTGGCGTCAGGTGGGCCTGTGACAAGCAGTTAAGGTTCAGATAATCCTGCAAGTCAATGTCCTAAGAGGAACCCTGGCTATAATCAGTAAAGTGTATTGGTGAAATACACCATAAATTTCACAGGCTAAATTCCATCAGTGCACTTACACACAAAGAATTATTCCATCAATCTGCAGCTGAACTCTTTATATTTTGTTAAGCATTCTTTTGGAAAAGGGAATGAACACCCCATATTAGGGGAACTTCTGAGTAGCTTGGTTTGCAGATTCAAATATGATGATGTATTTACAGGCATTGATACCACTAGATTAAATCAAAGTGCTTCTGATTAAGAAATGGAGTTACATAAGCCCTGTGTATTTCATATTGTGCCATAGCTTAACTACAGATGGTGTGTGAAAGGTGTTAAATGCATTAATAAACTGCACATCAATGGATGTCAGAAGATTGTTAACACTTGACAGATCTGGACACCCCATATTGATGCATCAGGCATTGTTTCTAATACAGTCGCAATAAGGAAGACTGTTTTATGCGACAAGCTATGGGAGAAAAGTAGTAGGTGAGAAATTTTGCAGTCGACAGTCGATGCAATTTCCACGGTCACACATCACTAACATTCCATCAAGCAACTTTCTGGTAATGTAAATCTAGGCTGACACTTCAATGTAGTACTGTGGGAGTGCTGAACAGTTAGAACTTCTGTCTTTTGGATGAGACATTAAAACCAAGGTAGCTGCTGCTGGAAATCACACTGTGCAGTTCAACAATCAGAGTATTTCTGCAATGTTTGTTGCCTTACAGGAATGTATCAGCTAAAAACAAAGTCCTGCTATAAAATGCCCTTTAGCAGACAAATTCATTGCATTAAAGTACTTGTAATTTTTATTTTCTTAATAAATAAGTTTAGTACAGAGATTAAAATAGTCACAAAATGCCAAAAACAACAAAACTTTATTGTTACAATCGGTGAGTAACAATCTGTTTCATTCTTATACTTCAGGGAACAATTAAATTTAACATAATTTTTAAAAGCAATGATTACTAACATTTCTCCTTTAAAACATATTTGTGCCTATTCATACTTCTTGCGGTAAAAGGCTTGCTTTGCTTGCGATTCGGAACCCTGCTGAAGATGATGATTACTTAACAGCATGCAATTTCACAGGGGCTGGTCGCCCCTTGGTATGTAACCCAAGTGGTCATTCTTCATGTGCAAGCTTTGGTGGTAAGCATGGGAAGAATGCTGACATAAGGATGATCATAATTAAGCCAACCTTGTCCTATCCATATGATACACATTTCCAGCAGAGATCACTAAACAGAAATCAGGAACAGGAACAATGGCTGATCTTTCTCTCAAGTATTGAGTGGCACTGGGGTCTGTTAAAGAACTGTGCTGGCACAACATATGAGGTAGTACAGATACAAGATCAAACCTTCCATTTTCCTCACCTACCTGACTCATCTGCTCACTGTATAAACTCGCTGAGCCATTTCTACAGGTCAGAATTGGTTCATTTCATGCTTAGCCACCCACTTCAAAACTAAACATACAGTTGTGTCTAACAGTGCCTCACAGTACACCAAGATGTAGGTCCAAGGCTTGCACTACGAAAAGGTGAGCTCAAATGTCTGTCAAGTATCAGCTTCAAAACCGGGTAAATATAACCACTTTGCTACCGTACCCATTCGCGCAAAGTTCATGGTAGCTAGTCAAAGAGAAAGTTGGTTGCCCTTTTAAAAAGAATAAAGAGAAACATTTACATCCTTGTATTTGGTTCCATTTTTCATAAATGAAATGTTTTTGTTTAAATGACAAGCACTGTTGATGTGTACTGAATTATAGTTCCTGAGCCTTACCATGGAGACGAATTGAATCAATATTGGTAGGAATACAATCATTACTGCAGGGATTATATCGTCATTTGTGTATTTTAATTCATCTCCCCTACACTCAGGGGTCTAGTACAACAAGAAGTCTGGCCGCAATGTCAACCATTTGCTCCTTAAAAAATCAACTAAAAAATGAAATAATTCCAGCACCAATCACAATTATTCCTAATTGTTTGATTGCAAGATTCTTTTATCACAAATTCATTGTGATGGGAACCCAACAACAACCTAGGTGCCTCACACACAACCAAAAGAAAACATGTGGTTAAAGGGTGAAGAGGAAATCATTTTAAAACGCACCAAGGGACAGAATGTTAAAAAAAAAGCCGTTGTACAATATGGGAGTGAAGATACTTTTAGACCTAATTAATGTTTAATGGGGTCATAAGAAAACGACAGGATAAGGAAACATGGGGAAAAGTGACATTTCTGTTTTGGTTACACATTAATATGCTGGAGAAAAAGCAGAACATGGTGTGCATAGTTCAATACTAGTTCGCATTAAGTATTAAACTCTTTAAATTCTCCTTTGGATATTCACATAAAATTCCAGCCCTTTTCACAAGACCAAGAAAACTGAAAAGTGAAGGCTGTTTTTCCCCACCCCTGCATTACACTACGTTTGTAAATAACAAATCAGTCTCTCAAAGTCCACAACCAAATTTAACAGGGTTAGCGTTCAATTATTTCTCCACATCATCAACAAAATTGATGTAGATACAATGGTTCAGGACGATTGGTGAATGCATTGGCCTCTATAAATTTGCATTTGTTCATCTGATTCTGGTTTAATTACCAATTAACTACTTTGAATTGAAGGGCATTTTTATTATTATGTACTGTACTTTTAACGTGCATAAATATTGGGTAGCAACAAACAAAATGACTGTGTTGGTATGAAACTTACCCATTAAAAAGTGTAACAGATGCATTTCATAATCAAAACTGCTATTTTCAAATCTGATGCCATGGGGCTAAAATTATAATTTTACGTTATCAATTTGTATTCATGGTGATTATACTGATTAAGTTGTGTTACAAAATGCCACAAATACATATACGGATGTTCATTTGTTAAAAACATGGTTTCTGTTTCTCTCTATGGATATGCTAATGGCCTTCAGAAACGAGTAAATTGAAGGGAAACCTGGTTACTACTTGCCATGAAAGTGTAAGAGCTGAGATTTATAACCATTGCACAACAGCACGTAAACTAATTTATAAAAAGCATGATAAAAACAAAAATGTTTCTTGTATACTGATGGCCACTAAACCCTGTACCAGCACAAAGATGTATGGTCGTGTGGATATTTATGCATTAAATAAGTTACCTCCAATGTGCACATTAGAAAGATGCCACGTTCCTTTGAGTTCATAAGTAAATATTTTATTATAAAAAATTTAATTAATACAGCTATTAATGGCAATGGCCCCGAAAGGTTACAAAGAATAACAAAATGTGAAATGCAGAAATAACCTGTGGTAATAATGTGACTCACGACAAAATCTGCAACAGCACACTTCAGAATGCTTCATGAGTCATGTAGACCTTCCTGTTTCTTTCATCAATCTGATCTCTGTTGGCAACTGTGTCTGATCATTTAAGTACATTCTGATTAACCGTTTGAAGACCACATCCTTGATTAAACAGAACGCATCTGCTGAAACTTGTTACATATGAGATAGGCTCTTGTCTGGTGTGGTCTTTCGACCAGCAGCTGCCCAACAGCTACAAAACATACTACCACTTACTGTCGACCGATTGTGATTTCTGTCTTGTTTATTAATTAATAACCATAAATTTGGAAGCAGAAAAAAGTTTCCTTATTGAACATCAACTGACTGAAGAAGTGGGAAAACAATGTAATGCATGCTACACAATTCGTCAGGGAAGAGAGGAAGTAATATGTGCCGATTCTTGACCGTTCTCATACACTGTTTAACATCTGGTTTCAGAACAGCATTGACAGAGGCTTGGGAAAAAAATATACCTGCCTGCAAAGTTTTTTCAAAAAAAATTTACCTAGTGTTTTTGATTTTAATTTTGCGCATTCATGCCAGTAAAACACTATATGGAGAAACAATTTATCAATAGAAGAACAGTGATTTTGTACTGCACTCTGTGGGCACAAAAGACTTGTAATTCAGCCAGGGAAATTTGGGAGAACTCACTGGTGCCAGAAAGCGGAAAGGTAAACAGTAATGGCAATAATTGTTTACGTGAACAAAATTTTATCGTAGAGAAGACCAATATTGTGACAATTTGTCTGCAAGGGAAAAGACTGGAAATTTAAAGGAAACTAAAAAGAAAAAAAGTAGAATTGCCTTCAACAAAGAGTACAATGAAATCCAGAGTACAATATTGGATGCCAATGAGCGGTTGGCAACATGGTGTCTTTAGAGCATACAAGTAATCAGGAGTGTTTTATGAGTGAGCAAGAGTATTAGAGAAGTAATGGGCAAGCTACCAATGAAGAACATTTTCTACAGGAAACATGCTTATAAGAAATGCTGTGAGGAAAAAAGAACAAAAATATGAGAAATAATAAAACAGAGTTGGAAAGCTAAGTATTTTGTCGTCATGTTAGGAGTATGTAAAATGAGTAAAAATAGTCAGTTGGTAGGACAGAACTTGAGTAATGCTGAAAAAAAAGACATGCTGTTGAAGCTTTCATCTTGCATTCATCAGGACAGACACAAGAATGCCAAATTTCAAAGGGAACAATGATCAATACTGCATGAAAAAAGGGGTGCTGATTGGTTAGCAAATCAGTGCATTTGCCATAACAATGTCTCGACCAGAGTTGATTTGGCAACCAATCAGCGTCCCTTTTCTCATGCAGAATAAATTGTTGTTCCCTTTGAAATTTGGCATTCTTGCATCTGTTCTGATGTGTGCAAGAACAAAAGCTTCAATAGCATGCCTCTTTTTTCAGCAATAATGAATAAAAGCTAAGACAGCACAATTCCAGGTTGCTGAGAACATCTTAAGTAGCAACAGAAGATTTTTCAAAATTTTACAATAAATGTCGGGAGAAAGTATTGTCCAACTATCTTCAGTTGCTTCATCAATGACCTTCCTTCCATCATAAGATTAGAAGTGATTTAAAAAATGGCAATATTTGCCCAAATTGGAATAGCATGCAACTTGGAGGGGATGATTGCAGCCTGTTCAGCCCGTTCACGATTCGACAGATAACAAAGCAGCCCATACCCAAATATTGCACAACATCCAAGTTTGGGATGATAACTGGCAAGTAACATGTGTGCAATGTCACAAAATGAACACTTCCAACAAGAAAGAGGATAACTATCTTCCTTTGACATTTAAAACTCTGACATGGTGTCAGCATCTACGAGTCTTAGTGTCAGTTTGGCTGGGATGATAGCATTTTCACCTTTGAGTCAGAACACTGTAGCACATAAGTTTAGTACTGAGGGACTGCTGGTTGCTGAGGGAATTATCCTAGTATCTAAGCTCACATTTCTACCTCAGCCAACAGCACCAATATTAGATTAACTAGTCATTCACCTCCGATGCTGTTTGCGGTCTGTTCGCAAACTGGCATTTTTTTAATGGGATATGAGTATCACTGGCAAGGCCAGCATTCATTGTCCATCCATATTTGCCCTTGAGGCAGTGGTGGTGAGTCATCTTCCTGAGCTGCTGCAGTCTATGTAGTGTAGGTACACCCAAAGTGCTGTTTGGAAGGGAGTTACACACTTTGTTCCTGACTGTCGCTGGATCAAGTGATACAGTTCCAAGTCAACATGGGCTGTGGCGTGGATGGGAACTTGCAGTGGTGATGTTCCCATGTGTCTGCTGTCCTTGTTCTTCTAGGCTGTCGAAGGAAGCTTGGTGAGTTGCTAGTTGCTGCAATGCATCTTGTAGATGGTACACACTGCTGCCACAGGTGCTGGAGGGAGTGGGTATCGGGTAGTGACAGTTTGGTGGGTGGGCGGGGTGGTGTCTGCTTTGTCCTGAATGGTGTAGAGCTTTTTGAATGTTGTTGGGGCCACACACACATCCAGACAAGTGGAGAGTATTTCATTACACTCCTGATCATGCACTGTAGATGGTGGAGAGGTTTTGCAGAGTCAGGTGGTGTGAGTCACAACAGAATTCCCAGCTTCTGACCTGCTCTTGTAGCCACAGTATTTATATGGCTGCTCCAGTTTAGTTTCTGGTCAATGGGAACCCCCAGGAAGTTGATGGTGGAGCATTTAGTGATGGTAATGCCATTGAACATCAAGGAGAGATGACTACATTCTCTCTTGTTGGAGGTGATCATTGCTTGGCACAAATGTTACTTGTCATTTATGAGCCCAAGTTTGAATATTATCTAGGTCTTGCTGCCAGAGGGCACAGATTGATTCAGTATCTACGGAGGCATAAATTTTACTGAACACTGTGCAATCAGCAGCGAACATCCCCACTTCTGACCTTGTTGGAGGAAAAGTTACCAATGAAATAGCTCAAGATGGGTAGGCCTAGGACACTATCCTGAGGAACTCCTGTAGTGACACCCTAGGGCTGAGATGATTGACCTCTAACCACAATCACAACCACAATCACCTTTCTTTGTGCTATGTATGACTACAACCATTGGCGTGCTTTCCCCCTGATTCAGTTTTGCTAGGGCTCCTTGATGCCACAAGCTGCCTTAATGTCAAGGGTAGTCACTCTCACCTCACCTCTGGAATTCTGTTCTTTTGTCCACGCTTCGGCCAAGGCTTTAATGAGGTCTGGAGCCGAGTGGTCCTGACAGAACCCAAACAAAACATTGGTGAGCAGGTTATTGCTGCGCAAATGTCACTTGATAGCATTGTCGATGATACCTTCTGTGACTTTGCTGAAGATTGATAGTAAACTGATGGGGCAGTAATTGGCTGTTGAATTTTTCCTCCTTTTAGTGGAATGGACAGGACATAATGGGCAATTTCCAACATTGGCAGGTAGATACCAATGCTGTAGCTGCTGTTCACACCTATGCAGCAATGAGTACATTTCAGAAAACAGAATTCATTGGATACTTATGACAAAATGTAAGTGTTTTTTTCTTAAAATGAGATATTGAATGAAATTAACATCTTGCATTTCTGTAGCAACTGACCATGTCCCTCAGAAATGTTCTAAAGGACTGCACGTTAATTACTTCGAAACAGTTATAATGGAGAAGTATATTTTTGGTATTCTTGGTTGAGAGAGAAGTATTGGCCAGAACATAGGGAGAATTCCTCTTCAAATATTGCCATGAGCTCATTAACATCCACCTAATTAGGCAAATGGAACTTGGGTTTAATGTTTCTTCTGCAAAACTGCAGCACTCCTTTACATCTGCATGGAAGTGTCAGCAAAAATAATGCACTCCAGTCCTGGAGGAGGATTTAGACTTGCAACCTTCTGATTCAGGGGACAGTAGGCTGCCAACTGATCCAAGCTGCCTCCCCAATTTGTAAAAATGTGTATTTTTTGCAGGTTTTCTTGCTTTGGAAGAGAATCTAGGTGCCTCAGAAATGACTAACTTCCATTATTTAAAAATAAAAAGGTTAAGGGGCATGCCTAGAAACTACAGATCAATAAGTTTACCATCTATTAAATGATTGAGAGATCTAGTGGACGCTTAGAAAAGAATCAAATGCAAAGGGCTGCCAGTAGAGATTCTGGAAAGGGAGGTCCTGTTTAACGAATCTTACTAATTTCATGGACAGGATAATTGCAATTAGCATAATATCCTCAGATTTTCAGAAACATTTTGACAAAGTTCCACATTAATGATTGATGGCTAAGGCTAATGGTAAGGAGACCCCAAACAGGTGGTCATGTAAGGTACTTAACAGAGAATTGGCTTAAAAACAGGAAGCAATCAGAACAGAAAGTGCTTATGAGCAGCATAACCTCGAGCTAGTCACAGGATCCTTGATATATTTATTAATACATGCACGTATGGACAGGCTTGTGTATATAAGCAGAATATCCAAATTTAGAGATGATAAACTGTGAGGTAGGATACATAACAAAGGTAACATAAACTACCCAGTTCCTCAGAGTAATGTTCTAGGCACAACCATCTACAGCTGCTTCATCGATGACTTTCCCCCATCATAAGGTCGCTGATGATTGCGCAATGTTCAGCAACAATCCCGACTCCTCGGATACTGAAACAGTGTGTCCATATGCAGCAAGACCTAGACAACTTTCAGGCTTGGGCTGATACGTGGTAAGTAACATTCATGCTACACAAGTGCCAGGCAATGACCATCTCCAAGAAGAGAGAATCTAACTCTTGACATTCAATGACAATACCATTGCTGAATCCCCCACCATCAACATCCTTGGGGGTTACCATTGACCAGAAACTGAACTGGACTAGCCGCATAAATACTGTGGTTACAAGAGCAGGTCAGGGGCCGGGAATTCCACGGTAAGCAACTCACCTCCTGGCTCCCCAAAGCCCGTCCACCATCTATAAGGCACAAGTCAGGAGTGTGATGGAATGCGCTCCACTTGCCTGGATGAGTGCAGCTCCAACAACAAGAAGCTGGACACCATCCAGGGCAAACCAGCCCACTTGATTGGCACCCCATCCATCACCTTCAACATTCTCTCCCCTCAGCAACTGTGCACACTGGCAGCAGTGTGTACCATCTGCAAGGTGCACTGCAGAAACTCACCAAGACTCCTTTGACAGCACCTTCCAAACCTGTGACATCCACACCAAGGAAGACAATGGCAGCAGATGCATGAGAACACCACCACCTACAAGTTCCCCTCCAAGCCACACACCATCCTGACTTTGTACCATATCGCCATTCCTTCATTTTCACTGGGTCAAAATCCTGGAACTCCTTTCCTAACAGCATCATGGATGTACCTGCACCACATGGACTGCGATGGTTTAAGATTCCGGTTCACCGCCACCTTCTCAAGGGCAATTAGGAATGGGCAACAAATGCTGGCCTAGCCAGCAATGCCCACATCCTGTGAAAGAATTTTAAAAAACGGATTTAAAAGAATTTAGGTCTTTCATGCAGGGAAAACTAAGGTGCAATTTAATGTGGAGAAATATGAAATAATTAGAAAAGGAGCAAAGAATCAACATAAGAGCAATAGATAAGTGGAGCAGTTTCACAACATACTTAGGACACAGGAGTTATATTGTTGCTGTGTATATTTTTGTTAGATCCCATCTGAAATAGGGTGTGATGCACTGTACATTGAATCATTGGAAGGTTACCAATGCCCTTAACAGGGTACAGATGTAAGCCAAATAATTTTTTTTTAAAAAAATCTTCTTTCTTGAGATGTGAATGCCACTTGCAAGGCCAACATTTGTTGCCCATCCCAAATTTCCCTCAAGAAGGTGAATTCACCACCGTTAATACCCTGGGGGTTATCATTGACCAGAAACTTAACTGGACCAACCACATAAATACTGTGGCTACAAGGCCAGGTCAGAGGCTGGGTATTCGGCAGTGAGTAACTCACCGCCTGACTCCCTAAAGCCACCTACAAGGCACAAGTCAAGAATATGATGGAATATTCACCACTTGTCTGGATGAATGAACTCCAACAACATTCAAGAAGCTCAACACCATCCAGGGAAAAAGAGCCCACTTGATGATAAGAACATAAGAAAAAGGGGCAGGAGTAGGCTATACATCCCCTTGAGCATGCTCTGCCATTCAATACAATCATGGATGATCTTCTGCCTCACCTTCCTGCCCATTCCCCCTAATCCCTTGATTCTCTGAGAAACCAAAAGCCTATCCATTGCAGCCTTGAATATATTCAAGGATGGAACATCCACAGCCCTCTGGAATAAAGAATTACAGCACTGACTGAAGGAAAGCTTCCTTAACTCAGTCCTAAATAATTGACTCCTTATCCTCAGACTGTGCCCCCACGTTCCAGATTCCCCAGCCAAGTGAAATAACCTATCAGTGTCTACCCTGTCAAGTCCTTTCAGAATTTTGCATGCTGCAATGAGATCACTTCTCATTCGTTTAAACACTGGAAAGTACAGGCCCATTTTACTCTGTCTGTAATCATAAGCCAATCTTCTCATCCAAGGAACCAATCTAGTGTACCTTTTCTGTATCACCTCCAATGCAAGTACTTTCCTGGAATATGGAGACCAAAATTGCACACAGTGCTCCAGATGTGGTCTCACCAAAGCCCTGTACAACTGCAGCAAGACTGCCTTATTGTTACACTCTAGTCCCCTTACAATAAAAGCCAACATGCTATTTACCTTCCTAATTCTTGCTGTACTAGCATGCTAACTTTGCATTCCTTATTGGAGTACATCCAAGTCTCTCTGAACATCAACACTTAAAAGTTTCACACCTTTTAAAATTATTCTTTTTTTTATTCTTACTATCAAAATTAATAACCTCACACTTCTCCACATTATACACCATTTGTCACCTTGTTGCCCACTCACTTAATGTCTACATCACTTTGCAGCCGTTTTGTGTCCTCCTCACAGCTTACATTCCCATCTAGCTTTGTATCGTCAGCAACTTTAGCTACATCACTCTCATTACATTAGTAACCAGCACCATATTCACCAGCATGAACATTCATATCCCCACCAGTGACACACTGTAGTTGCAGTGTGTACCACTGACAAGATGCCTTTCAGCAACTCACAGACTTGGACAGAATTTCACAAACGCCTAGTCTCTACTATCTCAAAGAACAAGGGCAGTGGGTGCATGGGAACACCGCCACCTGCAAGTTCCTCTCCAAGGCAAACACCATCTTGGCATGGGGAAAATAGTTATTCATTCATCATCATTGGGGCAAAATTCTGGTGCTCCCTACCTACCAACACTGTGGGAGTACCTTATCACACAGATTGCTGCAGTTCAAGAAGGCAGCTCACCACCACCTTCTCAAGGGAAGTTAGGGATGGGCAATAAACACTGGCCTCACCAATGAAGCCCACATCGAATGAACGAATAAAAACTCACACTTGGCAGATTTTTGTTGCCTATTTCCGAAGTCCAGACTGCCTTTCATAGTGTCTGTATTCTGCTTTATTGATAAATATTGACATTCAGTAAGGGATTAACAGCTTCTAAGACATTGGGGGCAAAATATTATTTCTTACAGACATGAGCTCTCAAAACTGTTGATTATTTGATCACTGGGAAATAAAACTTTCCATTAGCATATTAAACATCTTCGGCTTTGGATTCACAACTTACAGGGTTTGTCATTAGAAATGAACCACTGTAAAAACAAGCTTTAACTCCAAACACATATTTTTAAATAACTCATAAATTGATCCTTTCTTTGGGAATTGAATCAGAAGCATGACACTCTCATCATCCTCCTTCTCATCATAACCCTTAATCACTTCTGTCTTCAGAAATACATACAATTATCCCTGGAAACAAATTTATACTCACTGCTTCATGGCCTCCCCTGAAAATTTATTCCAAAAATTTGTTGCCCTTTAAGTACAAAATAGGAATTTAGGAACAGGAGGAGGCCATTCAGTCCCTCAAGTCTGTGCTTCAGTTTAATTCGATTGTGGTTGAGCTGTATCTCAATTCCATTTACCCACCTTAGTTCCATATCCCTTTATGCCCTGATAAAACCTTATTGATCATAGTCTTCCAAATTTTACTCAATCCACTATCCAAAGCTTTTTGGGGAGAGAATCAGCAATGATCTTATTGAATGGCGGAGTAGGCTCGAAGGGCCAAATGGCCTGCTCCTGCTCCTATTTCTTCTGATGTTATGACAAGTCCAACTTCCCTAATCTTTCCTAATAACTTCAATCTGATTTTTCTACTTTATTTCCTTAACTAAAGGATTTAAATAATGCAATTTTATGGTGACTTTAAATAAGAAAGTCAGAAAGTACACTCCCTCCTCTGAATTAGGTTACGGGGTGAAGCTCCACACCACAGATTTGAGTTCATAATCTAGGCTGGCACTTTATTGCAATACTGAGGGAATGCTGCACGATCTGAGGTGCTGTCTTTTGAACGACACATGAAACCTGGCTTCTTCTACCCTCTCAGGTAGGCTGCTCATGCAGAGAGCTGGCACATACACAACAGGCCGAATGGCCTCCTTCTGTGCCGGAACCATTCTATGATTCTATGATGTAAAAGACCATGTCGTAGTATTCGAAGAGGGGCAGGGGCATTCTAGCAGGGGAGTTTCAGTGCTTGAGGTTACACTGACAGGGATCGGTGAAACTGTGAAGTAATTTAAAAAGGAGAACCTAAACTTAAAGCACTGGAAACTAATGTTGGCCAGCAAAGACGGTGGCAATGGGTTTGGTGAGGGATAGGACATGAGTAACACATCATTTAATATGAAGTTCCCTCAGCTAAACCTCATTTAAAACCGCTATTCAAAGAGGTGTAACAATAGCCGAAAGCGACTGGGATGCAATTAACCTCTCTCTCCTTTTGTGGGAATTGGCCAAGCTTCCTCTTTGCACGTTCTCAATAACATAATTCAGATAAGGAAGTAACAATGCAGACAATCATAGGTTGAGCCCTCACTCCACGAACCCATAGTACTGGTCATTGGAGCACAAGTTCTGAGAGTCACTTCTGACTCAATGAGAAAATCTCTGCTTCAAGTAAGAGGAATTACATTTCTTCCGAGTCCAGTTAATTAATGGATTGTGACCCGGGAACAAATTGGTCCCACATAATGTAAAGCAAAATGGCAGTATAAAATATGCACATCTGAACTTTTGGCCAAATCTGCTCTGACTCAGGCCAGCTAACTCAGCACAGACCAGGAACCAAGCCTGTATCTGCCTGACTTAATTCTATGACAGGCCGTGCCTTTCCCCATCAAGCAATTGGTACAGCCATTTCCTCTATTACTAATAAATTAGTTTGGCGAGAAGCATTCCTAAGTTGGGTAACAATAACGAGTTAAATTTTAATCCTCATTTGAATTAGTCAACATTTTCAAAGAAAACTACTGTACGGTTGGAGGTTGATTGAAGTTCACATACAATGGTGATACAGGTTGCACAATTTCTGTTTGCAGAATCAAATCAGCTGGGTCTGCTGTTTTTTTTAAAGGCAGCAATAAGTAAAGTTTTGCTACATAGATCAGTTTAGCAACACTTTGAAAATCGGTTTATAAAACAAAATCTGGCAGGAGGACCAGGAATAGCAGTTCTTTTCATTTTGTGGGGGAAAGGAAAGCTTATGTTGCAACATGTACAGGCAAAAGTGTTGGCAAATATCTGAATGAAATTCCAAAAGTATTTCTTCCATTTCTCACAGGTACATTCTAACAAATGTTCTCTCTAACTTCTGTTTGCTGTGCGCGGCTGGCTTGTTGCATTGTAAGGTCCCTTTGGGACTGCCACACGGCTATTCCTGCAATCATCGTAAAGAGAACCTTACTTGTACGCAGCCTGTTTGTTCACTGTATGGTACATTCCTGATTGCGGTGCAACTTAAAGGGAACATCGGCGGATAGGCAAGGAGGCTACATTTTTCATATCTAGTTGGTTTCCTGAAGCAATGCACACAGGGAGTAAAGACCAAGTGTAGTCTTTAGTTGAAATAAGGTTAGGGATTAACTGGACCGGAACATGCAAGAATTCAGTCATCATACTGAAGTCAACATTATGACCTTATTTTGATATAATTCATATTATAGTTAAACAGCAAAACATACTGCAGCTTGAGAGTAAGAAAGCATTGGAGATCTAGAGCGTCACTGCTGGCAGTGGGACGTAATTACACAGTTGCAGGTTTACATAAGCCGTTCCCATTATAAATGGGAACACAGGAATTTATATTTGAAAAAAGGTTGACGTGCGAATCTAAGATTTTTAACACTTTACTAGGCAATCTCCCTAAACTTTATAGATAGGAGCAGTCAAGGCTAAGGATGCTGTATGGGGGAGGAGAGAATGGCAAGGAAGAATTGGGAGGAAATAAGAGGGAAGACACAGAAGTTAAGAAATAATAGATCGATGGACTGCAGTTTCAGAGGGCATCGAGAGGCATGGGTTCAAGAGAATAGTGAGAAAAAGTGTAAAGAGAGGAGAGTGAGTGGGTACAGGGCAGAAAAAAGAGTGGAGAGGAAAAGAATTAGTGTAGAGATAGTTAACAGCTGAGACACAGAATAGGGGAAGAGAGGGAGCTAGTGAGAATAAAGAAAGTCAAGAGAAAGAAAGCTGAGAGTTAAGAGCCAGTAAAAGCTGGTGGGTAGAAGGGAAGACACGATGGGCAGAGGGGGCTGCGAACGAGGGAGAGGGGCGGTCGGGGGGGGGGGTGCGCGCGCGGTGAGAGAGGGGGTGGTGAGATAGAGGGAGGGGGGCAATGAGAGAGAAAGGGAGGGTGGTGAGGGAGAGGTAGGGTGGTAAGAGAGAAAGGGAGGGCGGTGAGAGGGAGAGGGAGAGGGGGGCGGTGGGTGAGAAAGAGAGAGAGAGGGGCGGTGTGAGAGAGAGGGGCGGTGTGAGAGAGAGGGGCGGTGTGAGAGAGAGGGGCGGTGTGAGAGAGAGGGGCGGTGTGAGAGAGAGGGGCGGTGTGAGAGAGAGGGGCGGTGTGAGAGAGAGGGGCGGTGTGAGAGAGAGGGGCGGTGTGAGAGAGAGGGGCGGTGTGAGAGAGAGGGGCGGTGTGAGAGAGAGGGGCGGTGTGAGAGAGAGGGGCGGTGTGAGAGAGAGGGGCGGTGTGAGAGAGAGGGGCGGTGTGAGAGAGAGGGGCGGTGTGAGAGAGAGGGGCGGTGTGAGAGAGAGGGGCGGTGTGAGAGAGAGGGGCGGTGTGAGAGAGAGGGGCGGTGTGAGAGAGAGGGGCGGTGTGAGAGAGAGGGGCGGTGTGAGAGAGAGGGGCGGTGTGAGAGAGAGGGGCGGTGTGAGAGAGAGGGGCGGTGTGAGAGAGAGGGGCGGTGTGAGAGAGAGGGGCGGTGTGAGAGAGAGGGGCGGTGTGAGAGAGAGGGGCGGTGTGAGAGAGAGGGGCGGTGTGAGAGAGAGGGGCGGTGTGAGAGAGAGGGGCGGTGTGAGAGAGAGGGGCGGTGTGAGAGAGAGGGGCGGTGTGAGAGAGAGGGGCGGTGTGAGAGAGAGGGGCGGTGTGAGAGAGAGGGGCGGTGTGAGAGAGAGGGGCGGTGTGAGAGAGAGGGGGGCGGTGTGAGAGAGAGGGGGGCGGTGTGAGAGAGAGGGGGGCGGTGTGAGAGAGGGGAGGGCAGTGAGAGAGAGAGGGGGGCGGTGTGAAGAGGGGAGGGCGGTGAGAGGGAGGGGGGCGGTGAGACACGGTGGTGGGAGAGAAAGGGAGGGTGGTGGGAGAGAGGGGGACGGTGGTGAGAGGGAAAGGGAGAGGGGGGAGGTGGTGACAGAGAAGGAGGGTGTTGGGAGAGAGAATGGTAGAGAGGGGAGAGAGTTAGACAGAGAGAGAGAGAAAGGAGGGGATTGGGGAAAGTGAGAAGTTGGGGAAGCAGAGTGGTGTGCAGGGAGTGAATGGAGGATGCCATAGTACAAATTTTGCCTCAACTGGGCAGCCTCGATTTCTTTCTCAGGGATTGTTTTGAATCCAAATTCTTCTGTATCTGGGTGCGAGATTTAACAGTTTGTAGCTGGGGCTTTATGCTAATTTCCTTGTGCTATGTGCAAGTTTTGCTTCGGCTTGCTTTGACCCTCACCACCAAGAGCTTCACTGAAGGAAAGCTGGTGCTTCATAATGCAGCTGGAGCACCTGGACAGTGTTCAGCGACCCAGCTCTCATTTGAAGGGGCACTGAAGGGGTGCCCACATTGTTGGTGCCAGATTGGCAGCCACTGCTGCCTGGTGCCTCTCAGGCACTCCTGGGTACTACCCCTATACCTCATGACTGTGCCGGAAAAAGTTACCTAACACACATGCACCCATACTTCTACATTGGTAACTAAGGTCTAGCACAATTGTTCAGACAGTCCTAACACACAGGTCGAAAGCACCAGAAAATTATATAAGTGAACTGACCTCACATTATGCTGCCATGTTATCTCATTTCCCTGCAGGCAAGTCAGTCCCATAACCTATTGCTTCACTTGTGCTTTTTTTAAATTAAACAAATGCAAAATTAGAAACTGATTTGCTGTGTTAGCACAAAGCTATGACCAAAATATGCTATTACTGTATTAAGCTTCACAGAAATTGTACCTCTGATATTCACAATTTCAATAAGTGGAGTAATGTTACCAGTCAGGAAAGAGAGTTGAAGTGTGATTTTACCAGATAATTGTAAACAAAAGTTAGCAATGACAGAGATAATTGTGTGTCGGAGTGCGCCAGGTTAATATTCACGGGTAAAAACAGCCTCGTGAAAAGTCTACTGTGACTTTCCACAACTTAGTGGGCATTGTACCCGCTGAAATGCAAGCTTTTCTACTGATCAAAATGGTGGCTAAAGTGATGTCTGTTTTCAACATAGAGTGTTTGAGGAAGAGGGCCTCCCTAGAAACTCCCTGAAAAGGCAATAACATTCATTTCATAGTCCAGAAAAGTTGATTTGTCCACAGTATGCAATTGCCATGCTATCAGTTCAGTTGTCAGCACTGGTTCGAACCAACAATCAAACTTTAGAGAGTAGTCTCACAAAGTTCAATATCATTTTAAGTTTCGCAATCCCATAACTGATCCAACCCAATTTCACAAGCCTGATTCACTGTAAAGACCATTCACTTACTGCTTTCCCCCATGTACACATTAATTCTAAACAATTTAAGTCAGGAATAATTTAAATAAAACACCTTAAAAAAAAGCAGAAGTTGGAAAAGTATGTATCTATTGTAAACGGATTTCATGACCTATGTAACCAACATATTTCTCTGTTATGTGGAAGAAGGGTGAAAGGAACCTTTGATAAAATTATGTCATGTAATTTCCACCTTTCTAGTTCCACTTGGGACTATTTCTACCTAGCTTCCTGTTCTGTGGACAGTCATTTGATAGTCTAAACCTTATCAAACCATAAACTTAAAAGCCCACCTCTTTTTCCACAGATGTCATTACAAAATACTTTGCATGTTCCTGCTGAATGAAATTCTTGGTTCTTGGTATTATTTCCCAACACACTGTTGGAGAAGCTTTATTTCATATAAGAGGAAATGATCATATATAAGCTCTTAATTCAGAGGAAAATCACCCCCGCTTTTCTGAAGGTATGCCAATGGCTTCAGAAGTATGGTTCACCAGTGCCCGCTCTGCCACACATCCACCAGCAAAGCAGGCCCCAACTTGTGTCTATTCACCTACTGAGCAGAGGCAAGTTAAATGGTGCCACTAATACTGACACCATACTCAAAACAAAACCTGAGGCCAGGAGTGGGTGAAGGCAAATAATACAGTTTATGGTTTGTTGGAAGTTATGACAGTTGAGTTTCTTTACAAAGATTTACAATCACAATTGTGATTTTCTAAAAGAAAAACCTACCTTGAAGTGAAACATTTAGCGGTGGGGGGGGATATCATAAAATTTCATATAAAGTGAAGTTTATTTGTTTAACTGGTAAAGAAAACATTATGACACATCAAGCAATACAACAGTTATCAAGCCTTACTGTCTGGTAACCACAGTTACTGTACTTTGTTGCTCATAACAAAATTTTTATCATCTCCATAAATCCAGATGATGCAACTATCCAAGCTTGCTACTGCACCATAATAACCTCTTTGAAGATACCTGAAAGTTTTGATAATCAGTGCCTTTGATTATCAGTGCTCCAGTTCTCCAACTGGAATTAGTAGGCACCTAAAAGGTGATTGAAGTTATAAGAATGGCGGTTAAACCCTCTTGGCACTGCACACTGCAA
The DNA here is from genome assembly GCF_964194155.1 of Cetorhinus maximus. NCBI lineage: Eukaryota > Metazoa > Chordata > Chondrichthyes > Lamniformes > Cetorhinidae > Cetorhinus > Cetorhinus maximus. The sequence continues at coordinate 14,557,609 of NC_135882.1, read as the reverse complement.
GTTGGAGAATGCAGGCACTCTAATACCTGTTTCTGATATATTTGTGTTGTTACTTCCTCTGTCTCTTTCCTTATTCCATCTCTCTCTTTTGCTGGTTCTCTCCTCAAATCAAAAGGTACAAATAGCCAGAGGTTGCATTTAAGGTGGAGGTTGCAGGGAAAATGTGGCCTTCAGTGGCTCCATTCACAATCTCATGCCTTTCCCTACTGTCTCTCTCATTGGCATCCCTCTCTATCTTCCCACTACCCTTTCCTATCACACACCACCCACCCCACTAACCCTTCTTTGAAGTGAATGTGCAAATCCTTGAATCATCCCTTATATCTATCACTCGCGTCACCCTTTTCTTCCATCCATTCTCTCTTATCAAGGATAGGTGCCATGAGGCCAGGTGCCCCCTTCCTTACATGTAACGAATTTCACTCCCACCTTACCCTTTGCAGGGACTTCCTTTTTTTTTAAGTTGAATTTTCAAAGCAATTAACTTACAATGAAAAAAAACTCCTACCTTTTCCTCTCTCTCTGACTCCCCATCTCATGTGTTAGAAATTATAACCTTTGTCCAACAAGTGTGCATAATTAAAATTGATCTTTACTTACTGTCAACAAATGCAGGTGGAGATAAACAGTCGGCTTCAAAATTCAACTGTTTTCTTTTATAAAATTGAAGTATTAAATGAAGATACCCATAGTTTACTATATTTGCTAAAATATATAGAACATGATATTGCTCACAGACAGCCTTGCTCAAAAAATGCCTCATCACTACAACTTAGTAAAATTTGTTTCTTGGGAAACAGAGTACACTGCACATGCTCAGAATGCACAATCCAAACTCAACTCCGAGTTAAAGCTCTAGCAAAAATATCCATTTAAGGCAGGCCTTTGGGAGAGGCTGGAAAGTGTCAAAAGATTATTCAATTAATAAGTTTAATCATGCAATTGTGAAATAAGCCTTTTTGAATTTTTGTTTAAACTGTCATTTTGAATATTAGAAATTTCAGTTAAGGAAAAAATGGCAGCAGAAAAAAAATAAATCAGAAAGCACCTGGAATACTTTGTGGAAATCTGGTGGCCAGGTTGTGCAATCACAGAGCAATGTACTCTTGTATTAAAATAACAATTATTGTGCCTCAAATTGTGATACCTTTAACATTGAAAAATGCACATCACAGTGCCACCTACAGATATAACCTGAACTGTAGGTATTGCAACGATCTAGCAATGTAATGTTCAATCCAACTTTGAATGTAATATGTAACAGCTTTTCAGTGAAAGAAGTGCAACTCAAGTCAAGGAACTTATTCAAAAATGCACAATACAGTTCAACAAACTATTTTATGCAGCTTATTAAAGATGATAAAAAAGGAAAAAGAATGGGAGAAGAAGAAGATAGATAATTTTTTATTTTAGAACAGTTTTCTAGAATAGAACTATATTCTTGTATGCCAATGCTCCCTTTCATACCCACTTATCTCCCACTGACATTTTGAAATACACCGAAGAAATTACTCATAAATAAAACACAACCCATTTTAAGCAAAGCAATGCATCACCAGTTGTTAGATTGTCACATTAATGTGTGTCATGTAAATAAAACACCAATTTTACAACACACCCCTTTTAAAAAATTCTCATTGAAGTTACCGTTGTATAGTACATACCATTTTAGTCATCAAATTAGAGGTCACCACAAAACTATTTTTTGACACGTTATAATGAATGTTAATGAAAATTATTATAGGTTATTACTCATTGGGTGTGCTAGCCTAACTGCAAGAATGACCTTTCAAGTAAATTTCAAAGCAAGTTGCAGCACTATGTAAAAAAGGTAATTAAATTTGCACATGCAAAAATAAGTAAATCCTAAATCTACTTTACATAAATGTCAATGCACTGTTTTATTCACTTTTGAACCTTGTGCAAGACACGTCTGTCACTTCGCAAACCTCCATGCGGGTTTCGCACAAGTATGACCTATATATAGATAGTTACAACCTTTATATGACTGAGCATATTCCTGAAATCATGAGTTACAAATTGACCACTGGATGTATATACATTTTGAACATACAAAGTTATTTGGTTGATGTCAGGGGAAGATCTGTAAAAGCCAGCAATGTAAAAACATACTGCTGGCTAGTGCACAGGCAGGCAAGTCAAGTCTGCCAACTACAAGCCTTTGAACCCAACACCAAACACCATTAGTAGGAGCTGCTTAACTTTGCTGTCACTGGCATTTTATACTGACAGCACCTACAACCACCACCCACACTCCTTCCTCTCTGCTCAAGGAGGCAACACTGCAGCATAAAGGGGGATTGCTGTGCCAACATTAAAAAGTGAAGTTAGTGTATTAAATATTCATTCCAATGGTGTGACCATTGAGTATATGCACCTCTACACAGATAACTGAAGGCAAGTGTATAATAATGAAGATTTAATCCAACAAATTTGGTTATGTGCAAGCATCTATTACTATGTTAATAATAAGATGTTATAACACTGTCATTATTATAGTTGTACCTTAAGCTAATTTCTTTAGAATGCAAATGATACCAGCACTACCCAGCAACTTGACTCATGCCTGTATAACAACACATATTTCTTTTTGTAATCACAGAAATTTTTAATCAGAATTTTACATGTACTTGATATGGCTGCAAATCAATCACCTGGTTTTAGAACATTTTTACGTGAACAGCGAGTGCTGCCCCCTGCTGTAACTGGGCTAAATAAGCTACAGAACTGGAAACTAAGAGGAAATTCAATACCAGTTAATACTCATTGAGCATGGTTTTCCATGTCCAGTATCAGCATATGCCTGTTAAACCTGTTCCCTCAAATGGCTGTGCCCAATATCTCCTTCAAAGCAGTGACGTAATCAGAAAAAATTGTTGATAGCAAGGACACTTTCCTTGGTTTAACCAGTAATCATAAACATATATTGGGTATGAATAAGCAGGAGCATTACTTTAAATTGATTGGCAACATTCACTCCATCAGCTGAGGAACACTGGAATGGAATGGAATGGCATGCTGCAACAAAGTGAATCTACTATATCATATACAGCGCTCGCAATGAACAACCAACAAAAGTTGACTTCTCCACAGCAACATCTTTGCTCTTTATTTCCCTGAGCAACTGTTTCCTTGTTTGGTTTTTGTTTACATTTTCAGGCCAAAGGCTATTTCAACCTCTTGCATACAGGATATGCAGGAATAGCATCCAACCTTATACAGACGTCAGAGATCACCGCCCAGTCAAAGGAGCGTGGGAAAATTGTCATGTGGAGAAAAATTTAAGCTGCAAAACAAGGCCCAGTACACCTCCAATGAATAAACAGCTTTTCTACTTGATTTGTTTCTTTCATACCAATAATAATTCTCCCAACGTAGTATATTGCCTACTTTGTCAAAACATTGAAGGATTATCAAATCTCACTGCAGCAAACCTTTTAGATTATCTTTTATTGTCTTTATTGTATAACACAACTATAATACATACCTATGGTCCACTGCTAGGTTACAGCCATTTTTTTGGACACTTACTCATTTTGCACTGTGGGGTTCCCTTTCTGAATACCCATGCTTTTAACTTTCATAGTGGAAGAAAGAGGAGCAGAAACAGAAGGCAGACAGGCTGATCCGGCAGGTGCCATCCAACTCCCAGAACCTACAAATATTGCCATTTGAACGCACATCTCATTCAGCGAAAGGGACAAGGAGGTTTGATGCTAAGGAACCATCAGCGAGCTGGGTGACATGCTGCAACATGATTTGCAGACCACATTCAACATGTCCAATGAGGAACTCACGACCATCAAACTCACCATCACACTGAATATGCATGCATGAGCTTAGATCCATCTGTTTCTGGGGATATTAACAAATTACTGAGTAGGCTTTGCATGCTTGAGTCTGGCTGGTAACTGATGCACAGTTTGCTCAAGTCAGGCAGTTCATTAGCTTTCTTCTAGATGCCATCATCAGGGCACCATGCGATTCTTTCCATGGGAATCCTGTCATGAGTACCATGGGCCAACAATTACACACAAATGTTCCCTCCATCAGTCTGATCATTTACAACTTGCAGGAAATTTTTAACATTTTTTAAATGTCCAGTTTATCTTGGAACTTCAGCACTGTATCTATAAGTCAATGCTCATTTTCCTATGAAGTTAGTAATGCCCCTACTTTTTCCACCAGAAAGGCAAACCCCAAAGTGGATCCTGGAAATCAAGGTTACCCTGTGTAACTTTGGTTGATGACATTTGCCCAGAGCACTTGCAGGGTATTGAGATCTTTTCTGTTACCCCAGGGTTCTCACCAAGCATACTGAAGGATTACTGAAGTCATATTTCAAGTACAAAAACAAAAGTCATATTTCAAGTACGTGGGTCAATTTGGAAGGGCTCTCAGCATATTTCAGTTTAAGTCAGCAGTGGAACGTTACTTAACAATGGGGCCCCCTCACAGAGGAAGAAGGGAGATCAGAAATATGAAACTATCTAGCAATTGCTGTGGGAAAAGGAAAAGGCTAACACATTAAGTCTCACACCCAATATATTCAAAAATCCATCTAACTTGAAAGACCTTTGCTTATTAATTACATTGGATCAGTGTTTGTACAGCCCCAAATGTACAAATGTTTGTACATTTTCCCTATTCCCACTTCAAAACAAAAGTCACCAGTCCCAGAATCTTTAGTATGCACAACAAAGTGAACAGCTCACATTCACGCCATGGCAGCAGCCCACATATTTCCAAACCTTAAAAACATTGATATTGCAGGAACTTCAATGAACGTCATCATATACCATTGCATGTCACAGTAAACAATTACCATTTCTCTACGCCATTTTTCAGTTTAGCATTAGTGTGATATTTTACTTCAGCTTATTCTCATATTCCATTGCGTGCACAAGAGACGTGTGGCTATTTATTTTTGTAAAAATGTGTTTACAGAATGTAGGTAGTGCTGGAAAAGCTGTATTTATTTCCGTCGGAAGATAGTGCAGAGCTTTCTCCTTGAGTAGGTGCCCATAGGTTTTACCCGTGGTCTTAGTCTGATTATGTCCCTATGTACCTTTCTGTTCCCGCTGACATAACTTAATGTCTCTAAGAATTGCCCATTAACTTGGATGTGCATTTGGAGCAGTAAGCCCAGAGATGAATTGCAGAGAAAGGGTTTAGGAAGAGGCCAGAGCATATATCTGCAACAGGGAAGTTGAGAAGGATAAAGAAGAATAAAAGGGTGGACTTGCCTCTGCCATGCTCCCAAATAACCCATCCCACCCCCCCCCCCCCCCCCCCCCCCACCCCAAACCACAAAAAAAGGGTGCAGTGCTGTTGAAAAATGAATGCTGATGCTTTGCTTCCATTTCGTTCCCGATAGTCCTGAACATAAATTTGCTCAATGACTTTTAGGGTATTTGCATCTAAAGAAGGTGCAGCAATGTCACTTGCAAATGAATGTCAGAGACCAGTGCTCAGACTTGAGCACTGGACACCGTGGACAAAGTGCTTCTAGAAAACCTGGCATTACTGATTCCAGAACTATTGAGCCCCACCAGTTTTCAGGTATTGCCAAGGGAACTCTTTATTTGTGGCCTAATGGAATAAAAATATATATTTTATTGCTTCTGTGGGTGTTGCAAAACAGTTAATATTTTACATTTAGTGATAGAGGCAATGTTTTGTACTGCTTGTGCCAGCTGCTCGTTTGTGACATCACCTATCTTGAAGCAGACAAGGCCAAACAAATTGAAGCCCCTTTGGCAGCTGGAATCAATTGCCAGGTCACCTCTTCAGTAAACATCTGTATCCTTATCATAAGGAGAGGAAATCCTCCTTCTATCATGATCATAACACTGCTCCATGCTAGCTGAAATAAAAAGAGAAACCGCACAGTTAAGCCAATATCCTCCTGTGATCCTTGCAGCACAAGTCAAAGTGTTATGGGACACTTTCTACTTGCCTGGATGGGTTCAGATTGGACAAAACTCAAGTAGTTCAAAACCACCCAGGGCAAAGCAGCCCATTTGATCGATAGCCCATCCACCGCCTGTAGCATCCACTCACTTCATCACCAGCTCACAGTAGCTGCAGAGTGTGCTATTTACAACATGCACTGCAGCAATTCATCAAGGCTTCCTTGACAACTCTTCCCAAATATACAGCTTCTACCACTCAAGTTTCCCTCTAAGTTACACACATCTGTTCCTTCAATGTCACTGGGATAAAATCCTGGAACTCAGTATCGAATTGAGTCAAGAGAGCACAAGTCTCATAGGTAAAATATGCTCACGAAGGCACAAAGCTCAGAGAGAAACTCGAGAAAGACGTGGTGTCAGGTCAAGGGCAGGTAGAAGCTCGGCTTGGTAGACAAAGAGGGAGGGAAGGATGCGGCATAAACAGCTAAATGGATGGTCTCAATCGTAGTGGCAAATAAGTCCATGATATCCTCACACTTGCTGCTGGCGAGGGTGGAGAGAACAGCACAAAGTGATTTAAGGAGACAATTGGTAGTGCAGAAAAAAAACCAGGCGTTATCTTTTCACTCCAGGATTATCTGGGAGAGAGTAAGGGCTTTACTGGTGACAAAAGCATTAAAGGCAGAGATGAGGGAGTCTTAATTTCATTCTCATAATTTGTTCTACTGGATTAAAAACTTTATAAAAGAAAATCACAACTAATAGAACAAATTAGTAACAAAGATAAAACTGAGAGAATGATATTTGGTCCATCAAACTCAACATTTTAATACATTTTAAAAATCTAAATAGACATCAAGGGACATTTTGGAGTAACTATGCATTTTAGAAGTATTCAGTTATAAATACAGTAGTCTTAAGAACTGAAGGTAACAGCTGATGGTATGAGCTTTTGTTACTACCTTGCATGGAGTGTATTTTGTTCTGGGAACAGAAGACTTTAATATAAAACATAAATTTATTAAGTTTATTTTCTAAAATAGATAAGACAAAGAATTGATAAAGGTTGTGCACTTGTAAACTGAATACTTTTCTATTTAGAATCACATTCACTTTGAACCTTAATTATCAGAATCTTTCACTCAAGAGAAATAAAACGGTGGAAGTGATATAAATCAATTCAATGGGTATTCATGTGTATTAATTTAATACAGACAAGAGAAATTGCAGGTTGATATTTCAAAATGTGGTGTTGTGGAATGACTTTCCCACGTTCAACTATACCATCTAGATATAGGAGTGAAAAATGTTCAGCATTTTCCACAGTAAGGTGTTAAAATCAATTGTCACACTGCTACCGCTGCCATGGCTGAGTTCATCATAATCTAAGAAATATTAGGATAAGGAGTAAGCCATTCAGTCCCTTAAACCTGACCTGCCATTCAATTAGGTCATGGCTTACCTATACTGCAAAGTCGTTTTGGCTCAGCTATTCACTAAAGAAGCAAGAACCATTTTACTCAAAGCAATTCCGTGTTGAAGAAGTTTAAGACATTTTGGTATGGAAAAAGTGCTATGCAATTGTAAATATTACTATCACAATGAGAGAAAACTTGGTCAAGTTAGAGAATACCTTTTGCAACACTTCATGGCTGACTCAGGTGCTGTTTCGATTTGGAGAGCAGCATAGCGCACAAGGAAATAAAAGGAGGATAAATTGGTGAAACATAAGAGCAGTGGGTGAGACTTTGTATTTAAAAAAAATGTTGATTGGTTGTGGTAGTATTGGCTGTGGTAGTTCATGGATACTTTCCTCCTTGCCTTGCCCCACAATTTCAGGGTGGTGTCTCATAAGTTTTATATAACCAATTGTCCCGCTCTAATGGAGAAAGATGCCAAGGTCTTTTGTGGACTATGGCTAATTACCTTTTCCACTTTGGGAACCTAATGTAAGTGTTTAACACTGGCAAATTAGGTAGATTAACATGGATTAAATGCAGAGTAAAGATTCCTGTAATTGCTGCAAGGTCTCTAAACCCTAGCCTCACTAATTTGCATCAGCTAGACTTTTTATGTTTGCCTTATAAGCAACTTTTATGGCCCAAGACTGGAAATTTGTTACCCAGTTATGTATAGTTTTGGAAGTTTTGGAATGCAGTTTCAGTCTACTAAGGATTGCCCAAACTCAACTTACAAAGGAGCCTCACAGTCAGAGGTAAAGGATTTTTTTTTTTAAAAAGGGTCATACGGACTCAAAACATCAACTCTGTTTCTCTTTCCACAGATGCCCTCAGATCTGCTGAGTTTTTCCAGCATTTCCTGTTTTTGTCCCATCTATCTGCTCAGACTGTAAAAGGTCCAATGGCACTATTCGAAGAGGATCAGGAAATCCACGTAAATTGTTACACCTGACTAAATTATTGGTACAAAGCATTACATAAAATGGCAGTAAAAATAGAAAGCACAAACATTTAATCTGTGTAAAAATATTGCTAAAATGGTCTGAAGCAATTAACACAAGAAGTTTCTATATTACAGTACCTCAAAATGATTTGAATTTAATAGAATCTCTCCAATTGTTTTCTTACTAATTTTAAAATTCAAACAGATTTCAACAATTTAAATCCAGCTGGTGCTCTTAGCAAGTGAATTTTTTTTTTTAAAAACTAACCATCCCTTGATTTAATTAGATTCCTTTCACTTACATCTGTCATTGTTTGATCCAGTCCCTTTTCATCCACCTTACTTTGTTTCTTTTATTCCTTAATGACAATAGTTTCTACTGAAGCCATCTTATGTTGGCTGCACTGTTCATCCAAGGAGACACGATTTTTATATGATTGTTTTCCACCCTCATATTGGTGCTTTTGCTGTATAATGTTTCCCTTTCATAGGCTACACAAAGACCTATGCCAAATAATTATTCACTTAGCAACCAAGTTGTCACCAATCAAGAAACCTGAACTAGCCACTGAAAATAGTTTGAGTAATCACAGACGTGACAATAGGAGCAAATCTTTTCTTCTGTAGCTTCGAAAAGATTTCATGTGTTCTTGGAAATCGCCCCATGCCTAAAGACACCTTGCTTTTTTTAAATGAAAATATGCATATAATTGTTATCAATGATTAACACAAAACATATTGCTATTCATTATTTGTTCAGGTTCACCTATTGTTTTCCAGGTGCTTTTCATTCATACATAAGTTTTGTGAGCAGTTAACTTTTGCTAAGGAATATGGGCAACAAATGGATGAAATACATGAACACCAAACCTTGCTTTGTACAACATTTCTACCACAAGATACTGATATTCATTAGTGCTAGCAAAAAGAAAATACACTGAATTTAAAGATACAAGGGGAGATTTTCCAACTTTGTGTTTCCAACAGGGTGCCTCAACCACTCCGAACACACAGTGTCAACTTTGGCTCAGTGATTGCACTCTTGCCTCTGAGTCAGAAGGTTGCAACTTCAAGTCCCACTCTAGAGACTTCAGATATACCTTCCTGTCACTTTCGTACAGTACTGAGATTGTACTCATTGGAGGTAGTGCCTTTCGGATGGGACATTAAACCAAGTCTGCTCCCTCGGGTATAAGTAAGAGATCCCATGGCACTATTTGAAGGTCTCCCTGGTGTCCTGGCCAATATTTATCCTGCAACCAACATCAGAAAAACAGATTTTCTGGTCATTACCTCATTGTTACTTGTGGGACCTTAACTGTGCACAAACTGGCTAATGGACTTCCTGCATTACAACAGTGACTACATTTCAACCAAAGTACTTGACTGGCTGTAAAGCACTATGGGGTGTCCTGAGGTCATGGAAGGTGCTACATAAATGAAACATCACAGAAGTCAGAAAATATCCCCATAATATTGAACATCAGTAATGAAGTCATATCTTTCTGTCTCTTTAAGGGGATCATTCAGGGTCACAGAGATGATCCAAACTATCACATTTTGAGGTATATAGTGGGCTAGTTGCTAAGCAAATTTAGCATTGACATGTAAACTCTCAATCTGCAGTCTCAAGGTAGGAACTATTATATTCACAAAAATCAGCAGGAATTGGATGACTTTCCTTTCTCATTTTTGAATACTTCTGAAAGTTTGAAATGTGGTTTATCAAGTATACTAATGTGCACTAAATGAAAAACCTTTGTACATACACAAGTTGCTCTCAATGTTGCTAATGGTAAATCAGATGATATAATATCTTACAGGGCACCAGTTGCTTAAGTTGGCTAGACCATGTGGTTCAGAATAATGCCAACAGTGTGGGTTTGATTCCCGTTCTGGCTAAGGTAGACTTGAGACCTGCCTCCTCACCCTGCCCCTCAGAGTGTAAGGCAATGGCAAACTGCCATTGAAAAACTGCCAAGGAATTGGTAGACAATGAGTCAAAGGACCTGCCTTTGGGCACAGCACACATGCATGAATGATATCTTAGAACTTATGTTGGTGATAAAGTAGAGATGAAGAAAAAAGTATAGGAACTGAGCACAAATTGGCAAGAGATCATGCATGTATGGGAGTAAGCAATGCACAATGGCACATGTACAGTGGAGGAAACCAATTCATTCATGGCGTATGGGAACTGCTAGCTAGGCCTGCATTTATTGCCCATCCCTAATTGCCTTTAAGGTGATGGTGAGCCATCTTCTTGAACTGCTGCAGTTCATATGGTGAAAGCACTCCCAGAGTACTGTTAGGTAAGGAGCTCCAAGATTTTGACCCAGTGACAATAAGAAACGAAGATATATGTCAAAGTTAGGGTGCTGTGCGACTTTGAAGAGAACATGAAGGTGACTGTGTTCCCATGCACCTGCTTCTCTTGTCCCTCTAGGTAGTGGAGGCCGCAGGTTTGGGAGGTGCTGCTGAAGTAGCATTGATGACTTGCTATAGGCAGAAACCTAACTGAAAAACCAGAGAACTGGTAAATATTTCTAACTGAGTAGCAGGCTGTTGATGCAAGAGCACCTTAGTCCATAAAACATTTTGCAATTCAACAAACATTTTCACAAGTTGCGAGAACAAAACACGTAGTTTAGGACAAATCAGCAAATCTCTAAGTTGAATTATTGCCTCACTGTCAGTTCATATAATCTACAGCATTCAAATTTAATTTTTTCATAGTTACACAGTTGGTACCCTGATTTCCAGCAGTGTAGCTTCTTCCAATGATTGTCCTACTTGCAGACTTAATTACCAGCAACACTGTTCCTTTCACAGAGAAGTTAATATGAAAAGTTAACCATCACTTCAGATCCAGGGTTGCTGGAGATAGATGAAGCTGCAGGAAATTTATGACTCTCCCTTTGGTCCCACAGTACAATAACCTTGGTACATCACTTTTTCCATAGTTTACAGTGTGCATTGGTGCAGTTGCTGAACGTTTTTCAAGGTCATGAATTAATAAACCTATGTCAATGGACTCAATAAAACTTCCTATTCTCCCTGCAAAAACCAGATTCAATTTTGTCCTCATTGCTCTTGTCTCTGGGCAATCTCCATTATCATACTGTATGTAATTTACTACAAACAAAAATCATGTAATAAAAGGATCTGTTGGCATGTGCCATTGAAGTTTCTGTTTAAGTACAATATCAAAATCTCATTTTCCTCAGTCTGTTTCAGCAGTATCCAAATTTTCAATTACTAGAGCTCCTTCTCATCACCTCTTGCTTGCTTTCTTCTTTGAAACTCGGACTTTTATTGCCGTTGCGCAAAAGGAGAAATAGTACAGAATTATCCAGAAATCACAGTAGTTTAAGTTTGCATCACCATTAATAATTGAGGGTATTTCTACCTTCAACAGATGCAGTTCAAATATCATTTTGCTCATTGGCATTAAAGGAGCATCTCGATCAGAAGGATTCTCTTTGTGCGCATTTCATTATCTACATAAAAAATTCAGAAGGGGCTCCAGCTCCTAACAAGAAACAATGCCCCAGACTACTCATGCCCACTCTTATGCTACAGCATTAAAGCTGAAATAATGTTTGATACGGCACCTTACGACAAAATTATAAGACAAAAGTTGCTAAAAATTTGGCTTGTGGCATTTATAGTGACAGATAATCACCAATGATGGGCTGGCTCAGCTCCTATTTTCTAGATTATTAGCATCCATTCCAAATCAACCACAGGAAAAGTCAGTTTCAAGACCATAATCCTTTTCACAAAGTAGGAGATCAGTTTGAACATAGAGGAAGACATGCACCTTTAAATAAGGGGAATAGTCACAGTACAGAGATACAGTTCGATTTGCAAATAATGTATTCTCCATTTCATTAACTGTTAATTAGTAATGTTCACATTGAAGCTGCTAATAGAGAAGTGACACTGAGCCAAACAAAACTCCAAATCAACAAAGTAGGTGTAAGTAAGGGAATATAGTCTTTGTTAACTTGGGAGTTTGGCTCATAGATCAATAGAATACCAGGTTAGATCTCTGACCTTTCCTATGGTTTCTGATCTCACCTTAGGCAGGAGTAAAAAACGGTAATAGCAATTCCGATGAAAGAGCATCAACCTGAAGCATTAACTCAGTTTCCCTCTCCACAGATGCTGCCCGACCTTCTGAGTAATTCCAGCATTTTCTGTTTTTATTTTACATTAGTAGGAAACTACTTTTGGCTTGTGGGAAATGGGAGGAGAGGAAATTACCCTAATCACTATCCAATGAGCTTCGTTGAAAAACATACATGTTTAGACAATAGGTGAGAACCCCAGGCTGAGTTCAGATATGATACTCCCTATGGTTAAACAGCTGACACTTATACATGAGGAATGCCTACTTGGAGGACTACTGGTGCTATGGAACTGTACACAAGCTTATTAATGATCGGCTAATTATCAGACTGGTAATTCTCTGCAACACATATATAGTCCAGGCTCTTCACTTTAACTATTCTGAATTCAGAAGTGCATGCATTATCACATCCTCCTAGAAATAAAATGGCAGGTAGATCATGTGCACAAACCTGCAACTCTATTTACAGCATGTACCAGATATTACAATTGTCCTTGCTAAATATGTGCGAAAGCATATTAAATTTGAATACAAATGTAATAGAGTAACCAAATTATTTTCAAATCACATATAATTAAATAGATTAAGTTATCCAATATTAAACAGAGTATTTATGATAACCAGTATATTTATGATAATAAAACAATCAGCATGGTTAAGACTCAGGGTACTCCTTATGGAATCTTATTTTTTTAAGTTCTGGTGCAATCCCCAAAAAATCTGAATATATCATTTTGCAAATAGAACCAGTGCAAAAGACAAACCATCATCCCTCTCAACCTGCCAACTGCATGGGGGACACAAAACCCTCTCTTCCATTTTCCATGCCAGATCCTCCAGATAAGGCACATAAAAAGTGAACCAACTGCTCTTATACATCAGCCAACTTATAGGTTGAGAGAGAGAAAGAACAACAGAGAAGGAAAGAATGGTAAAGAGACACATGGAAAGCAACCAAAGGCAAAAAGCTGTCACAGCTACTGACTTGTATTTTTGAGTGGACTTCTGAATGATTTCAAAAAATCTAAAATGTAATCTCCTTTAGCATTTACATGGCTTTGTGCCCTACACATTCAAGGGTATAAAGTCTTACATAAAGGTCAATGGCCCCAATCTCCAACAACTTATGCTTCCCTAAATCAGAAAATTACTTCTCGATTTACAAACTGTATTCCACTGTCTATAATCATTCTAACTGAAGTGTACTGGGAACAAACTAGGACCTGCAAAATTCATTCTTCCAAGTACAGAGCCATAAGTACATTACTGCTGTCAGAGTAATCTGTTCTCTACATTCTGTGCTAGTTGTGAATATGATTCACTTTGCAATAAAAGACTGAATGCACATTGGCGCTTTTAACTAATCTTATTACAAAGGAGGATTTAAAAGAACTAAATGTAATCATGAGTTCCTAGAAAAAAATCTATAGCACAGTAAACAGAATGCCTGCCAAATAATTCAATGCGCACAACTTCAGAATCACTTGAAGCAAATGACTCATACTGAGTCACTGCTTTTCCTTTGGCATTTATACTGCTTCCAGGGATCCAAGTTAATATTCAACTCACTGTAAATTCAGCAATTTGTGAAAACAGTAGTTTCTATGACACTTTCTAAAGTTTAAGCAGGCTGTTTACATTAAGCCCCTGCAACCAGGCCAGTTTTACCTAGTGCAATATTCTTGCTCAGCAGTCGACAGATGCCAGAGCAACTTGAGGTTAACGGCTATCAAGACTATTACCTTGTGAAAAAACATATCAAACCACTCCAAGGTACACAGAGACTCTTAAGCAACCAATAGCAATAACCAGAGTTACAGGTTTTACTTTCCCATGTCACCAAGAACCCAACAGGTCAACACTGCTGTTGGCACAATACAAGTAAAACATTGAACAAACAGATTTTGGCAATCATGTTGGAAGGAGGTACTTTTGAACAAGAAATATGGGGGTGACAATGCAGCCTTGGTCCATGGTGCCAGAGCTGGGTACCTGACAGGCAATGAATGCACATATGCTGCTCTCCAACAGTTATTGACACCACATAATCAGCTCCACGTGCTGCAAGTCAAGACCATCATATATTTATTGCTGTAAGCCTACTTAATGAATGGGTGGTCAGTTTATTATAATAAATATTCAACATGCAACATATAAATCTCAGGTACCTTGGGTAGACTATCCAATAGTGCTGGTCAATAACAAAAAGGTAAAATAATAACTAATTTCACAGGACACAATAATCCAACCTATAATATTCTGAAGAAACGGCCTTGCTGGAAATGCAATACTGCATTCATAGAGTCATAGAAAATTTACAACACAGGAGGCCATTCAGCCCCTTGTATCTGTGTCAGTCGACAAAGTGTTCATAACACTAGAATCCTCAAATAAGCTTCATAAATTAATGAATTATGATATCTAGTGCTTGTACTGATAGTGTAATCTTCACTTTTTTATGGAAATTAAAGTCACAAAACTGCAATCTCAGCAGAGCATTGGGAACAAAGCATTAGGGTATGCATCTGCATCCAATATACCAAATTCTAGATTTGGGTGCAAGTGTCAGGGGATACCAAAGTGTAGGTCAAAGCCTTTCCATAGGGTGGAAGGGGATAAAAGAAACAACGCAAATCTAAAAATAATGTGAAAATAAAATACTGTGGATGCTGGAAATCTGAAATAACAGAAAATGCTGGAAATGTTCAGCAGGCCAGGCAGCATCTGTGCAGAGACAGAGTTAACATTTCAGGTCAATAACCTTTCATTAGAACTAGAAAAAGTTAAATATATAACAGGTTTTAACCAAGTACTTGGTTAAATTGGATCAAACTGCATTGAAATAATTCAGTCCCCAAATTAAAGCCATATATTCTGCACTTGTTTTTGCATAATACCTTGTTTTTATATTATTTATTACTAAGTATGGCAATTTAGGAAGAAGTAGTAGAATTGATTGATGCAAAGGAGTTTTGCTTTCTAGCAACAACAGGAAGTAAGATTTTGTCAACAGGAAGTATCTCCAGATTCATGATTTTTAATATATTTATAATACTTTTCTTAGATTCATGGGCTAATGTTAACTACTTGGCCACAAGCTAGCAGGATAAGCAATATTGTGAATTATCACACTGTTTTCAAAAGGGGCCATGAAGCTGGAACCAGATACTTCGCGATTGAGATGAATGAATAAAAAAAGTGAAGGAAAATAAAGAACCTGCATTTTTTTAAAAACTTGTTCATGGGCACTGCTGGCAAGATCAGCGTTTGTTGCCAAACCCTAATTTCCCTTGAGAAGGTGGTAATGAGTCACCTTCTTGAGCCGCTGCAGTCCATGTGGTGTGGGTATTCCCAAAGTACCTGAGAAGGGGATTTCAGGATTTTGACCCAGCGCAGATGAAGGACAGTGATATAATTCCAAGTCTGGATGGTGTGCGACTTGGAGGGAAATTTTCAGTCATAGTGTTCTCAGGCATCTGTTGCCTTTGCTCTTCCAGGTAGTGTGGGTCACGGCTATGGAAGGTGAAGATGAAAAAGCGTTGGAGAATTGCTGTAATGCATCTTGCAAATGATACACACTGTAGCCACACTGTGCTGGAGATGGTCATTGCCTGGTACCAGTGTAGCATGAACGTTCTGTGGCGATTATTGCTTTAAAGGCAATCTTACAGAGTAAGGGTTACATGGTCAGAACAGCCAATCAACACTGAGCACAGGTAATCTTATAAGGGGTGGAGCTTTCCTAGCCTGGGGAGTGTATTGTAGCCTTGCTAGAAGCAGTAGCTAATCCAACAGCTCTATAAACAAAGTTCATCGTTCAACTAAAGAAGCATCTTGGTACTGTATGACTACATCTGGCGACCAGGATAAATGATCCTGGCACTACTTCTCACCCTACAACTGAGAGTATCTCATTTTAAAGAAAGAAAAAATATATATATACTCACTAGGATGCTGCTCTTCAGGAGGATCGACCCATTTGACTCGAGGACTGGAGTCAATGCATCAGATTTCATTTCCAGGCCAACAAACTAGGGGAGGAGGCGGTAAAGCGCATAGCAATTCTCTTGTATGGCTGTGGGAGTCAAACCTACAACCTTATTCGCAGTCTCACAGCCCCAAGTGCACCCGGCTCAAAATCATTCAGTGAACTTGTGGATTTAGTGAAGGGCCATTTTAAGTCCAAATCATCGGTCATTATGCAAAGATTCAAATTTAATACAAGGGTGAGGACCCCAGACGGATCAATCACAACTCATAGTGCTAAGTTGAAGCAACTGTCAGAACATTGTGATTTCGGGGCAACCTTAAACGACGTGCTATGGGATCGGTTAGTTTGTGGTGTGCGGAACGACACCATTCAGCGTTGACTGCTTGCAGAAATCGATATAACTTTTAAATGAGCAATGGGGATAGCACTGAAAATGATTCGCAGGAGCTACAAAGTTTACAAAATGGTGCCATTTACCAGTTAGGGCGGGAACCTGCAGCCAGGTGTCGCACGAAAACCGCTGAAGCAGCCGCTAAGTGGGAATCATTCCCAATCACCCAGAAATCAAAAAAAATATATGCCGGAGGCAGAGAGTGATCTTGAAGTTGAAATGTTACCAATGTGGGGGTAATGGCACTCCTGAAATATGCAGATTTAAGGAGGCCGAGTACTATTACTGTCGCAAAATAGGGCATTTGATAAAGCAGTGCAGAGTTAAGTACAGTCTGCCAAGTAACCAGCCAGCAATGATGTTAAAAGTACATAACGTAAAAGAGCCTGACGTAACTGATTCTGACATTCACTCTCTTTTTAATCTTAAAGCAGTCAAAGCAGACCCTATTACTGTTACACTCCACTTGAATGGGAAGTCTCTAGTTATGGAGGTGGATATATGGCAATAGGCCCGTGATGGGTCAGCACACATTTTAGTACCTGAGAGAAGGTACCCAACCCTAGAGCTGGACAGAACCCAGTTGAAGACTTACACGGGAAAAGTAACAAAAGTAAAAGGCACCACCATGGTATCTGTGAGCTATGGGCAGCAGTTAGCCCAGCTCCCAGTAATAATAGTGACTGGGGAAGGACCAAGCCTTCTGGGCCATGACTGGCTAAAATAAATCAAGTTAAATTGGTCCAAGATTTTTCAAGTGCAGGCGGGAGAACTGCTAGATTTGTTGAAAAAATACAACAGTGTCTTTTGTGATGAACTGGGAAAAATCAAAGGCTTGCAAGCCAAGATTTATGTCCGTCCTTGGCCTGCTGCATTGTTCCAGTGAAGCTCAACGCAAACTGGAGGAACAGCACCTCATCTTCCGACTAGGCACTTTACAGCCTTCCAGACTGAATATTGAGTTCAACAATTTCAGATCATGAACTCTCTCCTCCATCCCCACCCCCTTGCCGATCCCCCCTTTTCCAATAATTTATAATTTTTTTACAATTATATTTTTTTCTTTTCCCTCCTATTTTTAAATTTATTTCGATCTATTGTTTCATCTCCACCCTTTAGCTCATTTCGATCCCTTCCCCCCACCCCACCCGCACTAGGGCCATCTGCCACTAGCTTGTCCTGCTTGCTTCCCTTAATGTTCCCATTAGCACATCCTTCAATCACCACCATCAACACCCCTTTGTCCTTTTGTCTATGACACCTTTGGCAGTCTCTTCTTGGCCTCCAATTATCACTGGCCCCGATCGAGCTCTCCTGTCCCACCCCCTTCTATTTCATATCTTTTATATTTCATCTCATTTCTATATATCTTAGTTCTGATGAAGGGTCATACGGACTCAATGTCAACTGTATCCCTCTCCGCAGATGCTGTCAGACCTGCTGAGTTTTTCCAGGTATTTTTGTTTTTGTTCTAGATTTTCAGCATCTGCAGTATTTTGCTTTTAAGCCAAGATTTATGTTGATCCAGAGGCAACTCCCTATTTTTTAAAGCAAGACTGGTACCATATGCCTTAAGAGAAAAAGTGGATGCTGAGTTAAACAGGCTGGAGGAACTAGGCATCATTCAGCTGGTTCAACTTTCGGAATGGGCGGCACCTATCATCCCCGTACTGAAACCGGATAAGACTGTCTGCATTTGCAGCATTTATAAGCTGACAGTTAATCGGGCCTCCAAGTTGGTTAAATATCCAATTCCAAGAATTGAAGACTTGTACGGCAAAACTGGCAGGAGGTCAACCCTACACTAAGTTGGATATGAGCCATGCGTACCAGCAACTCGAGTTAGATAACATGCCCTGGGAGTATGTCACAATAAACACACACAAGACCTATTCCAGCATACGCGCCTGCCTTTTGTCGTGTCCTCAGCATGTGCAATATTTTAAAGGACGATGGAGAGTTTGCTACAGGGATTACCACGGGTTGTAGTGTACCTTGATGATGTCCTCATAACTGGATCGACAGAGGCCGAGCATTTAGCAAATTTAGAGGAGCTATTAAAAAGATTTCTGGAAGCGGGAGTTTGCCTAAAAAAGGAGAAATGCACTTTCCAAGCCACTGAGGTTACCTATCTGGGGCACCATGTAGACACCCAAGGATTACATCCCATGGAAGAAAAGGTTAAGGCGATAAAGGAGGTGCCTTCCCCCACAAATATCACTGAACTCAAATCATTTTAGGGATGGTAAACTACTACGGGCAATTTTTACCCAACTTGTCGACTGTACTGGTCCCCTTGCACATACTGCTTAAGAAACACCAACATTGGTCCTGGAAGGCTCCACAGGAGGAAGCCTTCAACAGAGTAAAACAACTGCTGCACTCCACAACCTTGTTAGTGCACTTCGACCCATCTAAAGAATTGATATTGACCTGCGACGCCTCTCCATATGGTTTTGGTGCAGTGTTGTCCCATGAAATGGACGATGGCTCTGAGAGGCCAATAGGTTACATTTCAAGAACCCTCTCAGTGGCCGAAAGATTATTTGCAGTTAGAGAAGGCAGGACTGTCAGTAGTCTTCGGACTTAGAAAATTCCATTAGTACTTATGTGGCAGGCAATTTACTTTTGTCTCCGATCATAAACTGCTTTTGGGCCTTTACAAAGAAGACAAGGCTATCCCACCGATAGCCTCAGCAAGAATTCAGGGATGGTCATTAATTCTGTCCACCTACGAATACACTTTCAAGCACCGGCCCTGGGATACACACAGGGAACACAGATGTTCTTAGCTGCCTACCCTTGCAAGAAAGCACCTAGGTGTATTCCTGTACCCCAAGAAACCGTCTTTCTATTGAACTTTTTAGATACATCGCCAGTCTGCGCGAAGCAGGTCAGGAACTGGACCAATCGAGATCTGCTTCTGTCCAAAGTGAGAGACCAGATACTTACAGGATGGTTAAATGAGCCAGTCTCCGCGGAAATGAAACCATTTTCTACCCACAAATACGAATCGAGTTGTTAGGATGACATTATACTCTGGAGAGCAAGAGTAGTTGTTCCTATACCAGGCAGGGAACTGCTCCTAATCAAATTACACAGCGCTCATCCTGCCATTTCTAAGATGAAAATGCTCACCAAGAGTTACGTGTGGTGGCCTGGTATAGATGCAGATATTCAGAAGCTAGTCAAGCACTGTCAACAGTACCAAATGCAACAAAAGTTGCCAGCCACAGTCCCCCATACCCTTGGGAATGGCCTGGCCAGCCATGGGTGCAGCTCCACATAGACTACATGGGTCTATTTCTAGGCACAATGTTTTTGCTTATAACCAACACCTACTAAAAATGGATGGAGGTTTTTTTGAGGTGAAATTACCTACGTCGCAAGCTACCATTGAAAGGTTATGCCAATGCTTTTCAACTGAGTGCCTGAAGTCATTGTATAAGACAATGGAGCTGTATTTACAAGTGCTGAATTTCAGAACATCACCAGTGTAAATGGCATTAAACACATCAGAATTGTGCCTTACCACCCAGCATCAAACGCTGAGCGAGCCATCCAAACTTTCAAGTCAGGCCTAAAAAATTGTCGTGAGGAACCTTGGAAACCAAAATCTCACGCTTCCTTCTTAGCTATCGCATGCAACAACAGGAGTTCCACCAGCAGAACTGCTTATGAAGCGTCATCTCAGAACAAGACTGAACCTCGTATTTCGAAATTTACCAGGGAGGGTAGAGAAGAACCAAGGTAATCAGAAAACAAGACATGATTTGCAGAGTACAGCCCGGAAATTTATGGTAGATGAAGCCATATATGTAAGAAACTTTGGTAGCGGTCCAAGCTGGATCCCAGGGATTATTGTCTGTGAGACCAGACCCCTTTCATGCTAAGTAGACATGGAAGGCCGGATCATTCGTAAACACGTGGATCACCTGAGGAGCAGAGAGACACTTCCACAGTCAATGTTGCCACCAAGGAATGTTATCGAACCCGTAAGCACCAAAGTAACTGATCATTCTGTTATTGACATAACTGATGTCTCCATTGAATCAAGTAGTAACGAACTTCCTGTGCCAAAAGAGGTACCCTGTAGGAGAACCTCTCTACCTGAAACAGAGAGCCCCTCAATTACTTGATTTGTAATTGCTGGAACTAAGTGTATAATCTGAATTCATGACAAAATGCAATTGTGATTATTTCTAAGATTTTTGATATTGTTTTCTATTCACCTGGATGAAGTAATTTGTGTAAATAAGGAATGTAAAACAAGGAATTAAAAGGGGAGGGATGTGGTGATTGTTGCTTTAATGGCAGCATTACTGAGTAAGGGTCACGTGGTCAGAACAGCCAATCAACATCGAGCGCGGTGAATCTTATAAGGGGCAGGGTGTTCCTAGTCTGTGGAGTGTATTGTAACCTTGCTCGAAGCAGGCAACAAATCCAACAGCTCTGTAAATAAAGTTTGCTGTTCAACTAAAGAAGTCTCTCAGTAGTACATCTCTACAGTTGCTTGCCATTTATCAGCCCAAGCCCAAGTGTTGCCCAGGACTTGCTGCACATGGACACGGACCACCTGGAGGGTTGGAATGTTGATGATAGAGTGGCAACCAAGCAGGCTGCTTTGTCTTGGATAGTGTCAAGCTTCTTGAGTGTTGTTGGAGCTGCACTCATCCAGGCAGTTGGAGAGCATTCATCACAGTCCTGACTTATGCCATGCAGATGGTGGAAAGACTTTAGAGAGTCAGGTGTTCAGTTACTCTGCCCTGTGCTTACAGCCACAGTATTCATGTGGTTTTTTGAGTTAAGTTTCTGGTCAATGGAGAATCTGAGAATGTTGATGGTGGGAGATTCAGCGATGGTAATGCCTTTGAATGTCAAGAGGAGATGGTTACATTCTCTCTTTTTGGAGATAGTCATTGTCTCGTATTAGTGTAGCACAAACGTTATTTGCCATTTATCAGCCCAAGCCTGAGTGTTGTCCAGAACTTGCTGCATTTGGACAAGGTCTGCTTCAGTGTCTGAGCAGTCGCAAATGGTACTGAACACTGTGCAATCATCAATGAACGTCC
The DNA here is from genome assembly GCF_964194155.1 of Cetorhinus maximus. Lineage (NCBI taxonomy): Eukaryota > Metazoa > Chordata > Chondrichthyes > Lamniformes > Cetorhinidae > Cetorhinus > Cetorhinus maximus. Next base: position 14,535,681 of record NC_135882.1, on the reverse strand, counting down.
CTACTTCTGACCTGATGGAGGGAAGGTTATTGACCAAGCAACTGAAGGATGTTGGGCCTAGGGCACTGACCTGAAGGATTCCTGGAGTGACATCCAGAGGCTGGGATGATTGGCCTGAACAACAACAAGCATCTTCCTAAGAGCTAGGTATGTCACCGTTACCCGATTCCCATAGATTTCAATTTTACTTGGGCTCCTTGATGCTACACTCGGTCAAATGCTACCTTGATGTCAAGAGCAGTCACTCTCACCTCACTTCGAGCAGTTATTTTGTTGTGTTTGGACCAAGACTATAATGAGGTCTGAAGTTAAATTGTACTGGTGGAACCCAAACTGAGCACCAATGAGCAGGTTATTTGTGTAAACGCACTTGATAACAATGTTAATGACACCTTCCATTATGTGTTGATTGGGGTGGTAATTAGCCAGACTGGATTTGTCCTGCTTTTTGAAGACAGGACATGCCCAGGCAATTTTGCACTTTGTCAGGTAGATGCCAATGTTGTAGATGTTGGAACAGCTTGGCTACAGGTGCGTGTGGTCCTGGAGCAGATGTCTTCAGCACAACAATTGTACAGCAAGCCACAGTCAAGACAGCAGAGGGTACAAACTGGAACATAGGTCTAATAGGTCATGGAATTAAGATGGTGTGTTCACAAGATAATTATGGCTGAAGGTGATTCAGTCCATCCATCCAAAGACAGTTTATCTACAATTTCGGAACTGCCCATTGTTTCTTAAATAATTCCAGGGTCAACTTTATCGATCACTATATTTCAAACTCCATTCCCTGTTGCTATTGACTCAGGTCAGTCTTAGATACAGTTTTTGGGATTGACTCAGATCAGTCTTAGATACAGTGTTTGGGATCTTTGGCATCCTTGACTCTTAAATAATGAATATTTTGCTTTCATGAGAGCCTTACATATGCTTGGATAATAGTAGGATCCAAGTGTAACAATGGCACCCCCTTGTGACCTGAATTGGATAGCTATGCCTTTTGCATGTGTCGTCTACAATCTGTTAGAAACATGCAAATAGATGGAGGGAGCATGGAATGAAATGTTAAGCCAGTTTATTTCTAATCACAGACAGAGCAAACCTGCCTTTTAACACCATTCAAGACAAAGCAGCCTGCACATTGGCACTCTATCACGTTGAACATCCTTGCGTGCTTTACTGACTATTCGGTATACATTTTCTTCCTCTCCTCTACAAAGCACCTTGGGACATTAAAAGGCATTGTGCAAAGTCAAGTTGCTGCTATCTGAACAGGATCTGGCGCTGGATCACTTACACGTGGCATTGTTTTGTTCAAACTGAAGTTTATATGGGCAGGAGCTTTAGAGGCCAGGTGGTGACAAAGGCATGGATAAGGATTTCACCAGCAACAGTGGCTAGGTAAAAAACAGAGGTGGACAATAATGAAAAAGTAGAAATAGGATAATATGGGATTTCAACCACAGAGCTTTGCACATATACGCATCCTCAGGCTCACTCTGAGAAAAAAATCCATGGACAGGGATGGATTTGGGAGATAGGTTATGGTCCTTTTTGATGGGAGCTGAACAGGATGAGTTATAAAACCTTAAGTTAGAGACCAGCACCGCAGTAATCAAGGATGGTGGAGAAAAGTACAGCTAGGTTCCACCAGCATTTTTTTGGAAGCTGACATCATGCTAAAAGAAAATTTTGCAAAAAGGTGGCATGTAATACAACCTGTGATACAAACCTATATTAGTCCAAGAGGAAGAAACCCATAATTGTTTTTCTTATAGTTTACGCATTAAGACAGCAACAAGCCATTCTCTAGCACAGTGACCTTACAAGGTACTTTCTGATAGAGTTTCAAAATCAATGTTATGGAGAGTCCTTATTGAATAACAATCACCGTTGCTTATTTGGATATGTTTCACACTAGAATGCAGTTGCCTACATGAAAGAGGTCGCATGTATTATTTCAACAATGTGTCTATTTTATATCAAAACACACACACTGCTTTTGCCTCCAAAATTCCCTGAAATGTAAACCCTCTGAAGGAACATTCACAATCAAAGAAATACCAAAGGCAATTACTTCAAAGTGGCATTCAGAGGTTACAACATGTCCTTGAGAATTTCAACAGGAAGAGAAAAAAAAATTATAAATTATATTAAAAGAAAATATTGTGCCTTTGGTCTCCTGCACTTTGAAATTATAAACCAAAAAGTAGAACATACTGTGAGAATGAAACTGCAAACTAAATCTGCTGCTTCTAAGACGCTTTGATCATCTGCCCGCTGAAACCATGAATTAAAAGGAATTTCACAATTTGTTCCTTTCAAGTAAAGTTCATGACTCAAGGAAAACAAATGCTCAAAATGTTAGGAAAAGTTATTTAAAATGAAAATTCCACTACTAGAAATTGATAGCCTGTATTAACTACAATAAACCAAGAATCCGCACCAAAATCACTGAAGCTTAGACATTGCATCATAATTATGTCAGCACCATTAATAACCTTTGTTTATAATAAAACTTTCTGTCCCGTGTTGGAGTTTGTTCATACAGTCACTGCCCAAAGATTTCTGCTTCTTCAACATTTAAATACATGCTCTTTCCTTCCCGATTGGCTATTTTCTACTTCTTATACTTAAATTATTCTCTTCAATTACATTCTATCAAAGAAATTCTCTAAAATGCAGCTCATGACAGTACATATAGCCTTAAAAATAAAACCACATAAAAGACAAAAGAAATCCCTCCCACCCACCCAACAAATCTACCAACTAAGCTTGGCACCAAAAATGTCCCCCTTCACCACCAACATTGTGATTTCTTCCAGGAGACAGGTGGAGGGTGGTGTGGATGTTGCGGGTGTTGAGGTTGGGGGCTGGAGGCTGATTGGGGGCAGAAAGGTTCTGGACATTATGGAATTCAGATATTCACTTTCTCAGGATACACTAAGTCTTGCATTGCTCAGTCATTGAAAGATCTGGCTCTGGCTGCAAAGATTTCAAAATAAGATGGACTAGTAATCCAGGGGCCCAGGCTAATGCTATGGGGACACGGAACCAAATTCCACCAGCTGCCATGGTGGGATTTAAATTCAATTAATAAATCCAAAACTAAAAGCTAGTTTCAGTAATGGTGACCATGAAACCATTATCGATTGGTGTAAAAACCCATCCGGTTCACTAATGTCCTTTAGGGAAGGAAATCTGCTATCCTACCCTGGTTTGGCCTATGTGTGACTCCAGACACACAAAAATGTGGCTGACACATAACTGACCTCATAAGCTGCTCAGTTCAAGGGATGGGCAACAAATGCTGGCCTTGCCAGCGACGCTCACATCCCAAGAAAGAATAAAAAGAAACCTGGGATAGCTCAAACTGGCTTGTGTGGCTATACCACTGTCTTTGACAAGTCTCGAATGTATGCTGTCAGGAAGATATAATAATTTTCACGTTATTAGAATTTATTGTAAAGTAGAGTAATAGTGGGGTCTGTCTGTGTGTGTGTGTATATGTGAGTGAGAGAGAGGGGCTTAACTGAATTAAAGGCAGCTAGTTTGAAGGCTTTGATGTAACAGAAGATAAGCTAGGTTTGAAATGTTAAGTAGGTAAACATAGATGTTAAGGGGACATTTGTATTTTTAAATAAACTAGACTAGATTGATTTCAAAGGAGGGGTGAAATGTTTCACACAGCCAGGAGATGTTAAGAAACAGTGTGTTTCTTTTTCCCAAGGATTACTGGTAAAATTGGTACCATGAGAGATTTTTATTATTAGAGCGGTAAAGTCCAAAGACATAGTGAAACAATGGGAATTTACATTCAAAAGGGGAAAATATAGATAAAGGAGAAAAGGCTGTGTGCAAGAGAAGGCATTCTAAGATCTAACAAGTGTGAAAAGCCTCCAGCATCTAAGCCTCAAGGTGTTGTCTACAAATAACTGAAGTTAAGAAAAATCACTTTGAATTTGACTGTTTCAGGGTGTTACTTTGTCTAGGTCTTTAAAAATCAGTGTGTCTACTGTTGCCTTAATGAAAGTGTAACTGGGAGCTAGATTAACTAGGGGATTTAGAAGTTATCCTAGTAGTAATTTGTAGATCTGGGTATGCTTAAAATCATTTCTTCTATTAATTAAGGTCTAATTTTTTGTAAGAAACTTATAAGCCCCGGTGGTCTTATTACTACTGAATTCAAGGCATGCATCTCAAAATTTATACAAATTAGAAAATAGTTGCGGCAGTTGTTTCAAGTTTCCCTTTGGGATTTGAGCAGCTCAGCGTTTACCATCGGCTGTGCCATAACAATGTTTTATTCCTCTGGCTATACAGCACCAATTAGCTTGCCTTATATACATTGTATTGTTGTTTCCATGATCTATCCACCAATGCCCCAGATTTCTCTCTTATGTTTTACAGCTTAGACCAATTTATTATTGTCTTCTTACTGTTTTTCTTTCCTAATATCCTTTGCCTTACATTTTATCCACATGAAATGTAATTTCTCACTTATCAGCCCACATTCTCAATCTATTCAGATGCTTTTGTACTTGGGCTGCCCCTTCCTTATTGAGGGAATCATCCCTCCTCAGATGACAAATTTCTGTCCCTAGTTCCCAATCATTCAAATGTATTATGAAGAGTAGTGACTACAAAGAAATCCCTTTGATACCCTCCTAGTGACCCCTTGCCATCTTGATGAAGCTGCATTGACAATTATCCTTTGCTTTCTCAGGTGTAATCAATTTTCAACTGACCTTACAAGCTTTTTCTTATTTCATGCCATCCTACCTTATACACTAATCACTACTGTGGCACCATCAAATAAATGCCTTGCTGCACTCTATAATCACATCCACAGAATTTCCTCTGCCATGGTTTCCTTGAAAAACTCAAGTAAATTTGTTAGGCCAGACTTTCAATCCATAAATCAAGGCTCAAATCCCTCTCTCCACATCCATTTAAGTAATTCATTATGCATTCTTTCAGCTTCCCAGTTTCGCTGTCTCTGTTGCATCTGTTTGGGCAATGTCACCTTCCGTATCAGTTCTTCTGATATATATATCTATTTCCTCAAATAAGGATTTCCCCGACACCCACACAGTGGTTAACAGGGTCCTTGACTGTGTCCAACCCATTTCCAACTATTCTGTTCTCATCATTTCCCCTCCCTCCAAGAACCACAACAGGGTTTCCCTTGTTCTCAATCCACCAGCCTTCACATTCAACGGTTAATCCTATGCAATTTCTGCCACCTCCAGTGTGATGCTTCCACCGGACACATCTTCCCCTCCATTCCCCTTATTGGGACATTCTAAAGGGACCATTCCCTCCACGATACCCTGCTCCACTCATCAACTGCTCCCAACAGCCCTTCCCCTTCCCATAGCATCTTCCAATGCAAGTGCAGGAGATGTAACACCTGCCCTTTAACCTACTCCCTTCCCATGATCCAGGGCCCCAAATACTTCTTCCAGGTGAAAGTGATTTACCTGTTCTTCTTCAATTTAATATACCACATTTTCTGCTCACAATTCAGTATCTGGGGTGGTCAAACATAGATTCAGTGCCCACTTGGCAGAACCATTCGGTGCGGAAGCGTGACCCTGAGTTTCTGGTCGCCTGTCATTTTAATTTTCCACCGCACTCCCACTCTGACCTTGACTTCCTACACTGTTCTAATGAAGCTCAATGTAAGCTTAAGGAGTACTATCTCAGCTTTCAATTAGGCACTTCACAGTCTTCCGCATTCAACAAATGAGTTCAGCAATTTCAGATCATAATCTCTGCCCTCATTTTTGCAGATGGCAGTTGTAGGCAATGATTCTGCTATTCCCATTTATGCTCCTCTTTATCTGTTCTATTACCATCTCCCTTTGGCTTGTACGATTGTCCCTTTTGCCAATTAATCTTCTGTGCCTTAAACTCTATAACAGCAAGGGTGGCATCCCCTTTTGTTCTTTCCCCTCGCCTCCTTCCTCTGCCTCTGTATCTACTTAAAATCTGTTACAGCTCTTTCTTCAGTTCCAATGAAAGACCACTGGCCTGAAACCTTGACTTTGTTTTTCTTTCCACAGATGCTGCCTGGGGTGCTAAGTACTTCCAGCATTTTCTGTTTATGTTTCAGATTTTCAACATCTGTAGTATTTTCCTTTTGGTGTCGTTTCCTGGGTTTTGCCTATGACCCATTTTAAAGATGGTGCTGTGTCAGCTATTTCCCAATGTTCAGGTACTTGCCCCTGTACTCTTACATTTAAGGGGTCCAAATGTGATACAGCGATCCAGGTGGTTGGTATCCTCTACAACACTGCCTACTCACTAATATTGAAATCAAATGCGGATCAATTCTCTTGACGACTGGCATCAGACCTCTCTTCTTTACTCCTAGACAAAAATTATGTGGGATGTCAGTGGAGCTACACATGCCAAAGCAATGAATTGCATAGCAGAATTGGCAGCAGTTGGGAATCAAGCTATATCTGCTCGTTCATTTGGCCTAAAAATGACTCAAAAAGGTAGGGAGGTAAAAATAATGCAGAAATGAAAATGCCAAAACATGCCTGCCAACATTAGATTTTTAAGCTCACAATAACTGTAGGCCAAATTATTGCCAATTGGTGCTCTAACAATTTTATTACATTATTTGTGATGAAATGCTAAATTGGACTACATGTTCAATACTTGGCCTTGGAGCAATACAGTTGTTTTTTTTGTTTGTTTGCCTGTCTACTCCACTCATATGGGTATATTTTGATCCCTGGGTGAGTATAAAAATTGCTGAAATGTAATATTAACAGGCCTTCACAAGCCAGTACTACTGCTCTATAATCACCAATCTTGGATTTGTTGGTGCAATGTTCAACAAAGAATTCGCCATACATGCATACAAGACAATGCAACACATTCAACCCTCTATGTAGATATAATGTTATGGAAAAAGTTAGTCTGATGATTAAAACAAGTTACATATCCTGCAGTTTGTAACAGAGAAAATCTTACAGAAACTGTTCAGAGAAGCAAGAATACTCTTATTTTTGTATGCGATGCCCTCCGGTAATTATTGCATCTCAATTGGTTAAATTGTTCATCCAATCAGTTACAAATATCCCCGAGTGACATAATATGAGATCACACACAGTAAAACATCTATGGTGTCAAGGCACATCAACAGAACCAAAATGAGAAGATTTCAATGCCTTGTTAATCTACAAACCTCTTTTTTTAATGGTACTGAATAGGGGTGTTTTTGGGCCACCGGCTATAGGCTTACAAAGCAGGGCATGGAATTGGAAAAGCAGGCACTAAATGAATGGAAGGAATAGTGTATGGGCTTGAGTGTGTGAAACATAGCCCCAGCACTGGCGACGGGAGTGCACTGAAAGGGACAATAGACTGGGCAGAGAATGCTCAACGTCTAGGGTAGAGAGTTCATGGAGGTAGAAAGAAAAAATTGAGAGCCATCATGATTGCTGAAAACAATTGCCTTTTTTTGTCAAAAACAATCCAAGTGACAGGTTAGCACAGGTTAATGTTAGATAGTCACTAACATGCAATATGACACACAACCAGCAGATGAGACAGAAACAATATCAGGATGGTGGAAAGCCGACTAAGTGGACCATGGTCTTCTCAGTCAGCAATTCATATGTCCCAATGTTTACTGAACTGCTGGGCATTATGATTTTACATTTTCATTAATGGTATGTAACGCCTTTAAAAACTATAACAATGTTAGGTTTCCAACATGAGGTTACAAATTGCAAACAATGATATGGATGTTTTAAATACAGAAACACTTACCTTGCTTTTTCATCTCCCTCAACTGACCTTTGAAGTGTATATATTTATCATTTTTGATTAGATCCTCATCTTTGTTTAAATTTTTCAGTTCATTAAACCTTTTATCTACTAGTGCTTTCAAATCAGGCATTCGTTCTGGTCGCTCTTGCTTTATCTAGAAAAGAGAAGACTTATTCAGTAATAATGAGCATGATAAGATTTCATACATACTCATATGAATTCAATCTCTTTTAATAATTATCTGCATTCAATTAACGCTCAAACATCTAACCAAAGGCTGGTACTCTGGTATGCCTCAATATATTGGAGATAAATTTTCTTGTGTCTACTATCTACATGACCAACAAGCAATCAATTTCTTAGATCTTAGTTTTTTTCCATTCTGTTTGGCAAGATCATTGGTTTGTCCTCTTCATTGTAAATGGGTGTGATTATAAAATGCAATCCACAGAACTCTGGTATGAATTCCCCTTATCATTTCATGCAATAAAAACAGAATTTAACTAGCAGAACATAATTCCCAAACCCCATGAAATTTAGCATCCTTTGTAATAAAAATGGAAAGTAAAATGGAATTTAAATTAATAATTTACCATAAATCTGCAGATTTATTGATTGGTTATTTTATACTTTCTTCATACTTTAGTTATTCACTGATCTCCAAGCAAAATCCTTCTCCCCAAATTCAATTAGTTTTAGTTCATTATAAATCACGAAGAATACAATTTAGAACATGATAAACACAGAAAAATACAACAATTCTGGAACAAAAATGCAAACATACCCATAAGTACACTTAACCCATAGTTCTACCACTCCCCCAAACAATGGAGAATGGGCAGCGAGGCTAAACAGAATGGAGGGGGTAACAGAGAATGGAGGGGAGGCAGGAGGAAGAGAGAAGAGGGGATAGTGGGATACTGGGTGAGGGGGAGGGAGAAGAGAGCATCACAGAACTGTGAAAATGTGAATCTATTAAAGTGTTATCAGTTGACTTGGATAAGGTAAAGAAAGGGAGCTAGCCACTCAATGTTTGTAAGACAGTACAAAAATAAAATTAGCAAAATACTGGAATCAGAAATAATAGTAGTAAATGTTGGAACAAGTCCTGTCAGAATCTTCTGCGGGGAAAAGACAGGTTAATGGTTCTGGTACAAGAACCCACTTTTATAGTGGATGAGAAAACAGGCAAAGAGAAAGATAGTCAAATAAGTTGTTACTTTTCACCCCGAAGGAAAGTTTTAAAACCTAAGCAGCTTTAGTAACACGGTTACTGTGACTGCGAACCACGTCATATTGCTCCTCCAGTTTCTCTCATTAGCTCAAAGATATTGCACTTTAAAAATATACATAAGCAGAAGTTAAACAAAAACTTTTAATTTTTAAAAATTACTTTGAAAAAACAAGATGGCAAAAATTATTCCAGATGCCAAAATTATAGCCAAAATTTAGAGCAGCATTTTTCCTGATGGCTCATTTAGCAAATTGGCCAATTCACCAAGAATTTTAATAACATTGAGACACATTGCACTACTTTGGGTAATTGGAACACCAGTTCCAGTAGTATTTGTAGGCAGTACTCTCACTGCTCCAAAAATTGCGCCGATTTAACCCAATTTTGTCAGGATCTACCCAAATCCATTTTAGTATAATAAAAGGCATCCCAGAACTAACAGCTGGTTGCACTGACTAGTCAAACATCAAAATATGGCCAACCTGAATATATGTTAAAGTAATGATTTGGTGTCTTTGCCCTCTTTGCTACATTTTCTCTCTCTCCCTCTCGATCTTTTCCCTCTCAGATTTTCCCTCCTTCAAAATGCACCTCCTGAATCATAGCCTATCTAAGATTACTGCCCAAACTGTCTCTCCCTTCACTTCCCATCCCAGGCTAATCCCCACACCTCTCTTTTTGCTTTCTGTCCTCCTCTAAGGCCAGCTCTCTCTCATTCCCTCACCTGTTGTTAGATTTACACAAGCCCCACTCTTCCTCTTTTTAAACAGGTAAAAGAGGAGACTCTGACTCTTTACCAGTAAACTACCTGCCCACAATACAGAGAACTTGTACTAAATATTTACATGGTACTTCTCGAGGACTTTCATTTGCACATTCAAAGAGAGCTACACTATTTGCTTACAGAGGCAATGCAATAGCTTTCCATCCCAGAACTGATGTAGATTTACATCTGCAAAAGGGAACAAGATGACATTAACTACAAGCAGCGTGTGTGAAACATGGAACAGGAAGACTGGAATCCCTTGTGAAAGACAGGGACAGAGATTCAATGAGATTGGTTGACTCACAATGTTTACTGACATCTGGGGAGGGGGTTGTTGGGAAATCTATGGAATCGGTCTTGGTTGCATCTGTCATTTATTGTGTAGTGCAGTGTGTTCGATCACAGTTTGCCTGTTAATTTACACGTACCTCACATTAACCCTGAATGTTAGAGTATAAGATAGATATTGTGAATTTTTCTTTCTGACCTTATATGGTAAAGTTTATTTTTATTTGTTCAAAACCTGTGGGATCTTGCAGTTTTATTCTCTTAGCAAGTGTCTTCAATCGCAAACTTTGTCTACTTCGATCAAAGGTTATTGGTCCCTAACCGGACTGCACCAAGAACTTGGGTGGGGGGGGGGGGTCTGGTCTAGATCATGCTCATGTATTGTACCTACTCCAGTTATAAGCAGCTTAAAATTACTTTCTAAACAAAATTCTTATCTTCAAAGTTTCATATGCATGCCAAGCTGAAGCTCAGAAGCCTCAGAACTTACATTTAGATCTTCCATGGTATGGTTTAGGAATGCAGCTAAAATGTTTATGGATTGCAACGAACAGAATTAGGGTTTCAACCACAACATTTTACATCAAGCCCGTACAGCAAATACCTCTAAGGCTTTGCTGCAGTCCAGTTATAAACATCTCTGTGTTCAGCCTGACCACGAACAGAGGCAGCAGAAGGATCCAAGTGCCGATTACCCAAGCAACAGTCACGCTGGCATTATGTATAACACCAATCAGAAAAATCAACTGACTCTTTCTACTCTAACACAATTCTACAAAATCTGAATAAATGTCTACTACATAATAAATTTGGTACATGAGCTAATGTTTTATTAGAAACTCATTATTAATAACAAATACTTGTTACTCCAGAAGGTGGTGCTGTGCTAGACCTTCGCAATATTAAAAGTTCACACACAATAGCTGCTATTGTACAGTAAGTTAAACCCACTGTTTGCAAAGTCTTGGCCATCAAGTTTCCAGAAATCACTCAAAGTGTCTTCTGAGTTGTTTTTTTGTTATCCAGTATTTTTATTGTCCAGTCATTGAAAGTTCTAATGTCTGATGTAAGTGGTTCAACAAAAAAAACCATTGCAGAGCAATAAACAACAAAATGTTGAATTTTGTGGGAAAAGCAATAGAATACAGGACAAGATAAATCAACAGCAAGCTGCATCGTGCTCTGCTCAAACTTAGAATACTGCGTTTAGCTCTGGTTACCAGGACACAAGGGAAACATTCAACCACTGCAGACTTTGCAGGCAAGAGTCTAACATCAAAGATAAGTAACATCAGGAAATGGTTGAGAAATGTGGGCTTTCAGCATGGAAAGGGAATGTCAGTGAGGTAATCTTAAAGCCATTTATAAGATGGTTAAGAGAATCGAGATGATAAACAAGCAATATTACTTTGATTAACGGAGGGAGTATGACAAGGGGGTATAGAGTAAAACTCCCCTCTTCTGTTTACATCTAGCTGGCTGTTCCCTGGATTGCTTCTGTAACAAAGTTACTTTTCACATGAGGGGGTTATTAGCTTGACGTTCAACTCCTTAGCAGGAGAATCGGCTAAATAAAATGGGAAGTCACCAATTCATTCCCATCAGACACAGGTACCCGACTGGATATTAATACAGTATTCCAAAGACTTGGGGCTGAATTAGGGAATCTTTGTATAAAGCGACCATTCCTCTGCAGCTGAGACAGGTCAGACACAGTCACACTGAATGCATGGAGTTGGGCCTCTAGCTTATCTGCCCACTCACGCAATACAGAAGCATGAAAGTACAACCAAGTGCTCCTGAGATTTTCACTCCTTGGGCACAGACTGCAAACTAATGAGTGCTTTAGTAGACAGCAGAACAGTTGGATGATGGGACACATGTTGTACAATCTCCTTGCTAAAGCTGGCCATGGAACAGACACTGGTGGAGGGTCACAGCCCTTTGCAATGTCATCATGCAGGTTTGGCCCAGTCTTCCCCATGGTTCAAGCTAATAATACAGCCTTGCAGTGTGGGTTAGGAGAAAGCCTGTGCCTGAGCCGACAGCACAGCATGCAGTCCAGTGGGCGAAGCTGCCGCCAATCAGTCAGGTGGAGTTTGGGGGGCGGGGGGGGGGGGGGTGCTTTTGGGCAGCCATGTGGCACATTAAACTCTGGTTATCCAAGCGGTGGCCAGCACTCTCCGGGATGCGTTAAGGGGCCTTCAGACTTAAACAAGAGAGGTTCTGAGTATATCCAAGCTAACCTACGCGTCTCTCTCTTTCATCCTGCAGGAGTACATCAGGACCATGGAGCCTGGTGAACTAGCTGTATGCCTTGTGGCATACGGAGAACGGAGATGACAGAGAAGAGAGTCTGTGCACGGTTTCCAGGCAGTGTCCACGACTCCTACATTCTCTGTCGGTCACAGATCCCTGACATCTTCCAGGGTCCGCAGAGGCTGCAGGGTTGGCTCCTAAGGGACAAGGGCTACCTGCAGACAGCGTGGCTGATGGCACCCGTGTGGCGTTCTCAGACTGCAGCAGAGTGAAGGTATAACAAGGCTCATGTTGAAACTTGCAGCTTGGTGGAGCAAACCATCAGGATGCTGAAAATGAGGTTCCAGTGCCTGAACCGGTCTGGTGGAGCCCTACAATATAGTCTAGAGGGTGTCATGCATCATTGTCACCTGCTGCATCCTTTACAACCTGGTGCTGCAATGGGGAGAGGAGTTGGCTGAGGAGGAGATGCAGGAGCTGGAGGTCTCCTCCAACGAGTAGGATGTCGACGGTGATGAGGGTGAGGAGGTCCTCGAAGGCAACAATGACGGCGATGAGGCCCTCACACTGGCCAGATGAGGCAGGTGTGCTAGGGTGGCCCTCACAGCTGCTAGATTTGTGGAGGATGACGATGGCATGGAGTGAGGAGACACCATGGATCCTCACGTTGCATCTAGGAATGTTTGACTGCAGTCTGGCTTATGGCAGCACACATACCCTCTGTGATAATACTTCTGTCATGGAGGCATACTGGAGGCCCTAATAGTCGCTCAATTGCGGGATGACGATATGCAGTGAGGATGCTCCATAGATCTTCACATACCCTCTGTGAATGTCTGTCCAAGAGCAGCTCACTTGTACTCTGTGGCAAGGGTCATATCATGGAGACGCAACCATGAAACTTTAAATACATCTGATCCTTTGTCCATCTTCAGCACCTGACCCCTTCAGGAGCACAGCGTCACCAGTCACAGATGCTGATGAGTTGGGGGCCAGCCCCATCTTAAAGGTGCTGAGAGCACACAGAGAGAATGACGGAACTCGGTGACACCTGCCCATGACATTCTGGCAGCAATGACAAGCACCGTCGAGGTGCAAGCATCATTAATATGTCCAGGGAATGAGAGGCCGGACGATCACTTTGGTCTGAAGGCTGCACAAAGCACAGGGCAGAGGCCCTGGGCTGAGGCCCCTGACTTTATCTTGTGCAGGAACCAAGGTTTCACATCTGAGTGACATGAATACTGCTCATCAGAACAAGGAGTCATAGGCAGGGGGACATTCTTGGGAGTTTATTTACAATAGTGAACATTATGTATAACTGATCAACACCCATGGCCAGACTGTCAGCTGTGGCTCAGTTCATAGCACCCTCGCCTTTGAATCAGAGGGTTGTGGGTTCATGTCCCACTCCTGGAAAAACCAAGAACTGTGATTGTACTCGACAAAGTTGCAATCTGTAAAGAGGTGTCAGCAGTGGCTCAGTTCATAGCACCCTCGCCTTTGAATCAGAGGGTTGTGGGTTCATGTCCCACTCCCGGAAAACCAAGAACTGTGATTGTACTCGAAAGAGTTGCAATCTGTGACTGTTGATAACTCGAAAGAGTTTGATTGGTTTCAGCTGCAGCTTGTTACTGCTGAGCTGTGGCTGTTGCTGTGGTTGTGGTTGGTGCTGGCTGTTGCTGCTGCTGTGGTTGTGGTTGGTGCTGGCTGTTGCTGCTGCTGTGGTTGTGGTTGGTGCTGGCTGCTGCTGCTGCTGTGGGGTTTCCAGTGGCTGCTGCTGCTGTGGGGTTTCCAGTGGCTGCTGCTGCTGTGGGGTTTCCAGTGGCTGCTGCTGCTGTGGGGTTTCCAGTGGCTGCTGCTGCTGCTGCGGGGTTTCCAGTGGCTGCTGCTGCTGCTGCTGTGGGGTTTCCAGTGGCTGCTGCTGCTGCTGCTGTGGGGTTTCCAGTGGCTGCTGCTGCTGCTGTGGGGTTTCCAGTGGCTGCTGCTGCTGCTGTGGGGTTTCCAGTGGCTGCTGCTGCTGCTGTGGGGTTTCCAGTGGCTGCTGCTGCTGTGGGGTTTCCAGTGGCTGCTGCTGCTGTGGGGTTTCCAGTGGCGGCTGCTGCTGCTGTGGGGTTTCCAGTGGCGGCTGCTGCTGCTGCTGTGGGGTTTCCAGTGGCGGCTGCTGCTGCTGCTGTGGGGTTTCCAGTGGCGGCTGCTGCTGCTGCTGTGGGGTTTCCAGTGGCGGCTGCTGCTGCTGCTGTGGGGTTTCCAGTGGCGGCTGCTGCTGCTGCTGTGGGGTTTCCAGTGGCGGCTGCTGCTGCTGCTGTGGGGTTTCCAGTGGCGGCTGCTGCTGCTGCTGTGGGGTTTCCAGTGGCGGCTGCTGCTGCTGCTGTGGGGTTTCCAGTGGCGGCTGCTGCTGCTGTGGGGTTTCCAGTGGCGGCTGCTGCTGCTGCTGTGGGGTTTCCAGTGGCGGCTGCTGCTGCTGCTGTGGGGTTTCCAGTGGCGGCTGCTGCTGCTGCTGTGGGGTTTCCAGTAGCTGCTGCTGCTGCTGTGGGGTTTCCAGTGGCTGCTGCTGCTGCTGTGGGATTTCCTGTGGCTGTTGTGTTTCCTGTGGCTGTTCCTGCTGCAGCTGTGGGGTTTCCTGTGGCTGTTCCTGCTGCAGCTGTATCCCTGTGGCTGTTCCTACTGCTGTGGGATTTCTTGTGGCTGTTCCTGCTGCTGTTTTCCTGTGGCTGTTCCTAGTATTGAGTTGCTGCCTTTCCTCAAGTCTTCTTCCATCCTCTGTGTTGCTAGGGACTTGGAGCCTGCAGGGCCTGAGGCCTGGAGGAGAGAGAGAGAGGGGAGATGCTGCTGCAGGCCAGGAGGCAAGGACTGTTTGGTTTAACATTTAAGGTGGGCGTCTGGACTTTTGTTCGATGGGGGCTAAATGTAGCTGTGTGTTTTGTAGGGGAGGTGAGAAGACCACTGCAGAGACTTGGGGGAGAAGGGGTGTGTGTATGTTGTTTAAGATCTTGCCACCGTCCCCCCCCAAACCCCTGCCCTCGCTTCGACTGTGTCAGAGTCCAGGTAGCTGGTGCTGCCTGGTGAAGAGGGACAGGGCTGACTCCTGTGTGTCAGGCAGTAACGGCTGCCTGGTGAAGACATTGCCATCCCCCTATGGAAGAACATTGAGGCCACCATCCACACTCCACTCCACTGAGTGACACCCACCTATCCTTTACCCTTTCCCTCCTGTGTCTCCCTGTCCATTACCCCATTCCCTCCTCTCCTCTGTTTCTGTCATTCCGGAGGGGGAGGTTGCACCATCCTTTCCCCTTCTACCCGGGGTGCGATATCGCTGAATACAGAGCTTGGGGTGGGTGTGGCTCAGCCCCTATGGCTGCGACAAGGTTGCCTGTAGCCGGGCCTTCCCGGGTGAATGTGGAGGCGGTGCTGTCACCGGTGGTGGGGCCCCCCCAAGAAAACATACGCGGCTGCAGCTGCTCCCGCAGCCCCATCACCCTTCCACCTCCTCACCAAGGCCCTGGTGGTGAAGAGCTACACCCATCCCGAAATGACGACTGAGGCGTGTGTAAAGACCTTGATTTTAGGCATCTCTCCACCAGTCTGCAACCTCTCCCTCTTGTTGTGTGCCAGCTTGTCTTGCATGAATAAAGATGGACAGTGTGTAAGCAGGGTGCCTGCCAGGTCAGATGACAAGGATGCCTGACAGGTGTGGGTGGGGAGTAGTCCCATAGATGGGATGAGGACAATGAAGGTGTGAGAGACTTTGTGTGAGGTGTGAGACTGTGAATGGTGATGTCCCTTGAACTGACAGTGAGTGAAGACCCTGTGAATGTGTGAGGAGTTTGACAGCGTGTGAGTTGAGAGTGATGAGGAGAGTGACTTACCCTGGCAGAGCGGAAGAGATCATTTATCCTCTTCTCAGTGCTGGTTGTCCTCATTTGATGGCATTGGCACTGACCACCGCCTCCCAAGCCAAATTGGTGATGTTGCTGCCCATTCTACGGCCAGAGAAGGGGTAGAGGACATCACGGTGGGCCTCCACTACATCTAAAAGGCGCTTGAGGGATGCGTCATTGAACCTAGGAGCTGCCGTCTTCTTGCCTTTAGGGGACATGTATGCAGCAGTCCTGGGCTGGAAGTACTGAGAGGTGTGAGCGTACCTGCACTTTCAATATGGTGCCCGGCGTCATGAAGCGGCAAGGTGATCGCATGGCGAGCAAATGACAGGTCACCCGCCATGGAAACGGTGTGTTTCCTGGGATGTGTAATTAATGTGGCGGGTTTGGGAGGATAGGATGTGAGAAGCCGCCATTGCAGCCCCGCCTGCTACCGCACTTTGTGCAACTCTGGGTTGATTCTGCCCTTGAACTCTGGTCATCTACATGCTGAGGCAGATTCAAAGGAGTAAATTTAGGACTGACATCAGAAAATCTCCCTTTACACACAGAATGATGGCCATCTGAAACAGACATCCATCTGGGAAGACAAATGTGATGAGAAATTATAACTGCTATAATGTACATGGTTTACATTGTCATGAAAATATAATAGTTCTCAATATTATTGTGATTTATTGTAAAGGTAGGTTAATAGTGGGGTTTGGATTAGTTTCTCTGTATGTGTATGTGGGATTTAATTGAATTGAAGACAGCTGGTCTGGAGGCTGGGTTTGAAATGCTAAATACATAAACATGGCTGAAGTTTTAGAATGTGAAGTGTGAGGAAAATTTGCATTTTTAGATGAGTTAGGGTAGTTTAAATTTCAAAGAGATGGTAAGATGTTACACCTAGCCAGAAGAAGCTAAGCTAAACAGCGCATTTATTTTTCCCAAATCTTCCCAAAGATAAAATTAGTACTATGAAAAGATTCATATGATGAGAAAAGTAAAGTTGCAAAAACATAGGGAACAATGGAATTTACATTAAAAAGGGAGAAACATGTATAAAGGAGATGAGACTGTGTGCCAGAGAGGAGAAGGCATTCTAAAATCCAACACAAGTGTGAAAAGCCTCTAGCTTCTGTGCATCAAGTTGCTGTCTACAGGAAGCGAAGCTGAGAAAACTCACTTTGAAACATACTGTCCAGGGTATCGTGTTGCTTTGCCTGGGTCTGTTTAAATCTATTTGTTTTTACTGTTGCCTTAATGGAGGTGTAACTGGGAATCAGATTAATTATGGGTTTTAGAGTTATTATAGCAGTAATTTGTAGTCCTATTTATGTGCTTGAAATCTTTCTTTTTGTTAATAAATGTTTAATTTAGTTTTCTAAAAAACCTCAAGTCATGGCAGTCTTATCACTTCTGAATTCAAAGCACACACCTCGAAATAAAATACAAAATGCAAAACAGTTGTGACCACTTAATCAAGTTTCCCCTCGTGGATTTGTTCCGCCTGGCACACATCATCTGCCACGTCATAACAACATACATGCACACACATGCAAGCACATATTTTGTTAACAGATGCAGCCAGACCCTGATCAAATTTTCAGTTCTGTGGGACACTTGAATGAACTACAGAAAGTTTTACTGATTTATTTTTCAGATTATGTCTTTTTTATTTGCTTGTCGTGGTATAAAAGTTCTATTTCTTGTGCACAAATGATGTAAACAAAGAAATGGCAGGTGAAAAGATTATTTTAGCAATTTGATTTGCTAATTTGTGAATGATAATATTGAAGAACATGAACATCCTAACTGTGTGGTTTTCTGCCGATTACTTATTAAAAAGTTAATGGCTTTTTGAGTCAATCTCACACTTGCCCTAAGGACAAATGGCAGTTTGGAGGTGCAAAATCCTGGGATACAAGACTTGGATTGTGGTGCCTGTGAAAGGTATGATGTGACAAATGTATGCCAGTTACAAGATTTATCATTACATCAGTAGATGCACAGGGTCCTGCTTTGAATAATTGGAAAGTATCACTTATCAGCAGTACATGCACTTCACCATAATGGTATCAATTTCACCTCACTTCAGCCACGTACACCTGAACCATGACCAACAGTGAAGGCTAACAGGGACTAGCACCTGGCTGCTATCTTCCTATTCTGGAAATAGGTTTGTGGAGGACCTTTCTTAAAATAAAAAATAAGCAAACATGAGTTCAACATTACACTGCATTCAGCAGCAGCTTTCCTGTTCTTAAAGTACAAAATGTTTCCAAAGAAAAACATGCAGAGATCAATTCAATCATACACTACATAAAATGTAACAGTTCAGAGCAGTATTAACAATAATCCATGGTTGTAAAATCAATTTGCAGATTATTTGCCATTTACAAGAATCAAAAGAATAATGCCTGGTTTTTGCCAGCTTAAAATGACAGTTGCTTGATTTCTGTTGAGTCACTACTTAATGAAGTGCTCTAAATCACACCCCAACCACCACCTCGGGCTACTGTGCTGTACAAGACCAACAACTGAATAATTAAATTCCTGTAACAAACAAATGACCCAGTTATTTTTCTGACACCTACATGCAATTAAAATAAAATAAACAGACTTATGTCTGTGAGCTATTTATTGCTTTGAGTTTCCAGTTGGCTGCCAAATTTGTCGACTAATTCCAACATTTTCTTCTTTCTTTCCCCATTTCTCTTTTTCTCTTATTTGACTCTAATTCACCTAGATTTTTCCCTCCATCATTAAATTTCATTATGTTGCAATATCTCTCATTTTGCCCCCCATTGTGTCATTCTAATATCACTGTTGTCATTTAACCGACCCGTTTTTTAAGCCACCTAAGCACTTCAGAGATCATTTTGTTTTGTCTCCTGTTATGTGTACATGTTTTTCTCTCTTCCTTTTTTGTGCTCCCTTTTAAACATTATCCATCTATAATATTTTCTAGTTCTTATGTAGGATCCACACCTGAACTGATCTCTTCACAGATGCTAACTAATCTGTTGAGTGTTTCCAGCATTCTCCCCTTTTGCTTTCATTACGGGAAAAAAAATTATGAGTTTCTCTTCAGAGCTTAGAGTCAGTCATAAGTTCTACCATCATTCATTTTGTTATTTTCTCAGTTTTCACCAATGCATCCATTTTTCTGAAAGTAGGTTCACAACACTGCAAAGGGTACAGTTAATAATGAGTAGTACAGAGTTTTAGAAATTCATTTGGACTTCTAATAAGCAGCCCTTAAAATGCATTCTGGTCCTTTATTAACCTTGTTGAGTAAAAGTTTTACATTAACTGGACATTCTCAGCAAGTGGTCAATTAGCAGAGTCAAGTCACTTATTTTCTAGTTTGGCAATGGACACCTACTCATTCTGCCTCTTTGCTGCACATTCCAATCTGCTTTAACCTGCATGTCTCCACGTTAAAACATACACACAGTAGACACATCTCCAACCCTCAGTTAGCCTAATCTATGCATAATATAAATGCAGAAATGATATAGTGACATTGTGTGTGTTTAAGATAAAAATACCACATTGGTGGTAAGCAAAATACCAAGAGTAGACTTGGACTCCAGCTTAGAAGATAAACTATAACTCCCAGTTTTCTTTAGAAATAAATGCAGACTGTGATGAACCT
Source organism: Cetorhinus maximus (assembly GCF_964194155.1). Lineage (NCBI taxonomy): Eukaryota > Metazoa > Chordata > Chondrichthyes > Lamniformes > Cetorhinidae > Cetorhinus > Cetorhinus maximus. The sequence goes on along the minus strand of NC_135882.1, from coordinate 14,515,813 downwards.
TTTTTTATTCATTCATGGGATGTGAGCTTCGCTGGCTGGGCCAGCATTTATTGCCCTTCCGTGGTTGCCCTTGAGAAGGTGGTTGTGAGCTGCCTTCTTGAACCACTGCAGTCCATGTGGTGTAGGTACACCCACAGTGCTGTTAGGGAGTTCCAGGATTTTGACCCAGCGACAGTGAAGGAACAGCAATATATTTCCAAGTCAGGAGGTTAAGTGACTGGATGTGACAGGACAGCAGAGCTTAGATCTGATCCGTTGGTTGGTATCGCTTAGCTCTATCTATCACTTGCTGCTTATACTGTTTAACACATAAGTAGTCCTGTGTTCTGGCTTCACCAGGTTAACACTTCATTTTTAGGTATGCCTGGTGTTGCTCCTTGCATGCCCTCCTGCACTCTTCATTGAACCAAGGTTGATCCCCTGGCTTGATGGTAATGGTAGAGTGGTGGATATGCGGGCCATGAGGTTACAGATTGTGTTCAAGTACAATTCTGCTGCTGCTGATGGCCCGCAGCGCCTTATGGATGCCCAGTCTTGAGTTGTTAGATCTGTTCGAAATCTATCCCATTTAGCAGGGTGGTAGTGCCACACAACACAATGGGGGATACCTCAATGTGAAGGCGAGACTTCGTCTCCACAATGACTGTGCGGTGATCACTCCTACTGATACTGTCATGCACAGATGCATCTGCGACAGACAGGTTGGTGAGGATGAGGTCAAGTATGTTTTTTCCTCTTATTGGTTCCCTCACCACCTTCCACAGGCCCAGTCTAGCAGCCAAATGCTCTAGGACTTGGTCAGTTCGGTCAGTAGTGGTGCTACTGAGCCACTCTTGGTGATGGACATTGAAGATCCCCACCCAGAGTACATTCTGTGCCCTTGCCACCCTTAGTGTTTCCTCCAAGTGGTGTTCAACATGGAGGAACTCTGATTCATCAGCTGTGGGAGGGTGGTACGTGGTAGTAAGCAGGAGGTTTCCTTGCCCATGTTTGACCTGATGCCATGAGACCTCATGGGGTCCGGAGTGTTTGTTGAGCACTCCCAGGGCAACTCCCTCCCAACTGTATACCATTGTGTGCCACCTCTGCTGGGAGGACAGGACAGGACATATCCAGGGATGGTGATGGTGGTGTCTGGGACATGAAGATGTCTATGTCAGGCTCCTGGTTATTCTGTGAGACAGCTCTCCCAATTTTGGCACTAGCCCCAGATGTTAATAAGGAGGACTTTGCAACAGGGCTGAGTTTGCCATTGTCATTTCCAGTGCCTAGGTCGATGCTGGGTGGCCAGTCTGTTTTCATTCCTTTTTTGAGGCTTTGTAGTGGTTTGATACAACTGAGTGGCATGCTAGGCCATTTCAGAGGGCATTTAAGAGTCAACCACATTGCTGTGGGTCTGAAGGTCATTGCTGTGGATCTAGGCAGATCAGGATAGCAGGTTTCCTTCCCTAAAGGACATTAGTGAACCAAATGGGTTTTTACGACAATCAACAATGGTTTCATGGTCATCACTGGACTTTTAATTCCAATTTTTTTTTATCGAAGTCAAATTCCACCATCTGCTGAGGTTTGTGAATATAAAGAAAGTTTTGAGGAAAGCCAAGAAGGGTTAGAAAGAAGGTCAAAAAGGTGATCAAGAGCTTTCAAATAGATCCTTAAAAGCTGAAAGCAGATGCTGGAAGATTTAAGAATGCTCAGCTAAGCAAAAGTAAAAGACTGCAAATTGTATCTCACCAATGAATATAATTGCTTAAGTTTCTAAGCATAGAGAAAAGCCCATTGTAGCTGCATAGATAAATCACCACTTACAAGTTAAAGCAAAGACAACAATGTCAGAAAGAAAACCACCGATCACTTGCCACAGGTTTCCCCCCCCCAAGGCTGAAGCCAGAGCATCCCAGAGGATGGCAGAGCTGCTTCCCCACATCAGTGGGTTGTTATACACAGCTTAAATAATGAGTTCTAACTAACCCATTGTGTCCCAACTTCCTGAATTTGGTCGAAATCCTGCCCAAGCACCTTGTGTTCTAAAATTTCCCTGTCACTGTGACTATTTTGTGTGTTCACAACCATGAGAAAGGCCAATGCCAGGCAATTCCTGCCCCAATGAAATGTGAGGTGTTTTCAATAGCCAAGAGAGGCTATTGTTTTTTTTTGTCTTTGGAGGACAATTTCAGTGTCTAGCTCATGAACATTTCAACCACGCCTCAGTGTGTAAAAAATAATTTAATCAGACACATTTTGTTTGAACATTTTAATGCACTCTTCTTTCCACAGAAGGAATGGAATTGGGAAATACTTTGCCTCAGGACCAAGAAGAATAAAAAAAACAAGGGAAGCCATGTCAAGTGATAGTAGAAGCAAGCAGATATGGCTGAAAACATAGATGAAATGATGATACTTCCTTCCTCCTCAAAATATATGGCAGAAGAGTTCAAGGGGGAATTCAATTAAGTGGAGTTTTAACAATTGAAGGCTTTACCATTGTTGGGCAACTGAAAGCAAAGGGCATGCCCAACAGGCCAGAGTTGGATGAGCATAGATCACAAAATGGGATGTAGAGCTGCAGGAACTGAGGGGGACATGGCCACATAGTAATTTGTAAACAAGGTATAGGATTTTGCATTCAATAGGTCTGGGGACAGGGAGTCACTGACAGTTATTGAAGACAGGGTTGATGGGCAATTGGGATTCTGCATGAGACAGAACACATGTCACAGAGCTTTGGACAAATTGAAGTTTGTGCAGAGTAGAGCATGAAGGCTATCAGAGAGAAGTTGGAGAAATCATGTCCAGCTTTATTCCCCTACTTTCTCGCTCCTCCACTGGAATACTAGGCAATGTCAAGAACTGACATCTCAATTCCCCATTCACAGGATCCCCAATTCAATTTTCACAAACTTCAATGACTCCCAAACTCTGCACGCCAAAATCTTTCCCAAACAAGGATTATATTATCTGCTCCACATTCTGCTGATTCATAGTCATCAGCACATTGATCAACATCCTGGTACCCGTTTACAGATCGTGCACAGCCTTCCAATTTGAATGAAGTTCCCCAATCAAATGTTCCAGTATGCACCCTCCACCATTCTGACTGTCCTGTTGTTCGTTCCTCTCTTTCTCCATTCTACCATCAATGGTCAATCTTTCAACCACTATCTCCTCTATTCTCGAAAACACCCCACCTCATAACTTATATAAAAGCAAAACACTTTGGAAATTTGAATCCAACAAAAATCTGGAGTTAAAAGTCTGATGATGATCATGAAACCATTGCCGATTGTTGTAAAAACCCATCTGGTTCACTAATGTCCTTTAGGGAAGGAAATCTGTCCTTACCTGGTCTGGCCTACTTGTGACTCCACACCCACAGCAATGTGGTTGACTCTTACAATGCCCCCTGAACTCGGACAACGAGAGATGGATAATAAATGCGGGCCTAACCAGCGACGCCCACATCCATGAACAAATTTAAAAAAAACACTTTGAATACTGGAAACCTGAAATAAAAAACAGGAAGTACTGAAAAACATAAGAGTCATATTCGACTCAAAAAGATAATTCTGTTTCTCTCAACAGATTCTGCCAAGCCTGCTAAGTATTTCCAGCACTCTGTTTTTATTCCACCTCAACTTTTCCTAATTCCTTCAATAGCCTTTCAGCATCTTCTCTTGTGCTCTTGATTCTCTTTTTTGTGTCATCCCTTAATCTCACACCCTCCCCCTGCCCAATGAACGTCCTGTTTCTCCACATCGTCAAATGTCATGAGGAGTTTTCCTATGTGGGAGGGCTATACAGCTGTAACTGGGTGCTGTACTCCATTCTTCCTTGCCTGTTTCTGACAATGACACTTCACTTTGTGGTGTCAGTTTACTTGTTCAACAGTTCCTCTCGCTGCTTGGATAAGTGCTTCTTTCACTTTGTTCTCTCTCTGCATGGCCGTCACATATGTTCTATTACTACATACTTAATTTTTTTCAATATTTTGTTTTCTTTAAAGGCCAGTTGATGCAGAAAGATCGTAGGTCACATGTATTGGATTGGATGCAGATCAGGCAAGTAGGAGAGACAATGATAGAGAAACTGGGCTGGGGATAGCGGTGGGAGGATTTTCAGGGAGTGGGAGGGACAGGGACCAGAAGGAAGTGGTAGATGGTGTGAGGTGGGTTGACACACGGGGGTAGCAGACAGGGATGACAGAGATCTGAAAGGAAACTGCTTTTTAGAAGTGCTTATTGGACTGGAAACACGGGATTTTAGATGCACTGGGGGAAGAGTGAGGAGTTATAAACTAGAACCTCTTGATAGAATGTGCGGAAGAAGCTGAAGCATGGAATTGATGAATAACTCACAGGGACAGCTTGATTGTGACTCAGGAAGACTTGGGTGTGGGCATCTGGAGTCTGACAACATGGTGGGATGGAAGTTTGGAAATACTATAGCCTGGTAGCGCTCAGAGCTTAGTTTGTTGAATGGTTACAATCTATTACAGCACAGCAACATACTTCTGATAATTCAAAGTATGATTTCGCTGCACAAGAATTCAAATCATCCCATAATTTGAATTAAAAAACTGAAGACAGACAACCCTGGAGGTTGTTCAAATGCAATTTGATTGACATAACCATAATTAGTATTAAGCTACAATGAATTACCATGAGTAGGCTATGCCCCAATTGGTTTGTTTTGTACCAGGAATGTGCCATATTAAAAGTCAGTGCCTGTGCTGTCTTCAGACCAGCTTCCACTGTAACTTGCAATTATGATTCCACAGTTGGGTAGACAATTTATCTACAAAAATAAAAACATGTCATACTTCAGGGTCACAAGTTGTGAATTTGGAGACGGTCTACTTTATACTAATATTTTCTGTGGAATCTGGCTGGTGTTAGATTTATTTGCAATTTGTCTCTCCCCCATTTACCCCTCCCACCCCCACCTGCAGCTTATTCTTTTTGTTTTATTAAAACACAGAAATAACTGAAAATATCATTGTTAAATACTGTGGCTAAAAGAGCAGGTCAGAGGCTATGAATCCTGTGGCGAGTAACTCATCTCCTGACTCCCTAAAGGCAATCCAAGGCACAAGTCAGGAGTGTGATGGAATACCCCGCACTTGCTCCCACAACACTCAAGGTGCTTGACACCATCCAGAACAAAGCAGCCCACTTGATTGACACCGCATCCACAAACATTCACTCCCTCCACCACCGACAAACAGTGGCAACAGTATGTACCATATACAAGATGCACTGCAGAAACTCACCAAGGCTCTTTAGACAGCACCTTCCAAACCCATGACCTCTGCCATCTAGAAGGACAATGGCAGCAGACACATGGGAACACCACAACCTGCAAGCTCCCCTCCAAGCCACTCACCATCTTGACTATAAATATATCCGCATTCCTTCACTGTCGCTGGGTCAAAATCCTGCAACTCCCTCCCCAACAGCACTGTGGGTGTACCTACACCACATGATGTGCAGCAGTTCAAAAAGGCAGCTCACCATCACCTTCCCAAGGGCAATTAGGGGTGGGCAAGAAATGCTGTCCTAGCCAGCAATATCCACATCCCATGAATGAATTTTTAAAAATTGCACTGACAGTAGCAGTGTGAGATCTCCTGAGTTTTTACTACTCCAGTAACATGCAAGCTAATTTGCTAATGTAACAAAAAATACATGTAGGAGGTCTATAAATGTGAACATTCCAACACAGAGATATATTAGTAAGGATTTTTAATATGGTACAACAGCCCACAGACACATTTGCTGTCAGTCAAATTTTTAGTAACACAACATCTGTGAAAGTGGAACAAATCAGAACTTAAGTAGTTTTTAAGAGTCCAGAATGAATCAGAGAGCAAAGCAAATGGAGAAACCTACATGGAGATAATACTAAATACATACAAAAGTGCAATGGCCCATGTGCTTTTGGGGAAAAAATATATACATTTTATGCTGGGGTGATGGACCCTTAAGAGCTGGGTTTCCCTGGAAAATGACTTCTTGTAAAAAGCAATTTATTCCAAGAACTGATCATATGATCAAGCTGTCTGGGAGATAAACAATAGAAAAGCAAAAAGGAGGAAGTCCAGCCTCTGAGAGCTGTCAGCCAATCAAGTGGCCAGTAGCTCTCTGGTCCCAGTAAAGCTAACAGGTGCGATGGCCACTGCTGGGGCTGCATCCAGTCCCCAACAGCAATTGTTGATGAAGCCAGATGCGAAGTGAGGCAAGGGGCTGCACGAAAGATTTGGGAAAGGGGAATGTGAAGGTGGGAAGACCCTGGGAAGGCTTCCAATGGGCGGTGGGGGGCAACACATAAACGAAATGCCCCCAACTTGCCCACCACCAGCCCGAGCAGCGAAAGCTATCGTGCTGCACACTTGACGCTGGCCTTCCCCCCCCCCGCCATGGGTAAAATCCCAGCAGCAGGAGGAAGCCCTTAAGTGGCCATCAATTGGCCCACAGGCAGGCTGGCATCCCAACAACAGGTAAAACTAAGGCAGGGCTGGGCAAGAAGGCACCAGGAATGCACCCACGGCTTGATACTCAATTTCACAGCCCCACTCCCACATGCCCACCCGCCCCCTGGAGGGGTGGGGTCGTTAAATCCCAGCTACTAACTGTGTTTCTCTGCAGATGATGTCTGGCCTGAGTTTTTCCAGCATTTGTGGTATTTTGTTTTTCAATTTATCCGAGTGGCTAAAGAAAACTATGTTTTCCAAGAACCAATTGAAACATGTTTCCGTTTCTCAGGTCTCTTACAAACCTCATTCCAAGTAGTAAAGATATGCAACTTTAGAAAAACACACTTGTCAAAATGGTCACTATTTTGAGTGTCAACTGTGCCAACAGTGGAAATTATACACTTTTTATTTTATAATGCATTCTAAATGACTACACTACACATATTCTTTGTAAAATCATATTTATCTCAGAATTCAAAACAAACAGGAAGGCATAATATTAAAGCAAACAGTGTGTCTGACCCCATGGACAGCTGTGTGTGCACGTAGGGAGCAGAGAGAGACTTACAGTTTCTGGCTTGTATCACTGTCACAGGTAATTACTAAATGCATTCTGTTCTAGATACATGGCTGTGTTTGGAAAGGTCTGTTTTTCTGATGCTTACCTGGAGCTTCACAAGTGGGAAACACTGGAGAAATATTATTCAAATTTGTAGGGGGACTCCGTGTACAAGTTCTGAAGTTTTACATTTAGTTAAGCAGAGCCTTTTGCTAATTGTTGCATTGATATTTGTCAAAGAGGAAAACATGCAAATTAATCTTTTCCTAACTTGTAAACACATTGCTTAGTCTTCGTGCCCTGTACAAATAGAATAGTACGGATGAAGATCTGATTCCCCATATTTAAAACAGGTTTATTTACTAATCTAATTGAAATACGTGTGCAGAACAAAATTATGTACCTACCTGCAATAGTTAACAAAAACACTACTTATTTTCCAAGAACCAATCAGTACATGTTTCACCATCACTGGAAAGATCTCTTTCCAAATCCTTTGACTAAAGATATCCTCTGCTCCTCACATTCACAATCCAGAAATCTCCCTTGCAATAATGACATTTCTAATTCACTCTGAACAATGTCAGAGGAGATCTAACGGCATATATAACAATTTATCTTAAGATCATAAGGTATACGCAGTTGAACATCAGCAGACTAATACAATCCGCACTGTTAAGAACATAAGGAATAGGAGCAGGAGGCCATACAGCCCCTCAAGCTCACTCTGTCATTCAATGGGCAAAATTTTCTGCCTGATGGGCGGGCGGGCGGTGCGGGAGCAGGCGGGCGCGGAACCGATCGCCACCTGCGATCGGGTCCGTGCCATTTTACGCAGGTGGGCCAATTAAGGCCCGCCCAGGTTGAATCACTCCCGAGGACCTAGGGAGTCAGCGAGCAACAGCGGCACTGCAACGGCCGCCAGGTTCAATGGCAACTCAGCGGCCTGTTTTAAAAAGCTGCTGCAGCCGTTCAAGGGCTGTGAATCATGGCTAGTGGAAGGGCTCCCCAGAGCACTGCTGGTGAGCAGGACAGGGGCAGGAGGGTAAAGCAGGGTGGGCACTGTGCCCCTCGTTTTTCTGATGATTGCCTTGCTGCCCTCCTCAAAGAAACGGCAGGACGACGGGAGGTGCTCGTACCCCAGGACGGGGAGGAGGAGGCTCCCCCACATGACCAAACGTGCCTGGGAGAAGGTGGCGGAGATTGTAAGCTCCTACGATGTGGTGCAACGCACCTGGATCCAGTGTCGCAAGCGCTTCAATGACCTGTTGCACTCGGGAAGGGTGAGTACCATGTTGGCATTGGTCATTTAACCCAGCAGGTAGGCTTTCCCCCCTGGCGTCCCCCCACCCCAACAAGTCTGAGTGTAGTGGCTGCATTGAATCATTGACGGTATGTGTCCTTCGCTGGGTGGGCCAGCAGATATTACCCATGCCAAGGTCACCCTGAGAGGGTGGTGAAGAGATGGGTTCTGCACCCACAGCATGTGGTACAGTGAGACCCACATTACTGTTTTGGGGGCAACCTGGAGGAGCTGCACCTAGGCGCAGAGCTGGAACACCAGGACATGTCAAAGTCAGGGTGATGACATGCTGGGAGGGGAGCTTCAAGGTGGCACCAGTCAATCTGCTGCCCTCTGCACTCCACATGCTTGCACCTCCTTGCTACGGAAGGTTAGACCGTGTGGTGCCTAATGTGATGTAGGCAGCATTTGGCCCGGTGGGTGGGGGGGCGGGGGGAGACAGGCCTCTTTGTGAGAACATCTTTGTGAGTGTGTTCTGCAGCAGCGGGGTGAGGAGGCACTGGAGCCTTGCAATGTCCCGCTCTGGTTGGGGTGGGCAGTCCATGAAGAGAGTCCAGGTACGTTGCACTAATCAATGTTCCTCTCTCCTTTTCAGGAGAAGAATGCACATAATGCCACCGAGTGGGTGAGGACTGGTGGAGGGCCAGCACAGTTGACGATTCTCAGCCACTTTGAGCAGGAGGCCCTAGATTTGGAGAGGTGCCATGCGCCCCCAGGTCCACCAGTTTCGATGAGGCAGGGGTGCCATGGGCAGGTATGTTTGCCCAGCAGTGAGATCACCATTGTTCTCCCGACAGTCATGGCAGTGCTGAATGTTCAGTGATTGAAGTTTGCAACGTGGCTTGACCATTGGTTATAGAAGGATGAGCACATAATGATCCAGGGGACAGGGATGCACATTGGATCAGTTAAAGTGGAGACAATGTCAATGTCTTTGTTCTTCCTTTCAGCATCAGCGGAGCAGGGCCGGGGGGGGGGGGGGGGGTGACCGTTGCATCCGGTGAGGCTGCGACGACTGGGGAGATGCCAGCTGTGGAACAGGCAGCTCCCTCCCAGGCCGGGCCAGCACAGGCTCCACGGGCCAGAGGACGACCACCAAGGTCACCGAGGCCAACAGGACAGCAGAGTGAGCAAGCTGTCTCAGATGCCACTCCCAGCAAGGGAGCAGCACCAAAACATAGCACCCAAAAACATAAACATAAGGCACCTTAGGCAGATCACAGGTTTATCACTGCTGCTTTTCTGTTGGCCCGCAATGAGGTCTTTATGAGTTGGTGTGATTTTTAACACCTTTGTCATTTTGTTTTCTTAAGTTCCCTTGGTTGTAATATTAAATTCAGACATGTCACCATGGCTGAGGGTGCCTCTTTTCTTCTGCAGGTGGATGGTTTCCAATAATGTTATGAGTGATTTGTGGGACATTCAGCTTTATTAACAAGGCCTTTAGTTAATGTTCCTATTCAGGCAGATTTTGCGCTTAGGTATCGAGTATGGAGCCTGCAGCCCAGGCTTGTCCTGGAGGTCCATATGTGGTGTGCTAGCTAAAGGTTCATTGGAATAAAGCCTCCTGGGTGTCCCTGCCTCCCTGGAGTATGCCTGGGTCAGTATCTACCCCCTCAGCATTTCCCTGTGTGTGCTCATCCTCTGACTCACTACTGGACCCATCGTGTGCAGCCGCAGCCACTGCATTGACATCTTCATCGTCCACAGTGGTCCCCCCTTTCCAGCGCAAGATTGTGGAGTGCGCAGCATGCAACCACTACCAGCGACACACCATCTGGGGGGTACTGGAGTGCACCCCCCCCCGAGTGGTCCAGGCATCGGAAGCGCATCTCGAGAAGACCAATGGCTCTCTCCACCACAGCCCTTGTGGAGGCTTGGCTCCTATTGTACCGCTGCTCAGCTTCTGTTCTTTGATGCCAGGGAGGTGTCATGAGCCACAATCTGAGGGGAATCACCCTTGTCACCCAGCAGCCATCCATCAAGCCAGGCTGGAGCACTGAAGAGCCCAGGCACCTGGGAGTGCCTGAGGGTGTTGGCGTCACGGGAACTGCCTGGGTACCTTGCACAGACTTGTAGAATCAGCATCCTGTGATCACACTATCTGCACATTCATGGAGTTGAAGCCCTTCCTGTTGACGAAGGCACCGGGCTCACCTGCTAGTGCCTTATGGCCAGATGTGTGCAGTCTAATGCACCCTGGAAGCGGGGGAAGCCAGCAATCGCCATGAAGCCTCTAGCTTGCTGCATCTGACTTGCCTGGTCTCAACGGTAGTGGATGAAGGTCAATGCACGCCTGAACAGAGCATCTGTAATCTGCTTGACACAAGTGTGGACAGCTGATTGGGAAAGACCACAAAGATCACTCACTGACCCCTGGAAGGAGCCAGAGGCTTAGAAGTTGGGGGCAGCTGTGACCTTTAGAGCCACTGGCATGGGGTGTCCACCCACACAGTTAGGGGAGATCTCAGGCCCAGTCATCTGACAGAGAGAGTTGCCTATCTCCCTTGACATGACAGAGCCTCCTTCTGCATTGCACCACAGGCATATTGAGGTAGCTGCTTAGCCTGGCAGCAGGACAGTGACGTCTTCTGCGGCCCCTTCTGCCTTGGACTACCTCTTGGCCCTGCACCCCTTGTGCCTGTGCCTGTCCCCCCAAAGGTGGCTTCCGTGGAGGCTGAATGTGCACTTCTGGCCTCCTGCCCCTTCTAGCCCTCCCTTCCTCCTCAGAGGAGGTGCCTCCAGTGGAGAGTTTAGCTCCCATTTCCAGGCTAAGGGAAGGCTTCCTGAAAGCTGCAGGCCCAAAAAAGATTCCTCATTGCAGAGTGCTGACCTGAAGGTTGTGAGTCCAGACCAAGCAGCTCATATGCGTTTTGAAATATTGCAGATCACACAGGCAAGTATCAGTAACTTTGAAAAAATAATATTTGACAGAGCACACTTGCAGCCCCACTGAGCCCGTGGATGAGGTTTATACAAATGTGTCCTACCCGCATGCCCGTTGCGCCCGACCAAAGATCGCCATCGATTGACACCTCAAAGGGCCTTAAGTGGCCCGTTAATTAAAGGCGGGCACGCATTGGATACCATCACGCGCCCGCCCAATGAAATATCGCAATGGCGCGCGGTGATGTCAGGACACTCGCCCGACATCACCGCGCGTCATTTTACACGTGGGTGTGCAGGGCTCGCCCCCACATGCCAGCAGGAAAATTCTGGCCAATAAGATATTGATTGGCCTTGGACTTCAATTCCGCTTTCCTACCCAATCCCCAAATTCCTCGATTCACTTCGAGTCCAAAATAATCTATCGATCTCACCCTTGAATATATTCAATGACTAAGCATCTACAGCTCTCTGGGACAGCGAATTCCTCAGATTCACAACCCTCCGACTGAAGAAATTCCTCATTTCAGTCCTAAATGATTGACCCTTATCACATCAAGGATAAATGTACCAGAAAACAACTGTAATGGTAAATTTGGCATTTGCCTTAAATTTGGACAATGATCGAGAGCAAATTATAGTAACATTGCTGTAGCCTAATTCACTAGATTTCTCAGAGTAAAAGATGGTGGAATTTAGTGGTTAACCTGCAGGAGTTAAAATTACTAACTTTCAGGGGTATAAAGGAATTTGCCCAAACCATTTTCTAAACTTACTTGCTTATACATGGTAAACATCAAAAATAACAGACTTCAGTAACGATTTCGTCAGTGAACATTATTATATGACAAATACAAGGGCAAAAATACAATTACACATTTCATTATACGAGCTATTGTACTATAATAACTATTTTGACGCCAAAATATTCTCCAGACATTAGAAATTAGGATCATCATCTTTGGCATTCAATAAGTATACAATACTTATAAAAGTAATAAACACATTTAAATAGTATATACAGGTTTAAATTTTATGCATGGTATCTACAGAATATACTGAAGATAATAGCAATGGAGACTGGAAGTCAACTGAATGGTTCTGAATACTGCAAACTTCTACATAATTGGAAGACTGAAATACCAACTTTATACAGAATACCAGTAACACTATTCTTTATACTTGTATTGTTAAAATAACATGCTTTTATTTATTCTCAGGAGGTGGACATCGGTGGCAAAGTTGACATCTGTTATCCATCCCCAATCACAGGGATGGTTGTGATAGGACTTCCTGAGCCACTGCAATGCAAATGGTATTTGTACCAGTTTTATTCTCATATTTTGTAGCAGTTTGATGCAAATAAGTGGTTGCTAAGCCATTTCAAAAGGGAGTTACGTATAGGCCAGGTCAGGTAAGAGTTGCACCTTTCCCTTCCTAAAGGATATTAGGTGAACCAAGTGGGTTTTTAACAACGATCCAACATTTCTTTATGGTCAATTCTAATGATTATCAACCAGATTTTTCTTTAAACTGAATTCAAATTCTCAAACTACATGGCAAGATTTGAACCTGCATTCAATGGATTGCTAGTCCAGTTACCTAATGCTAAATGCCAATGTTAAATTTGTTTTAAATTTTATTCAGCAGACAGTATATGGACAGTTTGTGTGGTATAATGTAGGTGAAACAGCAAAGAAGAGGACAATAACAGAACATCAAACAACAACGGTACAGTGCAGAGTTCCATCCCTTGCTATCCCCAATTCAAAGTACGGCAAACAATAAAAACAGTGCAATACGTTGTTTATCCACCGCAGCACTTTCAGAAGCTACCCATTGATGTATCCTATTGTATTACTGTCCTTTTAAAGGAGTGTATCCTCCTGGCCAGAGCCTAAAGCTAGGCCTCCCTCTGGTGGCAATTAAAATCAACAGAAAATAGCTTACAGTCAAATTCAAGTTGCGTGCTCTTGATGGGTAGAGATCCATATCAGGGAGGTGAATTTGTAAAATGGCTCTTCTAAGTCTCAGCTTAGTACAATATTGGTTTATTTTACTCATCCAAAATTTCAGATATTAATTTCAGAAACATTATAATGTTACATAACTTGAATAGGCTACAGTGTACTGGTTAATTATAATTACATTACAATAATTACATAATTACTGGTTAATAATTCACGGTCAAGTACCAATAGGCCAAAATCATGACACTGGCAGCACAAACACATTAGACACAGAACAGAATTCTGCACAGTTGATTCATCAGCATTTAAATAAAGTTGCCTCTTGAGCCAATGCTCTACACTTGTGATTCATATGTAATCATATTTCATTTTACTTGCTTCAGAAAGAAACTTTTTCTGCACCTCCTCACCTCCCATCAATTAATTCTAAAGTTATTTTTAAACTTACGTTAGTTTCCACATTTACTTGGAAGCTAGACAAGCCATTACTCGAATGCACTATTAAACCAGTCGGTAAGAACAGCAGTTTGTATTTCCATCCTGATCCTCACACGCCAGTAGACACCTCAAAGCACCTTGATACATTAAGCAGGAAAATAAACACTGGGCACTGTGCAGGAAAGGAAAAGAGAAATGGAGTGACTTAGGGAGAAGGAACCAAAGCTATAATTAAAAGGTAGGTTTTCAAAAAAGTTTCTGAAAGCAAAAGGTTTGCTTTCAGAAGATGGTAAGGGAGATGAAACCAGGCAGTGCTCTAGAGTAGCCTAAATGAGCAAATATTGGTGGTGAGAACACGGGAAAAACAGAAGCCTGGTGTTGGAGGATAGAGATCAGTCATGTAGGATAGAATACAGTCATGAAGAGCTGAGGATAACAATTTTGAAATCAGCTTGCTTGAGGAAGAGGTGGCCAGGGAATTTTCAGGGAACAGAGTGATCCAAGTTGATAATATCTAAGTGTGGCTACAGACCGCTACATTTTGAATGAGTTGAAGCTTGTAGGGGATTGAGGTACTAGGGGCAACTTGGAGAGCATTTTAAAACTTAAGACTGAAACGAGGTACAAAACAATGCTGTGGGTCAAAATCCCCGCCCATTAACCTTCCCTTTACTGTGAAAATCTACTTCACTGAAATGTTAAGAGGGGAAGAGCTCACATGCGATGAATCTGTGGTGTAATATCTCAACAGCCTGCCTCACGGATACAACATGAATGCACGATTAGTACACTGATGAACAATTAGCTGAATTAATTTCAGATTGCTCCAGCAAAAGAAAAGCACAAATATGATAGTCTGAATGGCCTTTTTTACTGCAAATGTCCACTGCTCTGATATATAGTAGCATATCTGTAATACTTAGTGCAGTCTTTTGCAGTTAAAACATGCAAATGCATACATAACAATCAATACCACACTGTTTGCATTTTCACAGCAATAAAAATAGAATTTGACTTAGTCAATAATGTGAATAAATGGCACAAATAGAGGTTAATAGGTATGATCTTATAGCCATTACAGAGACATGGTTACAAGATCAAAACTGGGAACTAAATATTCAGGGGTATGTGACTTTTCGAAGGGACAGGCAAGAAGGGAAGGATGGTGGAGTAGCTTTGTGAATACGAGATGGAATAAGTAAAATAGCAAGAAAGGATCTTGGGTTGGAAGATGGGTGGAGATAAGAAATAACGAGGGGAAGAAGGCACTGGTGGGAGTAGTCTAAAGGCCCCCTGTCATTAGCTATACTGTTGGATAGAGAATAAATCAGGAGATAATGAGGGCATGTAAAAAAGGCAGTACATTAATCATTGGTGATTTTAATCTTCATGTAGATTGGGAAAATCAAATGGGCAGAGGTAGACAAGGGCAAGAATTCATACTGTATTCGGGACAGTGTCTTAGAACAATATGTTGCGAATCCAACTAGGGATTAGGCTATTTTGGATCTGGTAATGTGTAATGAGGCAGATTTAATACAGGATCTCAGAGTAGAGGATCCCCAACAAAACAGTGACCATAACATGGTAGAATTTAGTATTCAGTTTGAGTGTGAGAAACTTGGGTCGGAAACAACTGCGCTAAACTTAAATCAGGGTAATTACAAAGGAATGAGAGCAGAGTTGGCTGGGATAGGAGTTTTGTAGAAAAGACGGTTGATGAACAATGGCAGACGTTTAAGAAAATAGTTCATGACTCTCAACAAAGATACATCCCAGTGAAGAAGAAGGATTCAAGGAAGGGGGTAAACCAACCATGATTAACCAAGGAAGTTAAGGATGGTATCAAAATGAAAGAAAAAACATACAATGTGGCAAAAATTAGTCGTAAGCCAGAGGATTGGGAAAGTTATAAAAAATCAATAAAAGATGCCAAAAAAAAATAAAGAGGGAGAAAATAAACTTTGAGGGTAAACTAGCAAGTAATATAAAAACGGACTGTAAGAGCTTCTTTAAATATATAATAAGGAAGAGAGACGCCAAAGTGAACATAGGCCCCTTAGAGAATGAAGCTGGGGAAATAATAATGGGGAACCAGGAAATGGCAGAGGAATTGAATAAATACTTTGCTTCCGTTTCACAGTAGAAGACACTAATAGCATTCCAAAAATACTAAATAATCAAGGGGCAAAAAGGGGAAGGACAGGAAATAAATACAATAACTATCACTAGAGAAAAGGTACTAGGGAAACTAATGGGGCTAAAGGCCAATAAATCCCCTGGACCTGATGGGTTGCATCCTAGGATATTGAAGGAAGTAGCTACAGAGATAGTGAATGGACTGGTAGTAATCTTTCAAGAGTCCTTCGATTCTGGAAAAGAATTGGCGAACGTCCAATGTAACACCCTTATTCAAAAAGGGAGGGAGACAAAAAACAGTTAGCTATGGGCCAATTAGCTTAACATCTGTCACTGGGAAAATGTTGGAGTCTATTATAAAGGATGTAATAGCAGAGCATTTAGAAATACATAATCAAATCAGGCAGAGTCAGCATGGCTTCATGAAGGGGAAATCATGCCTAACACATTTATTAGAATTCTCTGAGGAAGTAAAGAAGCAGGATAGATAAAGGGGAACCAGTCGACGTAATACATTTGGATTTCTGAAAGGCGTTCAATAAGGTACCGCACATAAGACTACTTAATAAGATAAGAGCCCATGGTGTTAGGGATAGTATATCAGCATGGATAGAGGATTGACTAACTAACAGAAGGCAGAGCTGGGATAAGGGGGGCATTTTCGGGATGGCAACCTGTAACTAGTGGAGTGCCACAGGGTTCAGTGCTGGGGCCTCAATTATTTACAATATATATTAATGATTTAGATGAGGGAAGTGAATGTACTATCGCCAAGTTTGTGGATGACACAAAAATAGGTGGGAAGGCAAGTGGTGAGGATGACACAAGGAGTCTACAGAGGGGTACAGACAGGTTAAGTGAGTGGGCAAAAACTTGGCAGATGGAATATAATGTGGGAAATTGAGAGGTTATGTACTTTGGCAGGAAGAATAGAGGTGCTGAACATTATTTAAATGGAGAAAGACTGCAGAAGGCTGCAACACAGAGGGATTTGGGAGTCCTTGTGCATGAATCTTAAAAAGCTAACATACAAGTTCAGCAGGTAATAGGGAAGGCAAATGGAATGCTGGCCTTTATTTCAAAGGGAATGGAGTATAAAAATAGGGGAAGTCTTGCTAAAACTATACAAGGCACTAGTTAGACCACCTAGAATACTATGAACAATTTTGGTCCCTTTATCTAAGGAAAAATATACCCACATTGGAGGCAGTCCAGAGAAGGTTCACTAGTTTGCCCCCGGGTATGGAAGGATTTTCTTATGAGGAGAGGTTGAGTAGGTTGGCCTGTATTCATTGGAATTTAGAAGAATGAGAGGTGGCCTTATTGAAACATATAAGATTCTTAGGGGGCTTGACAAGGTAGATGCTGAGAGGTTGTTTCTCCTTATGGAAGAGTCTAGGACCAGAGTAAAGGAGCGCCCATTTAAAACAGATGAGGAGGAATTTCTTCTCTCAAAGGGTAGTGAATTTGTGGAATTCTTTACCACAGAGGGCTGCAGTGGCTGGGTTGTTAAATATATTCAAGGCTGATAGACAGATAGACAGATTTTTAATCAGTAAGGAAATCAATGGTTATGGGGAAAAGGCAGGAAAGTGAAGTTGAGGATTATCAGATCAGCCATGATCTCACTGAATGGCAGAGCAGACTCGATAGGCCAAATGGCCTACTTCTGCTCCTACATCTTATGGTTTAATACAAACTTGTGGCCCTAATTACTTAGAATATACAAATGCTAAACAGAAAGGGAGAGGAGGTATATCCATTCCCTTGCGATCATGAGATACTATAACTGAGCAATGCCTTTACTATGGTGCATTTTTCTGATGCTTTGAAACTTAAATTCACATCTGAGATGGCAAAAGTGAGAATAGCACGTCATCCAACATTAGGAAACAGTTCTGCTCTTGCAATGTCAAAATACTTTTTCCTGCAGCAGTGATTTAAATGGCAATTTCAGTGTTAAATACAAAATAATTTCAGATAATATGCCGCTTGGAAATATTTTCTATAACCAGACATAAACAAAATCATCAGTGCCTTGGTCTAGGTATGAATCACAGTGAACTATTTGACTTGCAACCAAGCCCAGTCATGTTTCGTGAAGGCTTCTGCAATGTTTAATGTTACATTACATTAACTGTTCATATAGAGCAATAGTCTCAGTGTAAAAACAAGGTAGAATATAACAAATGCATCTTGTTGATATTCAGATTTATATACAGACAGTAATGACTGAAAGAGGATTTAAATCTAAATATGAAGCAACTTTCTTCAATATAAAGCAAACACATGGATAAAAATTAACAAATACCAGCAGTCGCCATAGCAATTATATCAAGACAACAGGAAAAACACATTCAGTAATAGCACAAAGCATTACTGACATCATGGGTTTCTATCCTGATCACGAAACAATGATTTCAATTGAAAACTGTGCATGTGAAAACTGGATGAGGACAATATCGTGTGTGGCTTTGATATCCCAACAATCAGTGAGCTTGTCAACATTCAAAGGTGAAGAATGGCCACTGGGCTTGATGGTACCCATTCAATTATAGCCCCGAAATGAAAATGCTTTCAGCAAAGAAAAAGATACATCCAAGTCAAAAATCCAAGAATAATTTGTAAAACAACTGATGCTACAATGGAGGAGGATTTTAGGGTCTCTCTCGATGGGTAATCTGTAATTATGGGTAATCTGTAATTATCTTATGATCTTATGTAGAATCTATATGTTCTTATATCAGAGATGCAAGCATGACAAAGTCTCAAATAAGACCCAAGTACCAACAGGAGGCAAATTTATTAATTAAAAAGCTTTCCTGTGATGCCACTGTTAGTGGAGGGAATTTGAGTGAAAGCTAGTCAAAGAGGGAGGTTTTGTGGAGGACCTCAAAGGTGGAGAGAGATGTATTAAAAGGTTTTAGGGAGGAAATATGGCAGCAACAGCTGAAGCTTCTGCCAGAACAGAAAGTGGCAGGAGTTCAGGGTAGACTGGTGGTTATGGACAGGGACATTGTACAGCTCAGTAAAGTTCTAAAGATAGGGAAAGGCAAAGCTGTGGAGGGACTTATGACAGGGACAACAATTTTGAGGTTTTATGCTAAGAGGTTAACAAGGACAAGGGTAATAGGCATACCGGATTTTATGCAGAATATAATGCAGTCTGCACAGCTGTTGGTGGTTTCAAGTTTAGGTAGGGTGGATTTTGGGAGTTGAGCAAGCATAGGATTAGAAAAGTCAAAAAGCTGCCAAAAAATTTGAATAGTTTCAGTAGCATGGGGGAAAAGTGATAAAAGGATGAGTTAAAAACAAGAATGGGCAAAGAGATGGGAACAGTTAACTGCAGAAAATATAAAGTGCTTTGACCGTTCTGTTTTGCTATTGATAATTTATCCAAATCAGATTGTTAAATGCAACTTTCCCTAACCCATTCAAACTATTCCAATTACGTCACTAATACAAACAGCAGACAGCACCAAATTCCAACATGAAATTTACACCATTAATTTAGACGTATTTATATCAATCTTTAATTTTTTTTTAAGTTTCTGTAACCAATTTTTACAGACTAGCGTTATGTGATAGCCCATTTTCGAGTAACAAATCTTCATATTTCATCGCATTTAAAACTACTTTACAAGTTTCATTTGTTGTTCAACGAAACATATCCTCTACATTGCCACCAATTGTAGTGCTTTAGGAAGAATAAATACAGGGTACATTTCGAAGACTCATGGGATATGACAGATCCATTAGTGGACTGAGTAATAACATATAAACGATGAAATGTGCGGATAGTGTGGGCAGCAGCATGAGGAAGCAATTGAATTCCACAAGTCTTCAAAATGTGTTCCATTTATCCTTCTACCTAAAACTAAATCTGATAATATATTTCAACAAAGTTATTTTAAAGATAGGGTTAGAAAATTTGTATTTTGAACCTTCTCTTCTTCAATCTACAAAGAAAATAGTTCCAGTGCCTGAACTGCAACGTGAGGTTATTTGTTTGAAATTTTAAAAAAACTAAATGGCGTTCATCGTGAGTACATGAAATATCGGGCTGAATTTTTAATTGCCAGCAGGGTCGGGAATTGGGTGTGATTTAAAAATCGCATTCCAGGAGGTTGTCTCCTGATCCCTACACCGACAGAACACATCACAATTTACAGCAGGAGGACTGGAGGGGCTGGAATGGAAATCTGCTCGCCTCCAATTAAATGCCAATTAAGCTCCCTAAGGTGCTTGTTAACAGGCCAGGGACAGCAAGAGGGAAATTCTCAATGCAGAATTCAGTGAATCCGAACAGTCTGATGCATGTTAGTGCACAGCTGTGGGGTTCAATGAAAGTTTGTTTCTAGTTGATGAAAAAAGTATTGGGATACGGGGGAATCTTGCGCACCAGGTCCAGTGCATCACCTTCATTTCAGTCACATAGCCACTTTTTTCTGTTAATGCTGCTGGCCCTCCAGCTTTCTTTGGCATGACAACAGCAGGTCCCACCAAAGCTGCCATTTGCCTTTGTCGCTGGTGCCCTGCAGGCAGAACCCACTTTACTGGAGATGTGCAGCACCACTAACTGGGCACTGAGCTCACCTCCTGTCCAATTACGGTGCTACTGTTTCAAAATGGTGGCACAGGGTCAGGATCCAGAGATCATCTCCAGGCATCAGGTTCCTTATCCCACTTTGAAAATCCAGTCCATGATTTCTATTCCACTGATGGCCAGGTCTAACAATCCACTTACTACAAAATCAAATGGTCAACACACAAGTGGCACCTCATCTTGAATTCTGACTTCAATATGAGTTAGTAACAATAAAATAAAAATGATAAAAGTTTAGAATCTAAATTTGAATTTTAAATGGAAAGAACATTGATGCATGAATTGCAAAATAGTCTGCTAATGC
This sequence comes from Cetorhinus maximus, assembly GCF_964194155.1. Lineage (NCBI taxonomy): Eukaryota > Metazoa > Chordata > Chondrichthyes > Lamniformes > Cetorhinidae > Cetorhinus > Cetorhinus maximus. The sequence continues at coordinate 14,495,136 of NC_135882.1, read as the reverse complement.
TGTTGTGAAACTGATCTTGTGCAAACTGTAGGTCCCCGTCTGCATTATCGCACAGGATCTAAAGGAACATTTATTCAGATAACATCCTCAAATGAAGCATAAATAGTAGCACCATACTGTGCTGCCTCTCATGTGCTATTTGTGGGGACTCCAAAGCAGGTGCCCTGGTGGATTTTTCCCCACACCTTCTCATGTGATAAGTGCCAAGCCTAGAACATGCTATTGCCAATATTAGCAAATGCTTAATGTGTTCATGTGACATTCCTCAGTTCCCACCATTTTAGTGGAAGCATTAACCTGGCTTTTCCTCTTTCTCACACTGTGTCAAGTGTGAAAATACATTGTAGATGGTCACTGATAATGTTTTCCAATAGCAATTACACAGTTCCACTGCTTTTAGGTGAATTTGGCAAAAGATTACAAGCTTTCCAACATATTTTTCAACATAATATATTAAATATGTTAAATATGTATGTAATGCAACTTTTAAAAAATAACTTTTACTTACAATAACACCTTATCAATCCCCAAAGAACTTCCTATTCATTTAATGATTCTTCAAAAGTAGCTAGCTAGCAGTGTTATGCAGGTTAACGGCAGCCATTTTACGCACTGAGCTACACTGAGATGAGTGACCAATTAATCAGTTTGTTTGATGTTGGTTTTAATGAAAGGAATGTTGGTTGGAACACCTGGAGAACTTCCTGCTCGTCTAAAACTGTCACACACCTCAAAAGGCCTGTTTAACTTTGATTTATCATTTAACTTTTGAACAGTTGAACATTTTAAACATTGGTCTCTAATTTAACCTTTTCAATATAAAACTATCTTCATTCCTCCTATTTCAACATTAGAATTTCACAACTTTGAAACACTTCATGGTTATTTTTACAAAATCAGAATTCTTAAATTTAACCAAAAAGTAGGTTTATTTATAAACCCATACGCCAACTATATCCCATCTTGTATATCAATAGTGCATGGTAATTTAATATCAAATCATAACAGGAAAATGAACACACAAATGATTAACCGAATACAACAACTTACACTATCAAGATGTTTTTCAGGCAGAAAATATGTCAATGCACCTTACAGAGAATAGGAGTAAGGGAACTGAGCAAACGGAGTGTTTCTTTCAATTCCTTCATTTGGGCATCACTGAGAAAACCAGCATTTATTGCTCACCCCTAATTGTCCTCAAGAAGGTGACGGTTAGCCACCTTCTGGAACTGCAGCAGTCCACGTGGTATAGGTAATCCCAAAGTGGTGGTAGGCAGAGATTTCCAGGATTTTGGCCCGGTGACGATGAAAGAATGGCAATGTATTTCCATGTATGAGTAATTCACCGCAGAGCGCCAAGCCTGAGCTGTTCTTATAGTCATGTTATTTATATGGCTGGTCCAGTTAAGGTTCTACTCAATGATAAACCACACCCCCTACCCCCAAGATATTGTTGGGAGAGTTAGCAATGGTAGTGCCATTGAATGTCGAGGGGACTTGGATAAGACTCTCACTTGCTCGAGATTGTTTTTAACTGGCATATGTATGGCATAAATGTTACTTGTCACTTATCAACTCAAGTCTGAATGCTCTCCAGGTATCTTGCTGAACACAGGCACAGACTGCTTAATTAATTAAGATGGTGGAATGCCTGTGAAAAAATAGTTTTGAGAAGATTGTTAAAGATAGAGATACAAACAGAGGCAGAGATTTAGTCAGTGAGTTCCAATGCAGCATCAAGTCAGCTGAAGGCTCCGCCAGTAACAATCAGGTGATGGAAGGCTGGGGAGCACAGAAGACTTGAATCAGAAAACGATAGGGTGTAAAAGGAGATACAAGACTGAAGCAGTTTGCAGATGGTGCAGGGTGGGATGGCTCCGTGCAGGGAATTTGAATGACTATCTCTAATTGAATAGGCTTAATAGAATAATGGCTACATATGTACAAGTCGGGATGTTGAGACTTACGGGGAATTTGGAGGTGATGGTGTTCCCATGCATCTGCTGTTCTTGTCCTTCTAGTTGCAGGTGGTGGTCAACTTGAAAGGTATTATTGAAGAAGCCTTTGTGAGTTTCTACAGTGCAGCCTATAGATAGTACACACTGCAGCTACAGTGCACGCATGGGGGAGGCAGTAGATGTTTAAGATGGTGGATAGGCTGCTGATGAAGCAGGCTGCTTTGTCCTGGAATGCAGAGATTCTTGAGTTATGTTGCGTCTGCACCCATCCAGATAAATGAAGAGTGTTTCATCACACTTCTGATGTGTCTGTGATGGAGGAAGAGACCTGGATATCATTAGCATGTATGCCTGCAACTTATGTCAGCTACCGAAGCAGCATGGAGAGCAGGAGACATGAGTAGATCCTAGGGCAGCAGCACAGCACGGCGAGGACGGTTGGAGGAATTTCAGAGGTGATTGTGGGAGGAAGCCAGAAGAAAAGATATTGCTGAGTGCATGCTGGCTGCTTTGGAAAAGATAGGAGTGAAACCACATGAGACCAGTCTCATTGAAGCAGATAACAGAGAGGAGGTGGAGGACAATGGACATACTATGGAGAGGTCAAGGAGGACACCATGGTCACACTGACAGAGGATATCATTTGCAATTTTGTCAGAGTTGTCTTGGTGCTGTATACGCAGTGAATGCTGCACTGAAGTTATTCAAACAGGGAGTTTGGGAAGAGGTGGGCTACAGTTGAAGAGTCGGGCTACAGTTGAAGAGTCATGGCACTATCAAATACTTTAGAGTGTAAATTTAAGATGCAAAGGACAGATGGTTGGAAGATGGGCTTTTCAATGGTGATTATGATGATGCAGATGATAGTGATAGTCAATGATGTGTCAGTTATTATGGACACAAGGATGGATAATTGAATGGCCAAGTGGAATAGGAAGCAATCATGAAAGAAGAGAGCAGGTTTCATGGAAGAAATTGGGCTGAATGGAGTACAAAGTGCAAAATTGGAGGGGACTGGGGCTGGAATAAATGGAATATGAGGAGTCAGGGGAGAAAGGAGAAGGGGAAGTAATGGCAGTTGCACTGATTATTTCTTCTCCAAGGTTAGGGTTATTTTCATAATTGTTTGAGGTGAAGACAGAGTGGACTGAGGGAAGAGGGACTGAACAAGTCGTGGAGAAAGAAGCCTTGACTAGAGTTATTCTTGGAGTACAGGGTGATCCTGAAATAGGAGGCCATTTTGGCTGACAAAAAGCAAATCAAAATAGTATGTAACAAGGTTGAGCCAAGTCCAGTTGTGTATGACTACATCAGTTATAGACTAAGTGTGCCCAAGTTTGCAACACAAACTTGACAGAAAAGAAGGAGACAGTACCAAGAAGAATGGCAGAAGTGAGAAATGGGTGGGCTATTTGGGGGAAATGAGGACACTGCCGGCTGAGGCAAGGGAGCAGCTTTATCAATAATAGCAGGAGATAACCTAAAAAGCAGTGGGCCAAAGTAATGGGAGTTGGGAGTGTGAGGGAATTAGTGAGGGGGCGGGTGGAAGAAAGGTGAAAGTAGCTAGAAAGGGAAACAGGCATTAATGATAGACCACCTGGTAAATGAAGAACATTTTTGGAGCAGAAAGGCCACAACAGAAGAAAATGTCGAGAGAGAGAGAGAGAGAGAGAGAGACTTGACATGAGCAGAAAAAAATGAGGAAGGAGAATTTTTTTTTTAAATTTCTTTATTTCAAAAATATTTCAGTTACTAATTTGGTATGTTCACAAAGAATTTGGAAACATGATCCTGATATGAGATTACTTATCAAGGTCCAGGTTCAGAAAAACATCAATTACTAAGTTATTGTTCCACTTATAAACAAGATACCTCAACTGTCTTTCACGCCCTCAGAATATCTCAAAGCACATCACAACCATAGTACAGTCGCGGTAATTTTGGGAAACTCAACAGCCAATTTGCACAGAACAATGTCCCACTAACAACAATGAGATACTTGACCAATTTAAATTGCTTTGTTCACGTTGGTTGGAGTAAATATTGGCTCAGAATATGTGAGAACTCCTGCTCCTCTTCAAATACTGCTGCGGAAGCTTTCAAGTCCACCTGAGAGGAAGGTCATTTAACATCTCAAAGGAGGGCACCTCCAACAGTACAGCACTCCCTCAGCACAGAACTTCAGTGTCAGTCAAGATTAAGCGGTCACATCTCTGGAATGGGGCTTTAACCAACACCACCTTCTAATTCAGAACCGAGTGACACTGAACCAAGGCTGACACAACGAATGTATTTCAACAGTAGCTTTCCAGGTCAACTTATAGCTTTGTTTCCCATTGATAATTCCAGAGAATTCACCCAGTTTCTGCATCCTTCCATCTACGAATGATAATGGACACACGGCAAACAAATCCATTTCAGAAGAGGTGTCTTCATATGGCACAATTTTGCTAATAGCTAAAGAAGCCGAGGCAGGTTCTGCCACAGGTGCCGCACCTGAAGCTGCCAAGTGTCATTGTGAGAAATCACCACTCACGTTAACATAAACAGAAAATATTTAGCAATCAAACATGCTTGCTCATGCCTCAGCCTGCCTATGTAAGTCTATATACTCACCAGCTGAATGTACGTACTTTCCTCAAGAATTAGAAATCACATCATAGCTAGATACCTAGTCATGAATGGCAAACAGAATTACTTCTCCAGCTAAGGAAGCTGCTCAAAACAACAACTTGCCTTTATATAGCGTCTTTAACATGATCAAGTATCCTAATCCTTTCATGAGAGCATGATCAAAAATAAATTTGACTCTGAGCCACATGAGGAAATATAAGAACAGGTGAGGTTAAAGAGAAAGGTTTGAAGGAGTGTCTTAGAGAAGGAGAGAGAACTAGAGAGGCAGAGTAGGGAAGGAATTCCACTGCTTAGGGCTGTGACAGTTGAAGTCACGGTTGCCAACAGTGGAGCGATTAAAATCGGGAATTTTCAAGAGGCCTGAAATCAAGGAGTGCAGAAATCTCAGAGGATTGTTCAGCTGGAGGACATTAAAAGATAGGGAGGGGCAAAGTCATGGCTGAATTTGAAAACAAGGATGAGAACTTTATAAATTGAAACATTGCTTACCCAGGAGCCGATGTAGGTCAACAAATACAGGGCTCAATGGGTGAATGAGACTTGGTGAGAGTTGGGGTGCAAACAGCAGCATTTTTGGATGAGCATAAGCTCATGAAGAATGGAAAATGAAAATGGATGTAGGTAACTTTGGTGATGGAATGAATATGTACTTGGAAGGTCATCACGGAGTCAAATAGAATACCAAAGTTGAAAATGGTTTGATTCAGCTTCAGACGGTAGCCAGGGAGAGGGATTAAGTCAGTGGCTAGGTAATGAAGCTTTTAGCAGGGTCCAAAAACGTCTTCAATCTTCTCAATATTTATTTGGTGGAAATCTCTGCAAATCTAGCACTAGATGTTGGATAAGCACCATGACAAATCAGAGAGAGTGGGGGAAGGGGGGGGGGGGGGGGGGGCGGGTATCGGGAAGGTGGTGGTGAGGTTGAGCCAAGTGTCATCAGCCTACATGTGGAAATCAACACTGTGGTTTCAAATTACAAATTATATTGCCAAGAAGCAGCAGCATGTAAGTAATAGGTAGGGCCAGACCCTTGGGGACTCCAGAAGTAACAGTGTGAGATCAAGTAGAGAAGCCATTGCAGGTGATTTTCTGGGTTATAGTTGGATAGACAACAACAGAACAGGGGAGGACAATCCTACCCAGCCACTCAAATAAAAATCAGGCAGGTTTTTCAACCCAGGAATCCAAGTCAATATAGCAGGACTGCTTGCAAAAATAGTGAAATATAAAGACATCATCTAAGCAGTCTTGACTTCTTACCTGGTGCGTGACATCATCTACAGCCTGTATGAACTGTTCAAGCTCTCGGTCCATAGAAACATAGTCTAACATCAGTTTTTCCATGCTGCTTGTTTCTTCCGCAGCAGCTAGTAAACAAACAGATCAATAAATTATAGTCACATCAGCGAGTAATTAATCTCTAGCTGTTTTGACCACTGAAGCTTTAAGTGTATTAAATGTTTGCAATTTAAGGGCTTCTGGAAGTTGAGGAAGCAAGAACTCAGTTCTGAGAGCACGATCATTGTCTAGTGAACAGCAATTTGAGCTGATGAAGCTCTGAACCCAAGCTTGTGTGCACAAAGGGTAGTTGGAATGTGAAATTCTCAGCTACAAACCATTGTTAATCAGGAGTCCATCAATCATTTTAGAAGGAAATTGGACCATTGATGGAGAAAGAGGAATATTAAAAGATATGGAGAGTGAGCAGGATAATATAATGAGACCAAGCAGTTCACCTGAAAAAAAGACCCACGCTGTCTTCATGAGTTGAATAGCTGCTTTTGTGCTACATTATTCTACATGAACGTTCAACTCATGAAGCACTAACTTAAAACTTTATAGCAAGCCAATGTTCTGCAAATGTCAAATGTCACACAACAAATGCATAATCATGTAATGAACTGCAAAATCATTCAGGGTTTTCAATTACGTTCTCTATTTAACAAAGTAAGTAAAGTTTTCTCTCTCACTAGGTCTTGAAGGATCTTCTAAGCCATTTCTCAAGAGTCAAGACAGTATGTCTAGGATCTAAAACACAGTTTTGATGTTTGAGTGTAAACCTGGTCCTCAAGACCATTGCTTAAGTGGTTCTGTGGCATCCAGGTAGTTGTACTTATAAATTGTAACTGAGGTCAATGTATTGCTTGGAAGTTTTTTTTAAACTCCACTGAACAACCTTTGTTTATTAGCATATAGCAGCTCATGAGGTTTATCAGACATTTGACTTTACTTACTGAAAAGCTTTCAAGCATGGCTTTTCTCCTTATTGGGATATTTACACAGTACAGTGATCAAACTGCAAGACTCGTATTAATATGTGAAAGCCATAAATGAGTTGTCTTGAGTATTCATAACTATTCCTATGCTGATTCAGTTAATTCTTATCTCTTGTCTTGTAAAATCCAGAATATACAAGCAGATGGTATCAAGATACACCCTGATTGAAGGTAATTAGCATTTAGCATCACAGGAGGTTTGTTGAGTTAACAGTAGTACGAAGCTTGCCCTGTGCTTTAGAAGCATTGGAGGGATTGCTCTTGGAACGCTGGGTCCTGTGTGTTTACAGCTGTAGAGGATTAACCCAAGAACTTGGGATTGGGTTTGCAAGTAGCATTTTCTGTGTATGGTCAATCTTGCTGTCAATAATAAGCATCTGCAGAAGTTCTCAGAAAACATTATGTAGCCAATGGGTTCAAATAATTTTGAAAGTGTTAAATTTTGATAGTACAAAATATTTTGTACTGTCAGGTTATCGTATCAAAATAATTCTGTGGTTCAGGAATTTTCACTCAAAAATTAGTGCTTCCCTCACCCACTGCAGCTGAGAGACATATTTTTCGTAAATAGCAATTTGCTCTGAAATCTAAATACATCCAACAGAGAAGAAAGGTGTCGAGTGTTGGTATCTCTCAGTCTCCCTCAGCTCCACTAATTTCCAAGAAAAAGTAAATGGCTTTTGTGAAATTTTAACTCAAACCTTCTTAAATTCTTTGTCCAGTTTGCATTCAAATATAATTTCAAAACTAAATTGAAACATTGCTACAAACCAACTTTTTTACTGAGAAAATAAATAATAATATTGTCTGGAATTCAAAGGTGAATTAAAATAAGCACGAGTATACAATGAAAAGTCAATCACCATAAATCAATGGTTATGATAATAAATTAAACATCCTATAGAACAAAACAGATTATCCAACTGAATGAACAATGCCAAATATAGTATAAAGGGATAATGTTAATTATGTACAGTAAAGATCCACTGTTCGCGGGGGTTATGTTCCCACAAAACTTCGCAAACGGCAAAATCACAAACGATGAACATGCTTTTCAATGGGACTCAATTGGATAGGTTCCAGCCATGTGAGGGCAGCACTGGTTTGGGCAGTTACTCTACAGCAAACTGTGGTGCAGTACCTGTATACAACAGACGGAGAAGAGTCTGAGCAATACGATTGGTGAAGATTTCAAAATTGAACAGAGCCGTTATTGCAGCTCTGGACCAAGAAGGGTTAATCCCTTCGTTCGGGCTGCACTTCAGCTGAACCCACTCCAGTCTCTGCTCCGTCATGGCTGTTGTCTCCCCGGGGAATGAAGAGAGAGGGAGGAAAAAACACGGATAAGTAAACATTGTACACCACAATGCCCACTGCGTGAGCAAAGTACAAAGCGTGGGTAAGTGAAAATGTGAACAAGGAAGTCGCGAATAGCAGGACCTTTCTGTAAATATATAGTCTGCATCAGTGATGTAAGATCACATGACAACAAGCATGGAGAGAGATAGTTCTATGTAGAGCCTCATGTTGAGTATAATGTTCAATAAAAGGTAGAGTTTATCAGCAGCCTTGCCTCCTGCAATAACTAAGTCCAGACCCACAACTACCACATCTCATACCCTGCAACAATAACAACAGATGATGGCAGCTACAAACACGACGAAAGGAGCAAGAGTGAAGAGCCTAACAACTGGAAGCAGCAGCAAGGGAAATGACTGCAGGACAAGGACAGCGTGGAAAAATCTTCAATCGAACTCCAGAGAAGGCAACAGTAAAATGACAACATGGAAAAAAAATCCTATCTTTACCAGAGTGTATCAATCATGTGGAAGACTCGGTCAAGCCAAGAATTGGCAGAACTTGTGTCACAGGTTTACCAGGCACAGAAAAGCATCAGGGCTAGCAAGGCGCAGGTCAATAACTTACTCTATGCCATAGGAAATAATACATGCGATTATAATGGCCAGACAGGGCATAAATGAAGACACAGCAACACATGAAGAAGTTATCAAAGCTTTTGATACTTATTTTAGTTTTCAAAAGATCACCATTATGGTGAGCAAAATTCAGTAGGCGCATCCAAAGACCGGGAGAGAGCATAAGTTTCATTATTAACTATTTATATTGTTTAACCAAGAATTGCGACTATGGAGCCATGAAAGATGAATTAATTCAGGATCACAGTGTAGTGGAAGTCTTAGAATTACATTATCAGGTTTTCTGCAGTTGAGGAAAGATTTGACCCTCTAGAAGGCTGTGCAGTTAACAAGGCAGGCTGAAGAGAGAAAACAAAACATTTTAATTTGAGGTGAAAAAGAAATCCAGTGGAGAAAAATGCCTGATACAGTCCAGATTGTAGCACATAGAAGTTGCAGCACACCTAATCCCAAATAGAATAAAAGTGAAAAGGTCATGGTAGCCACCAATGTGGCGGGAAGCTGCTGCATCGGCGCGAAGAATGCCCCCCCCAAAAACGCTAAGTGCCATTTCTGCAAGAAGAGAGGCCATTTTAAATCAGCTTGTCGCAACAAAAAATTAAAAGAGAAACAACTAAAATCATGTACCATTCAAGAAGTTGAAGAAAAAGAACAAGTAGTATTATCCTTGGGAGAAATTACAGGATCAAAAAGGAGTTATTGGAGTGCAGATTTTATGGTCAACGGACATAAAACAAACTTCAAATTAGACATTGGAGCAAGAGTTTCAATTCTTTCAGACACAGAAGTGGTTAAAATCAGATTTCCTCCAGCCATCGACCATAAGATTCCACGGCCCAGGAGGCATTCAGCTGAAGTTCAAGGGACAGTTGATTGCTGAGCTCCAGAGCAAAGGGAGAGGAAGCACAAACTTTGTATGTGATCCACAATCAAGAATGTCCACTGTTAAGTCAAAAAGCTTGCATAAATCTATAACTCATATTTAAAGGAGATGAATTGGAAAACCTTAAGGAAACAAGGCAGAGCACTTCCCTGGAAGAGGTAAAGGAACCGGACAAACATGACCAAGGTAAACAACAAACACCAGCAGATGCATTGTCACACACTCCTGTTGGGAAGCCTGAACAACCAGGACTACATCCTGTTGAGGATGTAGAGTCACACAGCTTATTAGCTACAAAATTCCTACCAGCAATAACACAGAGGTTGAATGAAATACAACAAGCACAAAAAGCCATTGAAAAACGTTCTAAAATTAGAGAATACTACAAAAATGGATGGCCGGAATATGTTCCAAACAATCTCATCTTGAAACAATACTTAAAGCAGCACAGACATCTCCATATCGTCAATGATTTGTCAATCAACAAGAAGAAATTGGTCATCTCAAGAGTCCTCAGGCTCAAGAAATTTCAAAGAATACACCAGGAACACCTAGGCATTACGAAGTGCTGTGCTAGAGCCTGAAATCCAGTTTGGTGGGCAGGGATCTCAAAATCACTAGAGGAAATGATTTTGAGCTGCATCGCCGGCGCAATCCATCACTAAGAGCAAAAAGAGCCGCTGATGATATCCTCATTTCCATCCAGACTGTGGGAACGTCACAGAATGGGCCTTTTTGAGCTAAAGGGGAAAACATTCTTCATAGTTGTTGACTATTACTTTAGATGGGTTGAGGTTAAACGTTTTCATGGTATGACCTCAGAAGCAGTCATTAGTTCACCAAAAGAAATTTTTTGCTACATGTGGCATTCCAGATCTTGTCATTTCAGACAATGGTCCACAGTTTGCAAGTGAAGGGTTCAAGAAATTTACAGAAGAATATGGATTTGTCCACACAACTGGCTCACCCAGGTAGCCACAAGCAAATGCCAGAAGAGGAAGAAGGTAAAAGCTTTGTTGAAAAAGAATGATTATATCAATTTAGCACCGTTGAGCTATTTTCCATGCCTCTTCAGAAAGGGTTGGCTCCATCAGAACTTCTGATGGGAAGATGACTATGAACTCAACTTCCTGATCTTCCACATGCACTCATACCGTGTCTAAAAACATGATATTGAGAGAGCAAGGAAGGAGGAAGAGGAGTATCATGCAAATCAGACCAGAAATTACGATCACCACCACAAAGTGCATGGTTTACTAGAACTCCAACCAGGTAAATCAGTCTGGATTAGAGGCCAGAATAGAGAAGGCCAAGTACTGGAAAAGACAAAATACAAGATCTAATCTTGTAGAGACTGAGAACAGGATAGAGGGATGGAATAAGATGCGCACTCATATCTACAAGAAGGCGACTATCAATGGAATGGACTTGTTGTGGAGTATCTAAAGACACTTGACACAATGTCAGCTGGAGGGAAAGCAAGCAGCAGTTTATTCAATACAATTATGATTACAAGGGGATGCCCTCAGAGGCAATTCAAAGATACACAGTTTCCGTCAGTTATTTATATCATCTTTGTGATACCTCATCTTTAACTCACACTGTCCTTATCTTGTACATCTAGTTTGGTACATCCGCAATTACAGGTGAGTTTACAAAATAGTCACGGAATGACCTGACCTTTCACACAAATGATGCCCACAGAATCATGACCTTTACCTTATCTATTCTGATGATTTACTACATTGTCCAGTCATCTACTTATCTTGGCCTGACCCTGATCAGTCATCCACTTCCTAGTCTGACCAAAAGGTCACATTCCTTACTATAGCCACTGTAGTGATTATTTTTTAAACCGCAAACGCTTTTAAAACTTCTACCAGCAATTTGATCAAGCCTGGGTAATCCCAGGGTACACCACTTCAAGCTAATTATCATTATGATCAGGGCTGTAACCTGAACAGATAACCATTAGTCTTCTGAAGATTTACATGTTACTCTATAGAGTTCAAGAACATGAAGAACTTGAACCCTACACAACTCCAAGAGAGAAGAGAACAAGGTCAGGGAGATTGGTGAAACCATCACGATGCTGTGAACCGGAGATGACACCGAGACTTTGGGTGGGGATGTGGGAAGTTGGAAATGTAGGATAATGTAAATAGTATTTATTGAAGTCAGAGACGTTGGGGGGGGGGGGGGGGGGGGGGGGGGGAGATGTAGTATAAAGTGTTAATGCTAAATATATAATCTACATCATCAGTAACATAAGATCACATGACTAGAGTGTGGAGAAAGATAGTCCTATGTACAGCCTCATGTCAAGCCCGTATTGTACACAGTTTATATAATGGCCAATAAAAGGTAGAGTTTACCAACAGCCTTGCCTTCAGCATTATCTAAGTCCAGACCCAAGACCACCACATCGAAGACCCACAACGATAATAACAGAGCAAAGGAGTTCTCTGTTAAGCACTATCCATTGGTGACATTTTAGATGTAACATTTTCAAGTGCAAATTTCTTTATCGCTCAAAAGGCATCTTTTTTTAATGTACAGAAAAAAATGTAGGAACAGACAATACTAGAACTAGAAAGTCTGTAAACTCTGAACAAACAAACTAGATTCTGATATTGCTGTCAGCAGCGACTCAGTTCTCTCATCTCTGAGTCACAAGGGTTGTGGGTTCAAGTTCCACTCCAGGGTTTGAGCACAAAAATCAAGACTGACATTCCAGTGCGATACTGAGGGAATGCTATACTGTCAGAGGTACCATTTTTCAAATGAGATGTTAAACCAAGGTCTTATATGTGAGCATAAAAGTTCCCATGTCACTATTTTGAAAAAGAGCAGAGGATTAATCCCCAATGTTCCAGCCAATATTTATCCTTCAATTAATATCACATAAAACATATTATCTCATCATATTATATACCTGCTTGCGAGAGCTTGCTATGTGCAAGTTGGCTGCCCATTTCTGACATTACAACAGTGACAACACTTGCAAAATACTTCATGTAAAGCACTTTACAACATCTGGTGGCTATGAAAAGCGCTATGTAAATGCAAGCTTTGCTTTCTTTCAATAAATTGAAATTAACCTTTAAATTAACTTTCCCAGAGTTTACTTAATTTAAATTTACTCAACTAGCCTTTGTTGTTGCAAAGAAAAATACATTTTACACAGTTGAATCTTCCTATCATTACGCATAACTCACCATGAGTAGCACCAAAGATTTATTAATATGGGTATATGTAAAAACAAAGGCAAACAAATTTCAATATGCACATTCCATGCCACATTTCAATAAAAAGTATTAAAATTTATTTTCAACTTTAGGGGAATTCTCTAGCTATACAAGATGCCACATTCACACAGGAATCTGAATGTCTAACTACTTTAAGTTTGAAATTGCACTTAGATAAAGCTAGAAAGCCAACCACATTGTTGTGCTCTTCTAACTCAAAGCCTGAAAGCTAAATTATATTTTCCAATTAGCACCATTTGCTCATTCAACATCTAAACTCTGATTTATCTGAAACTCTGCGTACTTAATAACTAGATTTTATGGGCTCAAAAGGACATAACGTTCCCCCATAACACCAGAATGAAAACAACTGATGTGTTAATTACAAGGAAATTAATTACACAGAAATTACAACATGGAAACAGGCTGTTCAGCGCAGCCATTCCGTGCTAGTCTTTATCCTCCAAACATTTAATCCATATTTAAAGTGTCTCCGCTTCAATCACTAACTCCAGTCTTGCATTCCACATTCTCACAGCCCCTTAAGTAATAAAGTTTCTCCTGAAATCTCATGCTTAAATCTTGTTTCTATGCTTTCATGTGAATCTAAACCAGCATATGAGCAAGTTGAGGGTGTGATAACACATATTAACAGGCTGAAAAATATTAAATTTTAAACAGATTCATTAGAATGCACAAAACATAACATCCAGTTTTGAAGATAAAGGCTGCTTTCAATTAACTCCTTTTTTAAAAAAAATTATCAAAAGAACCATACAACAATAGATTTTCTATTAGTTGGGTTTCTCCTACATGAGTGCCATCTGGTGGAGTTAAGCACATCGGCCCTTGCTGCTATCCAAATCATGAAAGGATTCAATTTCTCTCCTAGAATTACAAAAGCTCTTAAATCAGCAACAAAATTGTTCAACTGAGCTACAAACCTTTTATGTACTATTCAAACGTGCCTATCATTTTCTGAGTAATGAGCATACAGTTCAAAAAAGTGCCATGAATGGGAATGGGTGACCAAGTAAATATGCAGATTTATTATACATTAACTGATTGCTTTCTTTTAAAAAGAAAAATGATCTGGCCTGTACGCCCTGTTGATGTCAACCGCGACACAAGGGAAAATGTCACTGGGTTATTGGTGCAAATTTTATGACACTTCTCTCCACAGAGAGGATTGATTCTTAACACTGAAACACTTGATAATTTATCTTACCCAAAAATGCTTTGTTTCATATATATTAGGAGTAGTAGTAATAACCCAAATGCGATTAACTAGTAGTATCTCACAGAATCATAGGCCGGGATTTTCCAGCCCCATCATGGGTGGGACCCGTTGCGGGAGAGGTGGTGCCCCAGCCAGAGGTACAATGACTTGCGGCGGGACCAGAAGATTGTGGCGGCGTGCGGGTGTGGAAAATCCCGCCGTTAGACTGGTTATAGCAGGAGGTCATTTGGCCCTTAATTTCTGTGCTGGCTCACTAAGAGTTCCTCAGTTTGCCCCATTCCCCTGCCTTTTTTTTCCCCCTACAGTTCTCCAATTTTTTTTCTCTTCAGGTAATTATCCAATTCGCTTTTGAAAGCCACAACTCAATCTGCCTCCACCACACTCTACTGCAGTGCAGATCAGATCTGAACAACTCGATGCTGAAAAAGGTTTTTCCTCATGTCACCATTGGCAAAAGAACCAATCACCTTCTATCCACGTCCTCTCGCTCTGTCAATGGGAACAGTTCTCCTATCTACTCTGACCAGAATCCTCATAACTTTGAGCACCTCTATCAAATCTCTTCAATCTTTTCTTCTCTAAAGACAACAGCCCTGGCTTTGCCAATCTACCTTATAAACTGATTTAACATATAATCTCCCTTAATAATAAATTATATTGACGTTTATATACAAAAATTAAATACCAAAAAATTAAAATCATTAACTTCAGGTGCGTTCCTTCACTGTCAATCATCATCTGTTGAATGGATAAAGCAGAACATGTCTGAAGTCAGGACTAAGTAATCATAGATCACGAGCTACAATTTACTGGGCACAGCATTTACCAGCAAGCACCTGCAATGAGAACCAAGGTGATTTATTACAGATTAGATCTCTTGGAAAATGGAGTGGTCTAGGATACAACGTTGAGTAAAAAAGGGACAGCTCCAAACTGGAAACTAAATACCTCATGGGCCGAAATGGCACGAGCTTCTGGCATCTAACTGTAAATGGGTGTCAAACAGTCTTATTGTTTGTATTTCTATTTGGACAACTTTTTAAAGGTCATCACTTCTTAGCGTTTCAATAACTTCCAACCATGATACAGAGATATTCGGT
Source organism: Cetorhinus maximus (assembly GCF_964194155.1). NCBI lineage: Eukaryota > Metazoa > Chordata > Chondrichthyes > Lamniformes > Cetorhinidae > Cetorhinus > Cetorhinus maximus. The sequence goes on along the minus strand of NC_135882.1, from coordinate 14,479,857 downwards.
ACTTAGATGGGTTTTAAGTGTACTTGGAACTACCAAATCAAAGAAATATCAGGGATGAGAGTGGGTGAAGGCAAAATAAAAGTCTGAAAATTTTTTGTGACAAGAAATCATACACACATTATAGCACAAAACGGAAAACTCACTGCAGCATGTGGAACTAGAAAATTACAGCACTTTTTATGATCTGTAGTGAAATGCAAATGCTTCTAGGCCACTTCAAATGGGTGGAATTATTAGACTTCAAGTGGGTAGAAATATTAGTTTTCCCTTTATTTACCTTCTATTTCCTTCAAGTATGTGGACCAATGCATTTGTATCAAATCAGCAAAGAGACCTCGGCATTCAATGCAGTTAGTGCATATAACATGCTAACAACAGAACATGACCTTGCTAGATTATTCACATGCGAAGCGAAGCAAAGGACAATGGAGAGAGGTAGGTGAAGGTTGGAAAAACATTACAACTTTTCAATTTTAGAATTCCGCCAATGTGTGGAAATTTCTCATTCCTGAATTGTGGAAAATTTACAGCACTGAAGGATGTCATTCAGTCCATTGCATTTGCATCAGCTAAAAAAAAGCTATCCAGCCTAATCCCACTTTCCAACTCTTGGTCCATAGCCCTGTAGCTAACAGCACCTGAAGTGCAAATCTGAGTATTTTTTTAAATGAGCTTTTCTGCCTCTGCCACTCCTTTAGACACTGAATTCCAAACTACTACCATCCTCTTATCATTGTTTATATATTTTTAGCGTGGTGAAATATTTGTAAATGCCTAGATCAAATTTAAAATCCACTTTGTTAAGGCATCGTTATTTAATGTGGTTGGGACATTTTAATTAAAAAAAGCCAAATCAAGTCATTTGTACGTTTTATAATAGATTTAAATGGGAATGTGAATGTGGGATCAACAAAGCTTTCAACATTTTGCATCCGCTACCATTATTAAAGAATACAAGACCAGGAATATTGTGGATTAAAGGCAGAATATCATAATGACATGCTTTAGCCCACAGCAACATTTGCTTCTTACTATAAAAACCATGGAGCTATTTTAGTGTGGATTGCTTCATTTTCTGCGGAAACGACATATAAATAGCCTCAACCACAGTGGCATCACATGTACTGGTTTGCCAAATATTTTATAACACAGAGATATGCTCAGAGGAAAATCTTAGCAAGTCAGAATCCTGATAAAAGAGGCCAGATCCTGGCAAGCACCCCACTATTGGCCCTCTTCCCTTTCCACAAACCAGTTTACTTAAAACCTCTGAGATCGTCAATCCATATTGAAGTATGTGCAGGTTTATCTCATGAACTTTTAGTCTCCAGTAATTGAATTGAAATTTTATGAAGTACTCTTTCCATGATCAGAGAGACAAATGGTTCATCCTGTTCCTCTAGGTTGGATTTGAAATCAGGTGCCAGAGACAACAGACATATGTTGCCACATTTGCCTCCCTTCTCATACAAATTTCTCTATTGGAAATACTAATGGGCTTTAAAACAGGTTTTATTCACAGTAACTAGAATGAAAATATGTTGCTTCCAAAATGACAATTTTTTGGCAGTTTTCTCCCAATTTGACATTTAAATATTTAGCAGGAAATAAACTATTTTTTCCAGTTGGCTTACATTGAAATATTTGAACACTAACAGTCTCGCCTTTGATGTTACATTTACTATTTTAAAATTCCATAAAAAGTCTATTCATCTTGTGTTTCAAAGCTTCTGCAACTTTTTTTGCTGCTTAAATGTGAAGCATCATCTGTTGAAAGCAAAGGTTACAAGCTGTGTGATTGAGTCAGGTTCCCAACTAATGCACATTAACTTTTAAAAATGCTCATCGATCAGCTCATCATTTTTTTCCATAGAAATTGGAGGATCACTGAGGATAAAGGATTGCATTTTCTAAAACATTTCTTCCCACCAATATTCTGATTTCGCAAAATCTCCACTTTGTTTACTTTCCCATTCCATAATGTATTGGGTAATCCAGTACACGTGAGGCTGCTGTAGCAGAAGTTGTTTATTCATTACTCTGCACAGATGCATCAACCTGCACTAAAGATAGCTTCATACCAGTTAACTGTTTTCAGCTGTTTTTAATAGTAAGAAACAAGCAAATTTTTGTTTGCTTGACCTGCATTGCACAATCATGTGCAATCCCTCAAGTCCCCGCAGCAAAGACACAAGCAACTTAGCAAACACCATGCTTCCTCTTAAGGCTTCAACTTCACTGAAGACTCGTGTATCCACTCAAGGAAAGAGAATCTTTGCATCAACACCATAATTTAAGATGTTTATCCAATATGACATTCAATGAATTCCAGACCATCCATTTTGGGTACAAATTTACCATAAATTATGGATTCAGACAAGCTGGTGCTGCATTACTGTGCAATGAAAAAAAATCATCTACCCATATTGTACCTCTGAGGTGATTTACAAGATATTGCATTTTGTTCCAGATGTCTGAAAAATATTGACATCAGGCACTTTTAATGGCTTTTTCTAATTTAAGACTCATATTTACTATTTAATTAGCCAAAGAACTTTTGTTCACAGACACACGGGCACGTTTTATACTACAATATTAAGTGCACGATGAGGAACGATGCATCATGATCTACAACAGGGTACATCTATTTTTCAATTTTTTAATATTGTTGCAACTTTTTTGTACCTACTGACAAAATCTAAATTGTATGAAGACCTCATTCAGTCACATTTTTGCATTTTTAAGCTGGATATACAATGTGGGTTAAATGTCAGTGGTCACTTTCATCAGTGATCAAGAACCCTATGAATCAAAATATGGAGCAGGACCTTAGACTCGAGCATAAAACTCTTCTCCCTGTGTATTCTAGTTTACTGGACACATGATCTCTCGGACCGAGATCCAGGCTGTAAAGCAAAAGATTTTTTTTTAAAAATTGAACTGGTAAATGGACATCGCTCAGTACAAAAATAGTACAAGAGTTGACAAAATTTACTATTCTCCTAAAAATGGTAAAGCAGCAAAGAGGTTTCTCCTGAACTATGTCCTAACATAAAATTGCTGTTTGAAACATGGCAAATACTGGAAACATACATCTTTATAGAACACACATAAGGTGACTCTTTAGCCAGTAAGCAATCCTGAAGGGCTGAATGTCTTAATCATATATCATAAAATCTTAGAATGATACAGCACAAAAAGTTGTCATTCAGCCCATCATGTCTGGGCTGGCTCTTCGAAAGAGTTATCCAATTGGCCTCATTCTTCTGTCATTTCCCCATAGCGCTGCAGCTCTTTCCCTTTCAAGTATATATACAATTCCCTTTTGAAAGTTATTAGTGAATCTGCTTCCATCACTCTTTCAGGTGTTTCATTCCAGATTACATCTTATTAATGTTAGCTTATCCGTTCTCTCCACACGGGTTTTTTTGTTTCAGATTTTCAACATTTGCTGTTTCGTTTTTAAACTTGAATTTCTCATAACTACATCAGATCAACACCAATTGTAATATTCAAACATAAGCGATGCTAGGGCCAGGTCTGAATTTCTTGCAGGTTGCTAGATTTTGAACTGAATAGCTTGGTCGTTTCAATATATTAACATGATCAGCCACCGAACTTCACAGCAGCAACTTGTAGCCCCATTCTAGGCAGAATTTTATACTGGTGGGATTTTACAGTCCTGCCGAAGTCAATGGACTTTTGAACAGCTTGCCACATTTTATGGCCCCACCCCCACTGCGACAGGGCCGTAAAATTCCACCCTGTATGTGGAGCCAGCATCTGATACGCAGTAACCAACACGTATTCACCCTTGCAACTGAATCTGATTATAACACATTGCAAAGTAAACAGAAAGAAGCCAATGATACCATCTCAAGTAAAACTGTTTTATTAATGCTCAGTCTCTGATTGATCATGTATGCATTTCCACTTTTTCTTTCAGATTTCTAGCATTCAATAATATAAATTGAAAGTGCTAGAAACACTCAGCAGGTCAGGCAGGATTTGCGGAGACAGAAACAGAGTTAACGCCTCAGCTCTGTGACCTTTCACCAGAATTTTTTTTTAATTCGTTCATGGGATGTGGGCTTCGCTGGCTGGGCCAGCATTTATTGTCAATCCCTAGTTGCCCTTGAGAAGGTGGCAGTGAGCTGCCTTCTTGAACGGCTGCAGTCCACCCACAGTGCTATTAGGAAGGGAGTTCCAGGGTTTTGACCCAGCGACAGTGAAGGAATGGTGATATGTTTCCAAGTCAGGGTGGTGAGTGACTTGGAGGGGAACTTCCAGGTGGCAGTGTTCCCATCTACCTACTGTCCATGTGTTTCTTGGTGGTAGTGATCGTGGGTTTCGACGGTGCTGTCCGAAGCTTAGTGAATTCCTGCAGCGCATCTTGTAGATGGTATGCACTGCTGCTACTGTGTGTTGGTGGTGGAGGGAGTGAATGTTTGTGGATATGGTGCCAATCAAGCAGACTGCATTGCCCTGGACAGTGTCAAGCTTCTTGAGTGTTGTGGGAGCTACACTCATCCAGGCAAGTGGGGAGTACTGGAAAAGGTTACGGATGTAACAGGTTTTAAGCAAGTACAGGTGCAGTGAAAGAGGGGAGGCGGGTGGTGCAGGGAAAAGAGAAGGCCTGTGATAGGGTGAAAGGCAGCAGCAAATTTAATGACTGGCAGAATCATTACCAGCACCTGCGGTCTGGAAAAATGGGAGTAGTGGCTATGATTTGAGTCCAGAAGTTTTAAACTACCTAACCGAGAGTTGAGGTGCTGTTCCTGCAGCTTCTAAAGACCTTCGTTGCAACAGTGTAAGCTGAGGATAGGGAAATCAGTGGGAGTGGGACAGGGAATTAAAATGGCAAGCCATCAGGGGCTTAGGGTCAAACCTGAGGACTGAATAGAGATATTGAGCAAAGCAACCACCCAATCTGTGTTTGGTCTCCCCAATACGAAGAGGCTGTATTGTGAACGAAAAGTAGTATAAGTAAATTGCTGTTTCACCTGGAAGGAGTTTTTGGGGCCCTGGGAGAGAGGAGGTAAAAGGGCAGATGTTACATTTCCTGCACTTGTTTGGCAAGGTGACGTAGGAAGGTGAGTGTCTGTTGGTGGTAATGGAAGAATGGATCAGTGTGTCACAAAGGGAACAATTCCTTTAGAATGCCGACAGGGTGGTGGATGTGTTTGGAAATAGAAAATGCTGGAAATATTCAGCAGTATTCCCGCATTTAAATGTTTTTTTTTCTTTTTAGCTCAACAAAATCTATATTTTGCCAATGAAGGGTCCATCTAGTTACAGTAAATGCCCAATAGCACAATGAATTCCCAGAACCACATCTTTATTTCCCTATCTGCAAGATCTTTTCATAGTAAATTAACAGGTACAAAGTGCCACAATTAACAATAACCAACTGGCACTGTAAGGAACTTTGCTTTTTTCAGACACAAATATTTCAGCACCAAAACTCACTGCTTTACAACAACAACGTGAAACTTATATAATGCCTAATAAGGTAGGAGTGATTAAATGAAAAAAGGGATGCTGGTGCAAGGTAAAAGGGGGTGGTAATGGGGCAATAAAGACATTTATAAATGGGTCCAGAGGAGTTGTAAATGGCAACAGCAGAACCCATTGACGCCTACTGGTGTTGGTGAAAATGGAAGTGGTGCTTATGATCTGAAGGCAATGAAATCAATGGCGAGGCCAGAAGATTATAACGTGCCAATTCAATGATGAGATGCTGTTCCTTGAGCTTGTGTTGAGTTTCACTGGAACAGTGTAGGAGGCAGAATACAGAGGGGTCAGTGAGGGAGTGGGATGGATAATTAAAATGGCAAGCAGCCGGAGGCCAAAAGTCATGGGGGTGTACAGCAAAGCAAGTACCTAATGTTTCCTCCCAAGTGGAGGAAACTGTATCATGTGCAGTAAATATGGTTCTCTAAGTTGAAAGACCTTGGTGGCAGAAACTCACACCTTTTGGAGTACTTACTAGCAATTTTTGTCTATCTAGACACAGCTGAATGAGTAATAGACCTTTACATAAGCAATATATACTGCCAGGACAGGACGAGCCACCTCCCCAGGGGGTAGGAGTTCGGGCCCTGGGGCCAGGGAGCACAGCTTCTTCTATCACTGGGCGGTTGGCTAGTACCAGGGTCCTGAGAAGGCTGAGCCAGAGGTGGTGCAAAGCAGCACCTAGTGCCAAGGGACCAGAGCCTGAAGGCAAGCAGCAGGCTGGGTGTTAGTTTGGGGCCAAGTCATTCCGTTGGTAACGGGGCCTTGGATTGGGTGAGAACTTCCAGCTATCCTGCACCAGCAGAGGCAGCACTAGGAAGACGTTCTGCAGCAACTAGGGAAGTAGCCTCTACACCTTCCGGTCACAGGAAGCAAATAAGGTTGTCAGCAGATTAAAGAGAGAGGGGCTGAGTGACGACTACACCAGGCCAGGCAGAAGTCGAAAAAAGAATTAAAAGGGCAGAATTCCGTGGTCCAAGAGTCAGAATTCCACCAAACGGCAGAAATTTCACATCCCTGTTGAGCCAAAGGAGGAGAGATGCACTGTCCCTTTCAGCAAATAACATGGGTTTTCACAATACATACTGAGTAATGTGGTTCTACAGTCACAAGTTCCATGATGCATTGTGCCCATGCACTTGCACGCGCACACAAATTGTCCACTCAAGTTGGAGAATCAGATTCTGGGAACCTAGCTACAAAGCATTTACATACAGAAATGTCATTTGGCCCAACAGGACCAGATCATATTATGCTCTATGCGAATCTCCTCCCACTCCTCTTCAGCCGACATATTAATATTCCTTTCTCCTTCATGTGCTTATCTAATTTCCTCTTGAATGCATTTATGTTCTGCCTCAACTATTCCCCGTGGTAGACTGTTCCACATTCTCACCATTCTTTGGGTAAAGATGTGTCTCCTGAATTTCCAACTGGATTTGTTGATGACTGCCTTATTTTAATGATCTCTAGCCTACAAGTGGAAACATTTTTTCCACAGCTACCCTATAAAACCCCATTCATAATCTTGAAGTCCTCTATTAGATCATCCCACTTTTGAGAAGACGGCCCCAGCCTGTTCAAACTGCAAAAACATCCCTCGGGAGGCTTCTCAGTCAAACAAAACAAACTTTACTTACATGAGAGGTTCTGTGGCTGCTTGTATCTAGCCAGCCCCTCATACAACCATTTCCTAGGAAACTCCTCCCCTACACAGTGGTTGAACAAAAGATGTGACCCCTATTCAGTCAAACTGATCTTAAAGTGACAGTCATCACACAAACTATCAGCCTTTCCTGATGGGTGTAACTTCTCAATTCTGGTACCACACTAGTAAATATTTTTTCCACCTGCTCCTGTGCCTCCACATTCTTGTTATGATAGAGATCAGAATTACTCACAGTACTGGTATACCTGAAGTTCAAAACAAGTTTATCATAACTTCCCTATTTTTCAATTCCAACCCTATTGAAATGAACCCCAATGCTTCATTTGAATTTGAAAAACGGCCTTATTAATCTGCAATGTTACTTTTAATGAATCTGTACCCCATGGTGTCTTTGCCTTGCTACCTCATTTAGACATTTACTTTCTAAGCGACATGTGGCCTCCTCAACTCTTCCTACCAAAATACACCACCTCATACTTAGCTTTATTGAGATTCATTTGCTTAATACATGTCTACTTTTTTTTTTATTCATTCACTGGATGTGGGCTTCGCTGGCTGGGCCAGCATTTATTGCCCATCCCTAGTTGTCCTTGAGATGGTGGTGCTGAGCTGCCTTCTTGGACCATTCCAATCCATGTGTTGTAGGTACACCCACAGTGCTATTAGGGAGGGAGTTCTAGGATTTTTACCCAGTGACAGTAAAGGAACGGCGATATATTTCCAAGTCAGGGTGGTAAGTGGCCAGGAGAGGAACTTCCAGGTGGTGGTGCCCCCATCAATCTGCTGCCCTTGTCCTTTTAGGTGGTGGTGGTCGTGTGTTTGGAAGGTGCTGTCGAAGGAGCCAAGGTGAATTCCTGCAGTGCATCTTGTAGGTGGTACACACTGCTGCTACTGTGCGTTGGTGGAGTGGGGAGTGAATGTTTGTGAATTGGGTGCCAATCAAGCAAGTGGGGAGTATTCCATCACACTTCTGACTTGTGCGTTGTAGATGGTGAGGCTTTGGGGAGTCAGGAGGTGACTAAAGCCATGCTATATTTTGTCACCTTATTCCTCAGTATTAACAATACCTGCCCCCCAAATTTAGTGTTGTTGCAAGTCTGAAAATTGTACTTTGGATTCCTGAGTCCAAATCATTTACGTGAATGTGAATTACAGTGAACCCAGCATTGATCCCTGCGCAACAGCACTTTCCACCTTTTGCCAATTAGAATTCCAAAGATGAAGAGTAGTACCGATTCTGAACTCGGTTTTGATATGTTTCCAGTTGAAGGCGACATTATATTGCATACATTTCAAGTTGCAAATAACAACTAATAAAATCAGATGGCTGGATTCTCTTGGCTGTGGTGAAGGAAGGACATACACTGTTATTCATGCTGATAGTTGCCCACCATTTTTGCAGGCTTGTGTGTGTAGATTTTCTCTAATTTGGCACGTTGTTTTGCAGCGCGGCACCATCTGGAAGCAAGGCTAAAAACAATGAGCCTCTTAACTAGACTGAAGAATCCTCACTGAGGCATGTGGGGCTGGGTTTTACTGAAATCATCAGGACCCTGAGTTCTGGTTCAGGAACACCAAAATTGGCATGGTGCAACGTCCCTCACGATCTTCCGGAAACCATCGCTGAGAGCTGCGTCCAATTAAAGATGGCGGATGGTCGAGAAACGGAAGGTCCAGGCGGCCTGCTGAAATGTCCGGCAAGCAGCCCCACGCAGAGAGATGGGTCCTGCTGAGGCAGACAGGGGACTGCAGGAGCAACCCAAAACGGAGGCCATCTCGACAGGAGAACCCGTCTGCCTGTGGCCACAGCTGTAGCTATCCAATACCCGAAAGTCTGTGTTGAGGTGATGGAAAGGAGTCATCAATGGCCCCCTCGCCTGCTGCCAGCAGGCCGCCTCCAGTACAATTCTAGGCTCCAGCCTCAGCAGAGGTGGGGGCGAGGGGGCGTTTAACTCCAGTAAACTGTACCATCTCTACTACTACTCCAACTAAGAACAGTTCAGTACACAGTGAAGATCACACCTGGACCTTTCTTGGTTTGTTTGGCTCCTAGACAGACACTGGGGTGGCAAACTGTATTTATCTGGCTGAGCTTGCAACCAACAGGCCAAATGGTTTGACATTCTACTAAATTTGTAAAAAGTCTCTTCCAGATGGTCACTATCACTACCAGCAGTCACGATTTCTTTTTACCATTGTTAATACCAGAATTCTGAATATTTCTATGAGCGCAAATTAATTATTGGAAGCTATTTAAATCATTGTCATTACTAAAATATACATAAAACCATTGTCATATTAAATGAGTACAGCCAGTTAAAATACAGCAAATCCACATACAATATCAATAGGTAATTAACATATCGTAATCAGACACTACCAACTTACTTTACGACCTTGCAGAACAACCGCATTTATTAATTCTTCGGAACTCCGCTTGTAACAATGCACAAAATTTGGTGTATAGGCCAAGCACCGAAGTGGAACTAACAGAACCAGAAAGTCATAAACTGAAATTCTGGAAATAATATGCTAAACTAACCACCATCCATGTTTGTATTAGAGTTTTTCATCCATGTGCGATATCCACCTTGTGGACACTGAAGTTAATTACGGCCAAAGGATTTTTAAAATCCTTACGCCTCCACTTCAATACATTTAGTTCAAGATGATGCTGAGCTCTTCTTCTGCCATCTTCACCTCCACGCCCACCTTTTGGACAGTAATCCTCCCCCTGCACAACAGACCCTTTCTTCCACCTTAAGAATTTTCATCTTGCCTGATCATGTCCTTCCATCCTCTTAACTTCTCTTGATCCTCTCATTGGGAAGTGCCAGCGTGATATCAGCCGTCTCAATTTTTCTTCCCCTCCCACCATCCCGCACCTCACTCACTCACTCTGAACTTCTCCCCTCTGAACTTGCAGTACTCGGTTCTTTCAGTTCCGACCCTCACACTGTCATTAAGCCTGCCAAGAAGGGCAGCGCTGTTATTGCTTGGCTAACGAACCTCTACCTTAAGGCGGCTGAATACCAACTCTCCTACAGCTCCGCTAGACCACAATTCCCAGGCCATCACTGATCTTATGTCCTCTGGGAGATATTTTTCTCCATCCCCACCCCAACTCCCAACTTCATTTAATCTCCCAACACCACACAGCCCACATGTACCTCCTTCCCAAGATCCACAAACAGTTCTACCCTGGGAGACATCGTTTCAGCCTGTTCTTGCCCCATGGAACTTATTTCTTCCTTCTTGGCTACCTTTTCTCTCCTTGTGCAGATTCTGCTGCCCTACATTTAAGGCTTTTCCACCACCATTTGCCACTTCACAGGTTTCCAGTTTCCTGGCCCTAAGCATCTCCTTTTTAGCATGCACACCCAGTGTCTCTACACCTCCATTCCCCCGCCAGGTAGTCTGGTGACCCTCCGTTTCTTCCTTAAATGGAGGCACAACCAAGCTCCATTGACCAGTCTCCTCCTGCTGGCTGAACTTAGTTCATATTGAGCAACTTCTCCTTTGGAGATAATTCCAATAAGGAGCCACTGTACCCTATTTTTAATATGAATAGTAACATCCTCTTTTAAGGACCCAATTAACTCTCTTATGATTAACAAGCAAACAGGCAAGTTTCAACTGAATGGTTTATTCCGTGTTTAATCCAGAACAGGCTGATTCCACAATTGACATCTACTGTATTGTAATTGAGATAATTGGACAAACATATGCAGATAGCTCTCTGAGCAGGGAAAGGTAAGCTTGCTACAAACAGCAAAACAAAAACAGTGAATGACCCCTGTATGGCACACAGGGAAAACTCTGAGGAAACCAACTTGAACAATCATGTCAGCTTTGATCCTTGCCTTCTGGAGCCTTCAGGTTGTGGGTTCAAGTCCCACACACAGCAAGATCTGACAAAGAGCTGAGATGAATGACCAGCTAATCAGTTTTTTGTGGGAGTGGGTGAAAAGGAAATGTTAACCAGGGCAGACACAGTACATTTTATTGCTCGACTAAAAAAAAATTCACTCAATGCACAAGTGAAAGCACAAAGAGAAAAATATAACCATCTTGAGAACGACGAAAATATTTCATTCGAAACCTGGAAAATTGTATTACTACTTAAAATTAATACTCAGCAACATCTATTTTAATCATAATAATGTAGATTTAGTTATTGCGCTGTCAGGGGTATTTTTTTTTGAATGAAATGTTAAATTGAGACCCCATCAGCCCTTTCAGATGGATGTGAAAGATGCCACAGCACTATTCAAAGAAGAGCGGGAGTGTTCGCACAGTATCCTGCCCAATGTTTATCCTTCAGTCAACATCGCTAAAAACACTGTATCTGGTCATTATTTCATTGCTGTTTGTAGGAGCTTGCTGTGCACAAATTGGCTGCCATATTTCCCCACAATGCAACACATCAAAAGTGCCTTAGGGACAGCCTGAGATTGTGAAAGATAGAAATAAAAGCTCTCTCTGTAATATAAACAATTTTTTGAAGAGTATATATTGACCTGGATCTTCTGAGCAGCAGCAATGATCGTCAGAGTGCCAGTATGATCAAAAATTCCCCCGATTCAACGCTGCTGCACATTTCTAGAAGCCCAAGACCTCCTCATGCATCTGCCTCCTCGCCCACCGAGCCTGGCTTCCACAGGAACACGCAGCGCAGCGTCCATCAGACAGTGGAAGACACGAGTGACATCCCCAAAGTTCAAGAGAGTCGGGGGACAGAGGTAAGTATGGTGGCCATTACCAAGGAGAAGGTGCTAGGAAAACTGAAAGGTCTGAAGGTGGATAAATCACCTGGACCAGATGGATTACACCCCAGAGTTCTAAAGGAGATAGCTGAAGAGATAGTGGAGGCGTTAGTGGTGATCTTTCAGGAATCACTGGAGTCAGGGAGAGTCCCAGAGGACTGGAAAATCGCTAATGTAACCCCCCTGTTTAAGAAGGGAGTGAGGCAAAAGACGGGAAATTACAGGCTGATTAGCCTGACCTCGGTCATTAGTAAGATTTTAGAGTCCATTATTAAGGATGAGATTTCAGAATACTTGGAAGTGCATGGTAAAATCGGGCAAAGTTAGCATGGTTTCATCAAGGGGAGGTCATACCTGTTAGAATTCTTTGAGAAGGTAATGAGTAGGTTAGACAAAGGAGAGCCAATGGATGTTATCTACTTGGACTTCCAGAAGGCCTTTGACAAGGTGCTGCACAAGAGGCTGCTCAGTAAGATAAGAGCCCATGGTGTTAGAAGCAAGCTACTAGCATGGATAGAAGATTGGCTGTCTGGCAGGAGTCAGAGAGTGGGGATAAGGGGGTCCTTCTCAGGATGGCGGCCGGTGAGTAGTGGAATTCTGCAGGGGTCAGTGCTGGGACCACAACTTTTCACTTTATACATTAATGATCTAGATGAAGGAACTGAGGGCATCCTGGCTAAGTTTGCAGATGATACAAAGATAGGTGGAGGGACAGGTAGTATTGAGGAGGCAGGGAGGCTGCAGAATGATTTGGACAGGTTAGGAGAATGGGCAAAGAAGTGGCAGATGGAATACAACGTGGGGAAGTGTGAGGTCATACACTTTGGTAGGAAGAATAGAGGCATAGACTATTTTCTAAATGGGGAGAGAATTCAGAAATCTGGAGTGCAAAGGGACTTGGGAGTCCTAGCCCAGGATTCTCTTAAGGTTAACTTGCAGGTTGAGTCGGTGGTTAGGAAGGCAAATGCAATGTTGGCATTTATTTCGAGAGGACTAGAATATAAAAGCAGGGATGTGCTGCTGAGGCTTTCTAAGGCTCTGGTCAGACCACATTTAGAATATTGTGAGCAATTTTGGGCCCCGTATCTCAGGAAGGATGTGCTGGCCCTGGAGAGGGTCCAGAGGAGGTTCACGAGAACGATCCCAGGAATGAAAGGCTTAACATATGAGGAACATTTGAGGACTCTGGGTCTATACTCGATAGAGTTTAGAAGGATGAGGGGGGATCTGATTGAAACTTACAGAATACTGAAAGGCCTGGATAGAGTGTACGTGGGGAAGATGTTGCCATTAGTAGGAGAGACTAGGACCCGAGGGCACAGCCTCAGAGTAAAGGGAAGACCTTTTAGAACAGAGATGAGGAGAAACTTCTTTAGCCAGAGAGTGGTGAATCTACGGAATTCATTGCCACAGAAGGCTGTAGAGGCCAGGTCATTGAGTGTATTTAAGACCGAGATAGATAGGTTCTTGATTGGTAAGGGGATCAAAGGTTACGGGGAGAATGGGGTTGAGAAACTTATCAGCCATGATTGAATGGCGGAGCAGACTCGATGGGCCGAATGGCCTAATTCCTGCTCCTATGTCTTATGGTCTTATTCTATCAAAGCTGAGTAGAGTTAGGGGAAGGCAGGACACACCACCACTAGCTGCCGTATCTTAAGTTTAAAGATCCAGTTTGAATGTTAGTGAATGAATGTTACTAGATAGGTAAATGAGTGAATCAGTAGTTGGTAAAGTAGGTAAGTGGGCGTGGGAGTGAGGTGGGGCGGGCGGGGGAGCAGGGGAGACGAGGTGGGGCAGACAGGCAAGGAGGAAGTGGGGCCTGGGGGGCAGTCGGGTGGTCAGGGGGTTGTCAGGTCGGATCAAGAGTTAGTCGGGTGGTTGGAGGGATAGTTAGGTTGGGCCGGGGGTTGTCAGGTGCCAGCGGGGGCTGAGTTGTATAGTTACCCAGATGTTTGAGTAGGTTTTAATCGGTGTAACATTTCCTGGGTAGCTATCCAGGTAAGCACCATGGAACTGTCCGAAGTCTCCAACTCTAGCTCAGAGTCAGAGACTCAAACATAGGGTCCAGGGCGCAGGGGAATTGCCCATCAGAAGTGGAAACTTCCCAGACAATTCACACATAGGTCCACAGGTCAGGAATTCCACAGGGTCCTGATGCACATCTTCGATCATATGTCCATCACCAACAATCTGGAGGCCAGAAGATTTGGGCCACTGTTTACTCAGCCACACAGACAAACTCTTCAAAAAAAAGTCTTTGACAGTATTATTAATAAAACTCAATAACAATTACAGTCTGAGCCGCTTGTCCAGCTTGACATGCCTTCATTACACATGACAATGAACAGAAACTGAGGATACTTTTCCTTTGAAGCTCACGCAACTTCTTTGAAGTCAGGCAAACAAAATATCAAGTTTTAATGCCTTAGCTACCACTGGAATAATGGCTTGTATCAGCCAGTTTCCTTCACGGATTGTGATTCAAAATCCTTTCCAATACTTTTTACATGTATTCAGTTTCCATAGGCAAACGTGCATTTTCCATGGGCCACATGATCTAATGCACAAAATATCTAGGGTAGTATTATCATAGGGGGAAGAATTAACCTCTGTAACCATTGAGGTATAGAAATAATACAGCCTTCCCAAGTATCCTCAAGATTTCTTTAACTCAACAGAAAAATGAAAATACAAGCTCAAACTAAAATGCACTGATTGCGTTTAATCAAAAGTCCTTTTCACCCATCACCCTGTGCGCCCAGTTAAGCAATGCCTCAATTTTCAAGTTCTCACCCTTGTTTTAAAAGCCCTCCAAATCCTTACCCCTCCCTATCTCTAATTTCCTCAATCCCCATAACACTCTGAGACCCCAATTTTACTCATTCCACCATTAGCGATCATACCTTCAATTGTCAAAGCCCTAAGCTCTGGAATTGCCTCCCTAAACCTCTCCACCTCTCTGCCACTCTCCCTTCCTTTAAGATGCTCCTTAAAACCCATGTCTTTGATCAGGCTTATGTGCTCAGTGTCAAATTTTATTTGCTAATACTCCAATGGACATTTCGCCATGTTAAATGCATGCTGCTGTTCTTGCTGTAAACTTACATAAATCAGTTTTTATAATGTCTTTAATTATCATTGATCCTTAAAATTTGTCAAGCCAAAGGAACAAATACCTTTTTAATGACACAAGTGCCCAATGTCACATTCAAGAGTCCGTCCTCATGACAGCAACACATTCACTCGAACTGAACTGAAGAACTAGAGGAAGCTTGCCATATGACTCCCCAGATTTAGATAGTTTTGTCACCAGAAGTTGGCAATCAAGAATCACAATAAAAATATAACAGCAGGAGTTGGATCACACAGTACATTGATCGACAGTAACTTCCTTACTTCTGCTGCACACATATGTTCATTCTGACGTTATTTGCATTCAGCTAACTTCTCGGAAGAAAGGAGCTTATTATTGGTGGGAGCAGCAGCATTTTATCTTCCAGTGGCAACTCTATATACATCTATTATTTCAGTGGTGACTAACCAATCTGAACCTGATGAAGGAATTGCATAAAAAGACAGACAACACCTCCTGTACCTATCTGACCACGAAAATTCATGTATTCCCCTCCTTTGCAGATACAATAGACATCTGCCAAAGAAGTCATAAAAGCAATTTAAAAACAGAAATGAATTCCTAGGTCTGTCTTCCATATTTATGTAAAACTATATTCTTATTTACCATCTGCCCCACTCTAAGGATGGTGCAAATAATAAAGCCCACAGACAAAGAGAAATTTCCTGATACAAAAGCAAAATGCCACAGGTGATGGGAATCTGAAATAAACAGAAAATGCTGGAAATATTCAGCAAGTCAGGCAGCATCTATAGCAAGGGAAATAAGAGTTAACATTTCAGGAAATTACAGTTTTTCTAATTTTGCATTGAAATATCTATGAGCAGACGAATGGCATGAACTTCCAGTGGAGTGGCGATTGAGTCAGATTGCCACTGTGCTCGTAATGACTTATTTTGAAATCCAGCCACTCCTCCTTCCAACCCGGGCCAGGCAAAATCTGTGTAGCGCAGTAGGTTCCCAAGCCCTACAATCAAGGGAAGCTCAGTCGAATGTAATGAAGCCACGCCCTTTTTTACAGCACTAGCTGCCATAAAGTAAGTTTAAAGCTCCAACCACTTTAACAAGCTAGGGAGAAGGTAAGTGTATCAGCTAAGTGGGTAGAATTTTGGAGGGGGGGGAAATAGTCGGAACCATCCGAAGTTTGCGATCTAAATCACAGTTTCATATGGTTTGCAAAGCAGTGTAATTGCCTAAAAGAAGTTTGAACTTCCCGGGCAATCTTTACCTGGGGATGTCCAGGGGCGGGGGAGGAAGCTTTGGGATTCCCCAGCACATCTTTGGGGTATGCCCTGCTCCCCCACCCCGCCCACCCCCCGCTGTCCTGGAGCTCGGAAGTTATGGCCCATTTTGTTTTTTTGATAAAAGCGCTCGGAATTCATTTTAGAACAAGGTTATAATTATAGGGTTTTTTTTTTAAAAAAGACACAATACACATTTAACATGGGAGAAAAATCTATTTTCATCACACTTACCTTCATGCTCTGTAAGAGCAAGTGCAACATCTGTCGTGGCTTCAATTCCAGTGTTAATAGACACATGACATGTTTTCAGTGAAGACACTGCTGAATCCACAGAGTTGAAGGAGATCACAGGCATTAAGGTCGACCTTCCAGGCATCCTGTAGTAGTATCAACCTGTGTACAGCAATAACAGACAGGGAAGCAGCAAATTTAAATGAAACCCATAGTTCATACTTTTCTCTGGATTTCTTATGCAAACAAACAAATCCATTGTTAAAAGCAAAATACTGCGGCTGCTGGAATCCATTGTTAAATCGGAAGAATGCACATCTCCACAGGAGTAGAAACTAAACCACTTTCTTAAATCTAAGTTGTACAGTCACCTCTAAAAATTCTAACCACCAACAATAAGAGTGAAATGAAAGTAAGACGACAATCAAAGCTTTGTGATTACATTTGGGAGCTTCCTGGTCTGTCAAGCTCAGCTACCTGCCAGCTGAGCTAATGGAAGAACTCTGAGGTGGCTGAAAATGTCTCCCAGTGCAGTGCATCATTTATGGACCTGTAAGAATGCACGCAGGCCAAGCAGAGTGCCTTTACTGAAGAGTCATAACGAGAGATCTAGCTGTTTATCCAATCCTCAACCCAGAGGCACCAAGGGCACCTGCAGCAGTTCTAGTGTTGTACTGACTTAGGTCAGCTAACTCATTCCAACTTGTCTGGAAGTCAGTAACTTTCAGCAGCACACAGGATATTTACCATCTAATCAAGGGCTTCAAGATTATGGCAGGTTAATAACAATGACAATGCAAATCAGGATCATTTCCAATGATGAACAACACAAGAAGACGGTACAAATTTACAATCACCAAAGAATTAAATAGGAAGTTGGAAAAAGGATGGTTACATTGAAGCACAGTTTAACAATCCTCTTAAGAGAGGGATGAGATAATTGGTTGAAATGTGGAACCTTCAAAGATGCGTTTCCAGGGATGATGGGATTGTCCTATGAGGTGAGATTGAATAGACTAAGTTTATATTCCCTGGAGTTCAGAAGAATGAGAGGTGATCTCATTGAAACATATAAAATTCTGAAGGGGCTTAAAAGGGTAGACGGTGAGAAAATGTTTCCCTTGGCTGAGGGATCTAGAATGTGGCATTACTGTCTCAGAATAAGGGATCGGCCATTTAGAATGGAGATGTGAAGAAATTTCTTGCTTCAGAGGGCTGTGAATCTTTGGAATTCTCCACATTAGAGAACTGTGGATGCTCAGTCATTGAGTATATTCAAGGCAGAGGTCAATTGGTATTGGGGTACTAAAGGAATTAAGGGATTTGGGGATAGCACGGGAAAGTGATGTCGAGTGAGATCATCAACCATGATCTTGCTGAATGACAGACCTGGCTCCATGGACCAAATGGCCTATTCCCAGCTCCCATTTCCTATGTATGAAAGTAAACATAAAAGTTAGGGGTCCTGACAACATTCTGGCTCTAGTACTGAAGACTCATGCTTTAAAACTAGCCAGGCCTTAGCCAAGCTGCCAGTACAGGTGCAACACTAGCATCTAGGCAACCATGTGGAAAATTGCCCAGGTAATTCTGTCAACAAAAAGCTGGGCAAACCCTATTCGACCAATTCTTACCACATCAGTTTACTCTCATTCATTAGCAAAGTAATGCAAGGTGTTGTTCCCAATGCTATCAAGCAGCATTTATTCAACAATAGCCTGCTCACCAATACTCAGTTTGGGTTCTGCCAGGATCGCTCAGCTCCTGACCTCATTATTGCCTTGGTCCAAACATGGACAAAAAGAGTTGAGTTCCAGAAGTGAGGTGAGACTGACTGCCCTTGACATCAAGGCTGACCAAGTGTGGCATCAAGGAGTCCTAGTAAAACTGAAGTCAAAAGGAATCAGTGGGAAAACACTCCACTGGTTGGACTCCAATGACAATGACTCATACCTAGCACAAAGGAGGGTGGCTGTGGTTGTTGGGGATAAATCATCTCATCTCCAGGGACATCGCTGCAGGAGTTCCTCAGGGTAGTATCATCTTCAGCCGATTCATCAATGATCTTCCATCCATAAGATTGGAAGTGGGGATGTTCACTGATGATTGCAGTGTTCAGTGCCATGTCTAGAAAAGCAGGTCAGAGGCTCCGAATTTTGCCATGGGTAACTCACCTCTTGACTCCCTAAAGCCTATCTACAAGGCACAAGTCAGGGATGTGATGGCATACTCTCCACTTGCCTGGATGAGTGCAGTTCCAGCAACACTGAAACAACTCAACTCCATCCAGGACAAAGCAGCCCACATGAGGTGCACCCCATCCACCACCTGCCCGCTCGAGTAGTGTACAATGGGTCGTGTAATCAGAGGTCAGAGAAAGGGTGCAGGCTCCGTCTTCAAAGTTCATGTGAAACCCAGGAAAGGTCCTGCAAAGTTGAGAGCTGTGGACTTTGCTGAACGTCATGGTTATATCAAGGGCATTGTCAAGGATATAATTCATGACCCTGGCTGTGGTGCTCCTTTAGCAAAGGTGGTGTTTCGTGACCCTTATAGGTTCAAAAGAAGGACTGAGTTGTTCATTGCAGCGGAGGGCATCCACACTGGTCAGTTTATCTATTGTGGCAAGAAGGCTCAGTTGAACATTGGAAATGTCCTCCCTGTGGGTACTATGCCAGAAGGTACCATTGTGTGTTGCCTGGAGGAGAAGCCAGGTGACCGTGGTAAACTTGCACGTGCTTCTGGTAATTATGCCACAGTCATCTCCCACAATCCTGAGACCAAGAAAAGTCGTGTCAAGTTGCCATCAGGTTCTAAGAAAGTTGTTTCCTCTGCTAATAGAGCTATTGTTGGCGTTGTTGCTGTTGGTGGTCGTATTGACAAACCCATACTGAAGGCAGGTCGGGCTTATCACAAATACAAGGCCAAGAGAAATTGCTGGCCACGTGTCCATGGTGTGGCTATGAATCCTGTAGAACATCCTTTTGGTGGTGGTAACCATCAGCACATAGGGAAAGCATCAACTATCAGGAGAGATGCTTCAGCTGGTCGTAAGGTTGGTCTCATTGCTGCTCGTCGTACCAGTAGACTGCGTAGTACTAAGACCGTCCAGGAGAAGGAGAACTAGTTAATGAAAATGCAGAAATTTTCCATCAGCACACAGTGGTAGCAGCATGCATCTACAAGATGCACTGCAGCAACTTCCAAACCAAAGGCAGCAGGCGCATGGGAACACCACCGCCTGCAAATTCACCTCAAGACAGGTATCATCCTGACTTGGAACTAGATCATCATTCCTTCATCTTTGCTGGATCAAAGTCCTGGAACGCTCTTCCTAACAGCACTGTGGGTGTACCTACACCACCAGGTGGACTGCAGCGGTTCAAGGCAATTGCTCACCGCCACCTTCACAACGGCAATTAGGGATGGGCAACAAATGCTGGCCTTGTCACTAGCACGCACATCCTATAATCAAAAGAAAATGGGAACTGGACTACTTGGTTCAGGTAGAGAGAAAAAAAAGCACCAGCACAGAAAGATCAGCCCGCTGGCCTGTTTGGGTGCAGTAATCCTCACCCTGACCCTAATGTTTCTAAACTAATCATTTCTTTTCCCATA
The DNA here is from genome assembly GCF_964194155.1 of Cetorhinus maximus. Classification (NCBI taxonomy): domain Eukaryota; kingdom Metazoa; phylum Chordata; class Chondrichthyes; order Lamniformes; family Cetorhinidae; genus Cetorhinus; species Cetorhinus maximus. Next base: position 14,459,682 of record NC_135882.1, on the reverse strand, counting down.
AATGCAACACAATATCCCTTTAAATAAATTTAGAAAATGAAATGAAATGGAAATGTTCAGCAGGTCAGACAACATCTACAGAAACACTTCAGTTTTTAGGAAAGCCCTGACCTGAAACATTAACTCTGCTTCTCTCACCATAGATGCTGCCAGACCTGTTGAATATTTCCAGTACTTGTTGTTTCCATGTCAGGGGTCCAGCAGCCAGGGTTTATTCTTTTTAACACCCTTTTAAAAGACACTTGTGGAGTGTTAACAAACAAGCAGCTCATTTTGATCACTTTTTAAAAAATAAGCAATTCTCCACCTAAACCAGGACCATGATTGATCGACATTTATATTGTTGAACTGGTCGCTCAAGAAGTGAAAAGTGACAAGTTTGACATGTCCCTCCCTGACCAGTGGCTGCTCCTTAACCCCCCCCCCCCAAAGTCTGGCTGCTCCTTAACCCCCCCACCCCCACCCAGTCTGGCTGCTCCTTAACCCCACCCCCACCCAGTCTGGCTGCTCCTTAACCCCACCCCCACCCAGTCTGGCTGCTCCTTAACCCCCCCCCCACCCCCAGTCTGGCTGCTCCTTAACCCCCCCAAGTCTGGCTGCTCCTTAACCCCCCCCCCCCCACCCAGTCTGGCTGCTCCTTAACCCCACCCCCACCCAGTCTGGCTGCTCCTTAACCCCACCCCCACCCAGTCTGGCTGCTCCTTAACCCCCCCCCCCCACCCCCAGTCTGGCTGCTCCTTAACCCCCCCCCCCACCCCCAGTCTGGCTGCTCCTTAACCCCCAGTCTGGCTGCTCCTTACCCCCCCCCCCAGTCTGGCTGCTCCTTACCCCCCCCCCCAGTCTGGCTGCTCCTTACCCCCCCCCCCCCCCAGTCTGGCTGCTCCTTACCCCCCCCCCCCCCCCAGTCTGGCTGCTGGTGGACATTTGCTGTGTTGTTTGTAAACTGTAACCCGGCTTCTCAATACTGGAACTCCAAAAAAAACAACACAGCCACTGACACAAAACAAAGCCGCAGTTTGGACACATGGTGGTGGTGATGATGATAATAATAAATCACACGAAACTAACTCACGCTCCCTACAGCTGCCCCAATTCCTGGCGGCCCAGGCCTCACACCTCACAGACCACCACCGCCGCCGCCTTCCAGTTCAAATGGCCGGCGAGGAACCGCGCGGGACACTCTGGGATTTGTAGTCCGCCGCCTGTCCCGACAACCCCCACCCCCCCCTTCTACCACCGATTGTCGGAGTGAAGAACTACAAATCCCAGCAACCATTCCTTCACCCCACCGGCGCTCCCTCTTGCCTCTTTCTGCGGCTGCTCCCCACGCCCCATGGCGGCCCCTGGCGCCCAACGAGAGTAAAGCATCAATAATAAAAACAAAAAGCTACTGCGGATGCTGGGAATCCAAAACAAAAACAGAATTACCTGGAAAAACTCAGCAGGTCTGGCAGCATCGGTGGAGAAGAAAAGAGTTGACGTTTCCAGTCCTCATGACCCTTCAGCAGAACTGAGTGAAGTTAGGAGAGGGGTGAAATATAAGCTGGTCTAAGGTGGGGGGGGGGAGGAGAGAAGTTGAGGGTGGGGTGATTGTGGGGATAAGCAAGCAGTGATAGGAGCAGATAATCAAAAGATGTCACAGACAAAAGGAACAAAGAGGTGTTGAAGGTGGTGATATTATCTAAGAAAATGTGCTAATTAAGAATGGATGGCAGGACACTCAAGGTACAGCTCTAGTGGGGGTGGGGTGGAAAGACTGACAGGGTATTACAGGTATAGATTTAAAAATAATGGAAATAGGTGGGAAAAGAAAAATCTATATAAATTATTGGAAAAAACAAAAGGGAGGGGGAAGAAACGGAAAATGGGGGTGGGGATGGAGGAGGGAGTTTAAGATCTAAAGTTGTTGAATTCAATATTCAGCCCGGAAGGCTGTAAAGTGCCTAGTCGGAAGATGAGGTGCTGTTCCTCCAGTTTGCGTTGGGCTTCACTGGAACAATGCAGCAAGCCAAGGACAGACATGTGGGCAAGAGAGCAGGGTGGAGTGTTAAAATGGCAAGCGACAGGGAGGTTTGGGTCTTTCTTGCGGACAGACCGCAGGTGTTCTGCAAAGCGGTCGCCCAGTCTGCGTTTGGTCTCTCCAATGTAGAGGAGACCGCATTGGGAGCAACGAATGCAGTAGACTAAGTTAGGGGAAACGCAAGTGAAATGCTGCTTCACTTGAAAGAAGTGTTTGGGCCCTTGGACGGTGAGGAGAGAGGAAGTGAAGGGGCAGGTGTTGCATCTTCTGCGTGGGCATTGGGAGGTGCCATAGGTGGGGGTTGAGGAGTAGGGGGTGATGGAGGAGTGGACCAGGGTGTCCCGGAGGGAATGATCCCTACGGAATGCCGCCAGGAGGGGTGAAGGGAAGATGTGTTTGGTGGTGGCATCATGCTGGAGTTGGCGGAAATGGCGGAGGATGATCCTTTTAAATGCGGAGGCTGGTGGGGTGATAAGTGAAGACAAGGGGGATCCTATCATGTTTCTGGGAGGGAGGAGAAGGCGTGAGGGTGGATGCGCGGGAGATGGGCCGGACACGGTTGAGAGCCCTGTCAACGACCGTGGGTGGAAAACCTCGGTTAAGTAAGAAGGGGGACATGTCAGAGGAACTGACCTCTACCTCGCGGAGGCTGAGCGTCAACTCGCAGACACTTCCTCCTACCTCTCCCTGGACCATGACCCCACCACTGAACATCAAGCCATTGTTTCCAGGACTGTCACTGACCTCATCTCCTCTGGAGATCTTCCTCCCACAGCTTCCAACCTGATAGTCGCCCAACCTTGGACGGCCTGCTTCTACCTCCTACCCAAAATCCACAAACAGAACTGTCCCGGCAGATCGATCGTGTCAGCCTGTTCTTGCCCCACGGAACTCATTTCTCGTTATCTTGACTCCCTTCTCTCTCCCCTTGTCCAGTCCCTTCCCACCTACATCCGTGATTCCTCTGACACCTTACGTCACATCAACAATTTCCAGTTCCCTGGCCCCAACCGCTTCCTCTTCACCATGGACGTCCAATCCCTCTACACCTCCATCCCCCACCAGCTTCTTCCTTGAACAGAGGCCCGACCAATTCCCATCCACCACTACTCTCCTCCGTCTGGCTGAACTTGTTCTCACACTGAACAATTTCTCCTTTAACTCTTCTCACTTCCTCCAAATAAAAGGTGTGGCTATGGGTACCCGCATGGGCCCCAGCTATGCCTGTCTCTTTATGGGGTATGTGGAACATTCCTTGTTCCAGTCCTACTCCGGCCCCCTCCCACAACTCTTTCTCCGGTACATCGATGATTACTTCGGTTCGGCTTCATGCTCTCGTCGGGACCTGGAAAAATTTATTAATTTTGCTTCCAATCTCCACCCCTCCATCATTTTCACATGGTCCATCTCTGACACTTCCCTTCCCTTCCTTGACCTCTCTGTCTCAATTTCTGATGATAGACTATCCACCAATATTCATTACAAGCCTACCGACTCCCACAGCTACCTCGACTACAGCTCCTCACACCCCGCTTCCTGTAAGGACTCCATCCCATTCTCTCAGTTCCTTCGCCTCCGTCGCATCTGTTCTGATGATGCTACCTTCAAAAACAGTTCCTCTGACATGTCCTTCTTCTTTAACCGAGGTTTTCCACCCACGGTCGTTGACAGGGCCCTCAACCGTGTCCGGCCCATCTCCCGTGCATCCGCCCTCACGCCTTCTCCTCCCTCCCAGAAACATGATAGGGTCCCCCTTGTCCTCACTTATCACCCCACCAGCCTCCGCATTCAAAGGATCATCCTCCGCCATTTCTTCCAACTCCAACATGATGCCACCACCAAACACATCTTCCCTTCACCACCCCCGGCGACATTCCGTAGGGATCGTTCCCTCCGGGACACCCTGGTCCACTCCTCCATCACCCCCTACTCCTCAACCCCCACCTATGGCACCTCCCCATGCCCACAGAAGATGCAACACCTGCCCCTTCACTTCCTATCTCCTCACCGTCCAAGGGCCCAAACACTCCTTTCAAGTGAAGCAGCATTTTACTTGCATTTCCCCTAACTTAGTCTACTGCATTCGTTGCTCCCAATGCGGTCTTCTCTACATTGGAGAGACCAAACGCAAACTGGGTGATCGCTTTGAAGAACACCTGCGGTCTGTCTGCAAGAAAGACCCAAACCTCCCTGTCGCTTGCCATTTTAACACTCCACCCTGCTCTCTTGCCCACATGTCTGTCCTTGGCTTGCTGCATTGTTCCAGTGAAGCCCAACGCAAACTGGAGGAACAGCACCTCATCTTCCGACTAGGCACTTTACAGCCTTCCGGGCTGAATATTGAATTCAACAACTTTAGATCTTAAACTCCCTCCCCCCATCCCCACCCCCATTTCCGTTTCTTCCCCCTCCCTTTTGTTTTTTCCAATAATTTATATAGATTTTTCTTTTCCCACCTATTTCCATTATTTTTAAATCTATAACTGTAATACCCTGTCAGTCTTTCCACCCCACCCCCACTAGAGCTGTACTTTGAGTGTCCTGCCATCCATTCTTAATTAGCACATTCTCTTAGATAATATCACCACCTTTAACACCTCTCTGTTCCTTTGTCTGTAACATCTTTTGATTATCTGCTCCTATCACTGCTTGCTTGTCCCTACAACCACCCCACCCTCAACTTCTCTCCCGCCGCCCCCCCCCACCTCCTCCCCAACCTTAAACCAGCTTATATTTCACCCCCTCTCCTAACTTCACTCAGTTCTGCTGAAGGGTCATGAGGACTGGAAACGTCAACTCTTTTCTTCTCCGCTGTTGCTGCCAGACCTGCTGAGTTTTTCAAGAGTAAAGCATCGCTAATTGAATGGCCTCAATAGACCATTGACAGGTCGGCGGGTGGACAGCTGATTTTGCTGTGCCCCCGCCTTCCTGAATATTTAAATGGGGTGGGGTGACATCGGGGATTCCCCCCAACGTTGTCCCGCATCAGCGAGCGGGCCCCGCCCCCTTCTTGCTGACGGAAAAATTCAGTCCTTGAAGTTTATCACTATCACAGTTCGTTGTACTTCAAAGTTTTGTGTCACACCCAAATTTTGAAATTGTGTCCTGCACACCTAAATCTAGCTCATTAATATATTTCAAGAAAAATAATGCCCTGGTATAGACTCCTGGGGACCCCACATATACCTTCTTCCAGTCTGATAAACAACCTTCACCACTACTCTCTGTCTGCGGTCACTCAGCCAACTTAATATCCATGCCGCCAGTGTCCCATTTATTCCATGGGCTTCAACTTTGCTGAGAAACCTGTTATGTGATACTTTATCAAACACTTTTTGGAAATTCACGTACACCACATCAACCATCTGTTACCTCATGAAAAGACTCAATCCTGTTCGGTAAACATCATTTGTCTTTAACAAACATGAGCTGGCTTTGCCTGATTAATCCACGTTTGCAGGTGACTGTTAATTCCGATGATTGAGGATAGCCTAATGGAACAGTAATTGGCCACATTGGATTTGTCCTGCTTTTTGTGGAGATAGAACGTACTTGGACAATTTTCCACCTTGTTTGGTGGATGCCAGTGTTGTAGCTGTACTGGAACAGCTTAGCTGGAGTTGTAGCTATTGTTCCAGAGCACAATTCTTTAGCACGCAACTGAGATGTTTTTAGGGCCCACAGCCTTTGCTGTTTCCACTGTGTTCAACCAATTTCTTGACATTACTTGGAGTGAATTGAATTGACTGACATCTGTGATGGTGGATGGATCATCCACTTAGCACTTTGGGCTGAAGATGTTTGCAAATGCTTCAGCTTTGTCTTTTACACTCACATGCTGGCCTCCCTCATCATTGAGATGACGTTCATGGAGACTCCTCCTCCCATCAATTGTTTAATAATTTTTATTCGTTCGTGGGATGTGGGCATCGCTGGCTAGGCCAGCATTTATTGCCCATCCCTAATTGCCCTTGTTCAGAGGGCATTTAAGAGTCAACCACACTGCTACGGGTCTGGAGTCACATGTAGGCCAGACCAGGTAAGGAAGGCAGATTTCCTCCCCTAAAGGACATTAGTGAACCAGGTGGGGTTTTACGACAATCGACAGAAGTCATCAGACTTTTAATTCCAGATTTTTATTGGGTTTAAATTTCACCATCTGCTGTGGTGGGATTCGAACCCTGGTCCCCAGACCCGGCCCTGGGTCTCTGGAATACCAGTCACACCTTACACAATTTCTCACAACTTCTGAGTTCACCACTTCTAGCACCTATCCTCATCCTTTTGGAACACCACTTGTCAAATTTTGCCAGTCTGAGCGGTTACCCTTAGTGCTTAACGTTTTGTCTCCGGCCTATTATCCAGTCTGCTGCCAGTCGCAATTCTACAGGCTGACTTTAGTCATGGGTTTACAACTTACTATGCATTACCAAGGCCTTATTTTTATTTGAGTAAAGATGCGATTACTGTTCCTTTCACTGAAGTTAAGCAAGTTAGGTTAGTTAAGTTAGTCTATAGTACCCTGGATGTGTTCTCACTTTTTAAATACAGGAGTTGCATTAACTGTCCAGCAAACCTCTGGCACTATTCCCTTTCATGAATGTTCATACAAATGTAATAGTCCCTCTGCTATCTCTTAATCAACTTCTTTGAATATGCTTGAATACATCCATCTGGATTGGGGATTTTATCTTCTTGAAGTTTGATTAGTTCATTGTCTCCCCCTGTATGTCTTAACTGTTATTAGAAGAGATCGATAAAGATTAACGTGCCCACCTTGTTCGACTGCCTGGTAAATATGGGTGCAACTTAGCTGTTCAATATTTATGCCATTTCACTGTCATTGCCTGGAGTTTATCATTCATCGTTAGTGACCCTATTCCTTTGTTGTTGATTTTTTTAATTAATATTCATTGATAATTTAATTTCTTAGCTCTTGTGCTTTTCCAGTTTTTTTTTCCTTTTTAACCTTTACATATTTCCTTTTGTCATCCTGTCCATTGTTGTCCATGTATTCACCCTATGCCTTTTCCTTCAGATTCAATTTTGACCTTGTCTCTACTCATTCATGGTGTTTCATTGTTGGTTAGTGTAGTACTGATTCAGAGATACGGGTGGGGTGAAATGCTCTTGGCAAAAATCAACAGGCAGCTCTACACCTCACCCAATATTCTTGACATCAGTAACCAATTTCACCCCCGTCATTCAACATTATAAGCAGGCTTCAGCTCCACGAAAAGCTTGGGATAAACCTACCGGATAAAAGTCGTATAATTTAAATCAATTCCTTCCTCTGATGAAATTTCCATCAGCAGAGGATCCCTTCTGACTTTCTTTGGACATTTATTTTGTCTTTTGAGTGCAGAACAGCAACTTCCCTCTTTTCAAATTGGATTTGAAAGAAATACTTAAAAAAAAACTGCATCAGCTATTAACAAAAAAGTTCCCAGGACATCCATAGCCTCACTACCTGTAATGGTCTCAATACGGCCTTACTGCAGCTACAGCGAAACATGCCTACTTTTATATCCCCTTTCCCTTGCAATAAATGTCAAGGGGACATTTGCCACCCTAATCACTTGCTGTAACTGCACACCAACTTTTCGTGATTCATGTTATCTGAAAAGGAAGAATGTGCAGGGTTACAGGGAGAAGGCAAGAGAATGGTACCAGGTGAGTTGCTTATTCAGAGATCCGGTGCAGACACGATGGGCAGAATGGTCTCCAGTGCTGTAACAATTCTGTGTTTCTGTGATCTAAAGCAGCAGGTTCATTACATGGAATATGTGTCCTACAATCTTCTCTCTAATATAATGTCAGCGTAACACAATATTAACTATTCGTAATCTATACTAGGATTTAAAAGTTATGTGGAATAGCAAAATAACTTTCTGAATAACTAGATTTATTCCATGATAAATCTGTTAAGGTCATATTCGAGACTGCCATTTACTCTCCTGCATCGTGATCTCTGCCTGCGTGACCATTTACCAGGGTGCAAATTCAAAGGAATGATAAAGACAAAAACTCCTTAATGTGAAATTGCCATCAACTGAACATTGTTTGTGGGGCAGTATCCAATTTATACTACAATGTATCTTGGAAAACCAAGTTGCACACAACACAGCATAATCAGAAAGAACTTTTAATAGCTGTACAGTCAAAAATCATCTACATTTCTAGTGTAAAAATGGTTTTGTTTGAAGGAAGGTCAATTTTTACCCTTCCTAAACAAGGCAAGTCATTCAATTTTGTTTGAAGTTCCAGTTTTTAATAGAATACAAATTGTAATGTTTTAAACAAAAAACATTAATTTTGCATAATTTATGGCTCACTCAAATGCAATACATTACAGCCATGAAATCTTGTTTAATAATACTTCAAGTAATCATTTTTTTTTTCACAATTTACTTGAATCAGAATTTAGGTTATACATAAATTGGAGCTGTAAGATTTTATTTAGAAAAAGAGGTTACAGCAGATAATCTTACCATCATTGCAAGTACAAAATGTGAATTCCTCTTGGTACTCGCACAATTTTCTTTCTTGGTAAAATTCTCAACAGGAGGAATTTCACCCTTTCTGTGTTTTAGTACTTCCCAAGACAGCCTTATTAATGTTAACCAAAGATATTTCATGGGCATTAGTACACACTCCACTTCATTGCAGACTAGTATCTTCATCTCAGAAATCATTATAGAGTTGTCCTGAACTCATCAAAGATGAAACTAGGGACATGTGCTTCCACAACCTAGCAAGGAAGGAAAAATAATGTTGGTCAATTCTTTTTATGAACTGCTGTACATCAGCACCAATTTAAGCTGCCAGAATAATTAAGCAAGGACAACCTGGTCAGCAGCCTTCCACAACAGCACTTCCGAGATGTCTTCCCCCCCCACCACCCACCCCGCCACCCATGCTTGTGGACAGACCGGAGGTGTTCTGCAAAGCAGTCACCCAGTCTCAGTCCTCTACATCGGGGAGACCAAACGCAGGCTGGGTGACCTGTTTGCGGAACACCTCCGGTCTGTCCGCAAGCATGACCCAGACCTTCCGGTCACTTGCCATTTCACCACACCACCCTGCTCTCGTGCCCACACCTCCATCCTTGGCCTGCTGCAATGTTCCAGTGAAGCCAAACGCAAACTGGAGGAACAGCACCTCATCTTCTGATTAGGGACTTTACAGCCTTCCGGACTTAACATCGAGTTCAACAACTTCAGACCATGAACTCTCTCCTCCATCCTCACCCCGTTTTTTATCCCCCTTTCTTCTACATTCGTTTTTATTTTTATCCACTAGTTTTATTTTTATCCATTTAACCCCTTTTTTATCCCATTTTCTATCCTTTTTTTCCCCCCACCCCCATCCCCTACAGGGTCATCTGTCACTAGTTCCATGTTGTTCTTTCACGCAATGCTGTCCTTGTTCTGCTTTTATCACATTCTGCTTTCTTACCTTTACACCACCATTAGCACCTTTTTTAGCATTAACCACTGCCAATCCCTTTGTCCTTTAGTTCATGACATCTTTGCCAATCCCTCCTTTGTCCCCACCTATCGCTGGCCTTCAACCCAGCTGTACCTGCGCACCACCCTTAAATAGTATAAATTTCATCACATTTCCACTTCTGCTCAGCTCTGAAGAAGAGTCATACGGACTCAAAATGTTAACTTTGTTTTTCTCTCTGCACAGATGCTGTCAGACCTGTTGAGTTTTTCCAGCATTTTCTGTTTTGAGTAGGCTTGACCTATATTCCCTAAAATGCTTCTGGAATTCTAGAACTGAAGGACCATTATCTTAATCCTGGGTAGCGCAACTTCTTCCTGATGGATTGCAATACTCATGTTAATGAACATTTCTCTACCTTTCTGGATAACTTTGCGTAATAAACATAATTTTCCAAGAACATCAAGGCAGCCACAGCATCTGCAGGCATTTCTGGGATTTTCTGACTACATAAGCAAAAGGGAAAAAAAAAAATGTACCATTGAGTTAAAAAATTTGTAAATCACACATTTAAAATATCATTGCAATAAAATGCTGAACTGTCAGCGCGAGGTTGAATTTTACAAACTAGTTCTGTTTTCATTTCTGCAGTGGGAAATCAGAATTTTAACCATTTAACTGCTTTGTGAAACGGTTCAGTGAGTAAAGTGAGCCAGCGCTGGGCCTTTCCCCCCAACCCAAAGACAACGTGATAATCCTTACCTGGTGGTGCACTGCTCCACTGTGGAACGAACAAACTGGCCAATCAAGGCCAGAAAATGTTCCATGTAACGCGAGTGGAACTGCTTGAGCAGGGTGACCAGCCCGACCACCAGGGGTGGCCAATCTATGGGATCCGTCGATTTTTTACACACCATTCCTGCATACAAATCAAAACACAACGCGACGGTCAGACAGTCCTAATGCTTTTACACGATCAATTATTTGTGGCTTGAAAACATGCTTTTTAAAAAAAAAATCTTGCTCTCAGACACAAGACCGACAAACTCTCAGCACTACTTGCAGATACTAAAATCAAGACAATATGTGGATTTTTTTTTTTAAATTTACCATATTCTCTGGATTCCTGTTGAAAGCCATATAAACTCGAGTGTTTCTCAATTTTTAAATTAATTTCTTATCGTCTTTAATTTCATTACATATCATTCCCAGCTACGGAAACTGGCAAACTGACATATTCTCAGCTTTCGGACAATATCGTTTGGATTTGATTGCAAGATGTCTTTCAGCCAGTTGGTCTCGTTTCTCTGGCAGTGCTGCAGATGAACTCATGCTAATCATCGGGGTGGCTGTAGAAATTAAAATCAAACCCTCTGCGTATTTGGCTTAATTCTGTACTTCATGTCAGCTGTGTTTACCATGGAGATTATACAAAACAAGATAAACAAATTATATCTTGGTAAAGATAATGCACTGCAGACTTGAGTAGTCATCCTCTGGAGTAAGAGAAAACTTGATTGAAACATATAAGATCCTGAGGGGTCTTGGCAAGGTGGATGCGGAGAGGACGTTTCCTCTTGTGGGAGAATCTAGAACTAGGGGTCACAGTTTAAAAATAAGGGATCGTCCATTTAAGACAGGGATGAGGAGAATTTTTTTCTCCCAGAGGGTCATGAGTCTTTGGAACTCTCTTCCTCAAAAGGCGGTGGAAGCAGAGTCTTTGAATACTTTTAAGGCGGAAGTAGATAGATTTCTGAGAAGCAACAGGGTGAAAGGTTATCAGGGGTATGTGGGAATGCGAAGTTGAGGTTACAATCAGATCAGCCTTGATCTCACTGAATGGCAGAGCAGGCTTGAAGGGCCAAGTGGTCTACTCCTGATATAAGGTGAATGGGGCAGGGGTGGGAGAAATATATATATATATATATTTATATATATATATATATATTCACTTTACCAAATACAGCTAAGAGCATAAGAACATAAGAAATAAGAGCAGTAGGCCATTCGGCCCCTCGAGCCTGCTCTGTCATTCGATTAAGATCATGGTTGATCTGCTTGTGGCCTTAGCTCCATTTTCTTCCTTGCGCCCCCCCCCCACCCCCATAGCCTTCGACTCCCTTAATCGAAAATCTGTCTAACTCAGCCTTGAATATATTCAATTATCCAGCCTCCACTGCTCTCCGAGAAAGAAAATTCCAAACACTAAAGGCCGTCCGAGAGAAGAAATTCCTCCTCATCTCGGTCTTAAATGGGGAGACCCCTTATTCTGAAACTGTGCCCCCTAGTTATAGATATCCCCAGGAGGGAAAACATCCTCTCAGTCAAGCCCCCTCAGAATCTTATATGTTTCAACTGATTGAAACAGTTGATATATATGCACCACGAGGTACAGAAGTTTATTCGGAACAGCAGCAAGAATCCCGAGATTAACCCCACATTCAGTATTCATCACATTCGCACAAACATAAGCAGTGACAAGTATACAGGGGCTTGACTGTTACGATTTCTCGTCATTCATATGCCGCTTTATTTGTTGCTTAACTACATTAGTTCCACACCAGGATGCTGTGACATCAGTAACATCACAGAATTGTTACAGTGCAGGAGGAGGTCACGTGGCCCATTGTGTCTGCACTGGCTCTCCGAATGAGCAACTCACCTAGTACCATTAACCTGCCTTCTCCCCATAATCCTGCACACTCTCCCTTTTCAGAATAACAGTCTGATTCCCTTTTGAATGCTTCCATTGAACCTGCCTCCACCACACTCTCAGGCAGTGCATTCCAGACCCTAACCACTCGCTGCGTTAAAAACATTTCTCCTCGTATCACTTTTGCTTCTTTTATCTGCTTTACTAATTGTTCATATGTGGAGCTGAAAGTGGAACAACCTTCAAGCTTTCATGTTGGAGGCTGCACAGAAGAATCTTGGTCCAAATAGGAACATGGGAAGTTGCTCCTATAACAATCCTTGGCCGTTCAGGAGTTAGCAGGGAGGGGCTACAAAATGTTAGCTCCCAAATCATTTTTAGCATCCTGGTCATGCCCAACACTGACTCAACAACATCGCACAGCGATCAAATATTTGCAATAAGAGGCACAAAGAAGGCAGTAGCACCTTTTACTGTAACTGGAAGCAAATATATGAATCAATCATTGTACAACGAAAAATTGTACCTGCACCTGTCTCCACCTTCACATTAGTTACGGCACTAAACTGTGATACAGATTAAAACAAAACTCACTTTATGCATTGCTTTTTACTACTACTTTTCAACTGTAGTTTCATAGATTATTTTACACTGGCCAAACCTGCAGGGAAAAAAATTGTACAGATTTTCATACTTGGGACTAGGTAGTACCAGAACGCCGTTAGGAAATTCTTATGACTGTCTACAACCAATTGTGCGTGCCTCTCTCTCTCTCTCTCTCTCTCCCCCCCAAGTATTTTTTTTACGTTGATCTTGAATCTTTAATTCTATTTTCCTAATTTTATAATATCTGTGGACCATGCAGCTACCCTGGCAAGAATTATTTCTGAAGCCAGAATTTCAAAGGTCTGAAAGAGGTGCCTCCCAATTGTTGATTTTTGACTTGTTTTTTCCTGTGGCAATCTGTGATTTTCAACTTTGGGCGTCCTCACAGCAAGTAAGCGGGATTCAGAATTCAGTGGAATGGAAGATCTAACTTGCACGCTACCACTTTCTGTTTGAGCAATAGAGGCAGCAAGCAGGAGACTGAGATTAGACAGGCTGTCTTATGTGGGATTAAACACTGGCACAGTCTTCAACAGGCCACATTCCCTGTTTCTGTGCTGTGACATTCCGACTGTATGAGATTGGCCATAGCTTCAAACGCCAACCCCATCTGTCCCCAGCGAGGAGAAATGAGAATTCTCAGCCAAGCCACAAGATGGAGCACTGTCTATCATCTAGGGGGAAAAACTAAACCTGGCATTCCAAGAACCTTCCCCTGAAAAACATAAAGCAGCATCAGATCAATCATAACCAAGGCCGAATCACCCACACCATCTGAAGGAGATGACAGAAAAAGGAGTAAATTAGAGAAGGGACAAGTGATTGACAGTTAAAATTAGTAATCAAAAGCATCTGGTTCTCATTGGTGAAAAGATTTCAAAACACAGATACCAAATCTATTTTGTGCATTTTATAAAATGTGCAGCAATTTCGCAGACGGCGTTACCTTGGTTCTTCACATATTGCACTTTTGGCAGCTGAGAGATCAGGAACAGAAAGTTCACCACGGGAAAATATGGCAGCCTCTTTGTGGTAATGTAAATCTATAAATAAAAAAGGGCCAGTAAAAACACAACTCATCTCAACAAGGGCAAGAGAGAGTTAGGTCTCATGTGACAACTTTTCCCATTTAAAGATGTGCTAATTCTAATCATAATGATACACGACCAGCCAGGGCTTGAGAGTTCAAATCTCACTGTGGCAAATTGTGGGTGGCATGAGAAAAGGTTGTAAAAATCCAACTGGTTCACTAATGCTCTTCAGTGAAGGGACTGAACAGCACTATCTACATGTACGAGTGATTCTAATCCAGAGTGACCAACCAACCTGGATTGTACAGGTTTGTCCTGTAATGGACACTATTATGCCGTGTCGGAGATTGAAGCTTCCTGGACGCTGTTTATCACGTATTACAGGTATCTAAATTTCCCGCGCGTGCAGTATGCATACACTTGTTTGAACTGATCCCAGCTGCCTGATTGGATAGGTTTGCAATGCCAGGACCCCACCACCCATCTGACCCCGCCTAACAGATTCGGCAACAACCCCTACCTGCTCATATGGTCCCGCACACCGAAGTGTCCCTTAACTTTCTCCCCGAAAAAGAGTTGGTCACCCCGTTCCAATCCCACATCTTGTGTGCAATGCCCCCCCCCCCCAGGGCAACTCATCAGTGTCATGCACATTCCAAAGAACACGCTAACAAAACATTCATGCTCGCTCTGTTTAGTTGTACTTAATGCGAAGCTCAATATTTTATACTGAACTATTCATTTCACTCTCCAAAATGGGATGATGGAATATGTTAAACAAAAACAGAAACAGAAATACCTGGAAAAACTCAGCAGGTCTTGCAGCATCGACGGAGAAGAGCACAGTTGATGTTTCTAGTCCTCATGACCCTTGAAGGGTCAGGAGGACTCGAAAAGTCAACTGTGCTCTTCTCCGCCGATGCTGCCAGACCTGCTGAGTTTTTCCAGGTATTTCTGTTTCTGTTTTGGATTTCCAGCATCCGCAGTTTTTTGTTTTCATGATGGAATATGTTCTCGCTCTGCCAACTGCAAGGCTCCTAACCAAAATCTGTTTGAGTTGCAGCCTAATTCTAAGTGGTTGTGGGAGACCACAGCGAAGAAACTGCTGTAATTAGGCAAAAATTAGCCTCAAGTCGACTATCTCAGGAAGAGGCGCCATAAGCAGAACCGATGTGGTGAATGGATATGTTACACGTTACTCATGATATCTTGGGACCAAGGAAAGGAAGGTTTATTCTGCAACAAAACCTTGCTGCACCTGACTTCACTTACTTGATGCAGATAATGGCTGCATCTTAATTACTCAGCTTCAACTTGTCAGGCACAAAATGAGATATTTTACAAGCCATCTCTAATGTCCTTCTGACCTTAAAGGAAGCTTAAGTCATGAATTGTATTGGAACACTACCATCACCTACAGCTTTAACTTTAAGCCTTGATATAAAATGACATATGAATTAATAGCTTCGAGCTACTCCCGTCTTCGTTGCTGGTTGGACCATTGTGTAAGAGCTGATCGACCTGCGTTGGTGAGTAAATGTGCTGTGGTACTGAACTATGTTGACAAGGAAGATCCCAGATTTAAACTTCTGGTCTACAACAAGTAACCCAATGTCAGCTAGCACAATAACGGAGGTTCACAACTGGTCTCCGAGTACTCAAATCAGAGGAGAAAAACAATAGCCACGGATTCAAGTTCACCATCAGCGAACCTTGAGGGAGGGAGTGCGTACACAGCTAGATCTCACAGCCGGAATGTCCCACAGTGGAACAGGTTGCTGGAACTCACTCTTCAGGGTTAGTTAGAAGAATGGTTAATTGGCTGAGATACCCCGCTGGTGTACCTAGACTCTAGCGTGAGTTACCAACTAGAGGGCAGAAAGTGGTGGGGCGATGGGGCGGGGGTGGAATAGGTGAGGGGGAGTGAAAAAAAAACACAGAACAGCATCACAAATTGGCATGGATGAAAAAAATTCATGAAACCAACTGTCAGCAGCATGCGAGGAAATGCTTAAAAGCACGAATGAGTGAAATTCCATGCAGTAAAATCAGAACGGCTAACATTTCTAAAAGGTTTTAAACAAAATAAGTAAGCCTACCCCAGAAACTCAAATACGTCACACAGTACATTACTGACGACCCAACCGTACTGACTAAACTAGAGAGGCTAAGCGTTGATGCTAGAACCTGCACTCATGAAGCCCATTTAGAGTGAGCATTTCTAATGTTCCATCAAGCAGCTTAGGTTGAATATTGCATGGTTATTCAGAGACTATTTAAAGTATTGCCTCCTCCTAAACTTACCTTGCTAAGGGGGTTGTGAATGCCAGCAGCCTCCATGTAAGCTGTGATTTCATAAAGCAGCGTGTTATCATCTTTAGGGTATGGTAACGTAGGATCCTGATAATGTGCTTCAACATCAGCTAACAGGGATCTAAAGAGAAAACACAATCCTGTATGTTATAGAAGGACTCCAAAAATTTACAATTTCTATTGAAAGTACATGTAATTTAATACTGTTTTCCTTTCAGATACATAGTTAAATCAAACTCATTTCTGTCTGTTCAAGTTGACATAAAATGTCCCATGGCGCTATTCAAACAGGAACAGGGAATTCTCCCAATCACCTGGTCAACTTTCATCCCTCTAACAAGCCAGCAAAATGGATTAATTCGTCATATATCTCACTGCTGTTTGTGGGACCTTCCTGTGAACAAATTGGTTGTATTTGCCTATGAGGAGAGATTACACTAACAAGGGTTGTATTCCCTGGAATTTAGAAGTTAGGGAAGTTTTGATCTAAGCTTTCAAGGTATTAAGGAGAACAGATAGGGGACAGGGTGAGAAACTATTTGGACAGTCTAAGACAAGGGGGCATAGTCTAAAAGAAAGGAAGACTTGCATTTATATCGAGCTTTTCACAACCACAAGGCATCTCAAAGCGCTTTACAGCCAATTAAATACTTTTCGAAGTGTAGTCACTATTGTCATGTAGGAAACACGGCAGCTAATTTGTGCACAGCAAACTCTCAAAAACAGAAATGGAATAATGATCAGATAATCTGTTTTTGTGATGTTGATTGAGGGATAAATGTTGGCCAGGCAACCAGAGACAACCCCCGCCGTTCTTCTTCAAAATGGTGCACTGGGATCTTTCACATCTACCCGAGCAAGCAGATGGGGCCTTGGTTTAACGGCTCATCAGAAAGACAGCAGTTTCAATATTAAAGTACTCCCTCAGTGCTGCATTGGAGTGTCAGCCATGATTTCTGCGCTCAAGTCCTGGAGTGGACTTGAACTCGGAGGCGAGATTGTTACCAACTGAATCACAACTGACACCTAATTAGACCCAGACCTTTCAGGAGTGAAATTCAGAAACATTTATATGAGCAAAGGGTGGCAGAAGTTTGAACTCTTTCATGCAAACAACAATTGATGGTAGATCATTACATCTGTTAGGAAATAGAGATGATTAACTAAGTTATATTGGTATATGTGGGATTAGGAATGAGTTTTAGCTTTAATGTTTAAGTTTGATTTATGTTAAGAAAAGGTCAAGTTGAGTTTTAGTTTCGCAGACCTTCTAGTCATAGGAACTAGAGGAATCCGGAAAAGGTCCTGTTAAGTGAAGTTAAGAGTGAGGGGCAGAGAAAGGCTCCAAGCTGGGGCAGAGAAAGGCTCCAAGCTTAAAGCTCCAAGCTGCAGGAAGCAGAGTCAAAGCAATATAAAGGCTTGTGAGAAGACAGAGGCAAAGAGACAGCTGAAGGTCTGTAACTATTTGCTATGGGCATGTGAAGCAGTGGTGTACTGTTGACGGCTGAGTCAGTGAAAGAGAGTACGTGGGAGAAAGCTTGAACGCATGAGGTGACCCAGGGAAGAAGAACATCAGAAGGAGAGTTTGAAACCCTGGAGGTGAACCCTTGCGGAAGGCGTCTGAGAGAAAGTATCGGTTTGGGAGAAGATTCCAAAGCGAGGTCTTGGAGAGTGGAGATTGGAAACCCTCGTGTGAACGACGGAGTTCAGTGAGACTAGTTGGCTCACGGTGTGACACGTGTCTGGCAAGGGGGGCGGGGTGGAGGGGGCAACTGAGGAGTGATCCAGAGCATCTATCTGGGTTGGCATCTGTCACTTGCTTCCAGAGTGTGGTGTGTCTGACCACAGGTCGTCTTACTGTGTACTTATTGTGAACATTAGAGTGTAAGATAGCTTTTGTAACTTGTGTTACCCTTACAAATCTGTATGTATCTGTAAAGGTATAGCTGTGGGTGAAGGAGTATTGTAATATAGTCCATCTTTTCATGTTAAATAAATATTTTCTTCTTTTGTTACTAGTTCATTAACTGACTCTGGTGACTGTTCAGTAGCTACTCACCATGTATCTAAACAAACAAATAAAAGTTAGGATCTATCAAGTTGGGTTCCACCCTGGGATCAGGCTTGCCCAGTTGTAACATCAGCTGAGATCATAACACATCATGCAAATTTTAAATCTGAGATTACAAGACTTTTATGAGACAAATGTATTGAGGGGTATAGGGTATAGGCGGGTATATGGAGTTAGGTCAGAGATCATTCAATGGTGGAACAGGCCAGAGGGGTTAAATGACCAACTCCTGTTCCTATGTTAACAGCAGGAAATACAATTCAAAAGCAATTCATTGGTTCTGAAATGCCTGCTTCAGATTAGCTCCATGGAACAAACGATCCCAGAACTCAGGGAAGGTAATCAAAAATCAAAATCCAAACATTGACCTTAGTGCCAAAAAGATAACTCAACTGCTCAATACCATGCAGTAATGGTACCTAATCATACCATTCCTGTTAGCAAGCATGACAGCCACTGAATGCTTCATGCACTATTGTCGAATGGAAGTTGGATATAAGGGACTGTGAAGTGCTCCTATAAGCATTCGTGTTTGTTGTATACAGGTTGGCAAGTGTTCTTACTGGTTAAGATTTTCCAGTGATGCTGCAAGGTGCTTTGAGTCAAACTTGCACGAATAGCTCAATTCGTTGGCAATCTGCTGTCTTAATATCTGCATCTGTCCCACCTACACATTAAAAATAAGTAAGACAATAAAAATTAATCACGTAATTAAACAAAATAGATTAAGACAGGATTTAACTACTGGATAAGTATTCATAAATTTAGCAGTAAATATAACGGATAGGTTTAAACTTCCTCCAATCTAGTAATAATCAGGGTTTTTCATTCTTTCCATTTGCAATTCCACACGGTTTCAATTCACTGTCGGCAAATGCACTAATAAATCAGTCACTTTATGATGTGTAAACCAGACTTTAAAATATTTTACATTATAACCAGCTCATAGAGTTTAACTGTCCAAGTGAACAGGTTTTGAGTCGAGTTAAAATCAGGCCCCAAGTTAAACATTCAACATTGCAGAAAAATACTTGAAAAAAAAAACAAATTTTGTTTCCATGATTCACCATTCTGACCCCACCACACAAACAAACTTCTCTAATTAACTGCACATAATGATATAGGAACACACGAATTAGGAGTAGGCCACTCGGCCCCTCAAGCCTGCTCTACCATTATAAGATCATGGTTGATCTGATTGTAACCTCAACTCCACATTCCCGCCTACCCCCGATAACCTTTCAACCTCTTGCTTATCAAGAATCTATCTACGTCTGTCTTAAAAATATTCAAAGGCTCTGCTTCCCCCGCCTTTTGAGGAAGGGAGTTCCGAAGGCTTATGACCCTCTGAGATAAAAATAAGAAATAATAAAAGGATAAATACTCCTCACCCAAGCCACACACACACACATACTGCACAGGAAGACATTGGGCTGGATTTCTTGATGCAGTGATATATTTGGATTGATCTCTGGGACTGAGATGGCTCAAGGTTGTCCAAAGGACCCAGTGGCATATAAGTTCAGTGATGTTACTTTAACAGCTAGTAACAACGCATTGCTACCTATTGAGATAGGCTGCAAGCCTACATCTGACATAGCTCCCCAACAGCCTCAGTGGTTGAGGACCTGTGCGGTGGGTAAAGTAGTGACTACACTTCTAAAGTGCTTACAAACTCAACTCCTGGAAGCACTCAGCAGGTTAGGTAGCATCTGTGGAGTGAGAAACAGACTGACCTTTTGTCATCCAGCTAAAACTCAGTTGCCCTCTCTACAGATGCTGCTTGACCTGATTATTTTCAGCATTTTCTGTTATTTCTGATTTCCAGCATCCGCAGCATTTTGCTTTTGCTCCAAAAATACTTAATTAGCTGCAAAGTGATTTGGAACATCTTAAGGTGATGAAAGTAGCCATGTATTGGAAACCAGCATTTTGTGTGACAACTCACAATGATCCTTCAAATTAACTTTGCTCATAATCCTCAACCTAACCACAATACAGGCAGATAGATTATCTTTTACTATCTCTCTATTGATAAACTTGATTTTTATGCAACAAATTGCAAATATTGAAGGGAGCAGGTGAAACTCCCCAAGTACAAGGTGCCCAGCCTCTCACCTGTATAGAGAAGGAAAACTTAAAAAAGATGAATGACAAAGGAAACTTCAAAATCCAGGTGTCTCGTTCTCTCCCAATGGGTGTAAGACAAACTGATTCATCAAAGCAATGAACGAATCAACACATTAAAAATGCACACCAGTTCTCTGCAACTTCACTTTACTTCCAAGGGCAGCTCTCAAAAAAAAATCTACCTGATGTTATTACATTTTACGAGATATACCAATCTTTCCTTTGTCAGAGAGAATGACTGAATCATCAGCTCCAAATTCTCTGGCCAAGCCTTTCTGGATGACGAAGGAGATTTACAAACCAGCATCTGGACAAGTTGGCTGCCATTTAAAAAAAAATCTACTCCCGCAGAAAGTTTAGCACCTTCATTAGCTTTGCCAGAGGCGGAATTCAGAAGGTCATCTTGGGGAGGAGTGCAAGATCATAAACTTGCACTGTGTCAAAGCACCACACTGCTCCCTGACACTCATACTCCCAACTAAACAAGAACACATTTAAAAATAAAAGCAAAATACTGCAGATGCTGGAAATCTAGAACAAAAACAAAAATACCTGGAAAAACTCAGCAGGTCTGACAGCATCTGCGGAGAGGGACACAGTTGACGTTTCGAGTCCGTATGTCCCTTCATCAGAACGAAGACATATAGAAATGAGATGAAATATAAGCTGGTAGAGGGGGTGGGACAGGTAGAGCTCGATAGGGGGCCAGTGATAGGTGGAGGCCAAGAAGAGACTGCCAAGGATGTCATAGACAAAAGGACAAAGGGGTGTTGACGGTGGTGATATTATCTAAAGGATGCGCTAATGGGGACATTAAGGGTAGCAAGCAGTGGCAGATGGCCCTAGTGGGGGTGGGATGGGGGGAAAGGGATCGAAAAGGGCTAAAAGGTGGAGATGAAACAATAGATCGAAATAAATTTAAAAATAGGAGGAAAAAGAAAAATATATTTGTAAAAAAAAAATTATAAATTATTGGAAAAAGGGGGATCGGCAAGGGGGTGGGAATGGAGGAGAGAGTTCATGATCTAAAATTGTTGAACTCAATATTCAGTCCGGAAGGCTGTAAAGTGCCTAGTCGGAAGATGAGGTGCTGTTCCTCCAGTTTGCGTTGAGCTTCAAAATGTTTACTTACTGTAAAGTGGAAGGTTCCAAAAGCACAAAACAAATTTCAAGTAGAAAACCCAACATAAGCAATGATGTATGAATGCAAAGCGATTACCTTTAGAATGGAATCCTGGTAAGATGACCATATCTTCTGGGTTTTCGCCACAGCAGCAGAATACACTTTGCTGGAATTCGCTAATGTTCATGGGATGAAAAGTAAACTACAGTAAGGCATCCAAAAATGAATATTTGTGCATTACTTTTTTCCCAAGTCCTTCTCTTCCACATTTATTGCATACTCTTATTATTTTTCCCCCCACCGAGACAGAATCACCATGGCCCCTCTCCACTCTGAAGCAGCAAGAAACCTGACTCACTGACTCTTTACCGAAGTATCCTGATGACTTCTATGAGGAGCCAGCAAGAGAGCAGATTTTATGGGGACCACCTGATGGAATCATTTTACTCCCGCAGTGTTTCTGCAAGATGCATGGTGAGTAGTGTTACCATTCGAACCATCTCCCAATGCTCACTGTAAAAGGCATCTTCCACAAACAGTCTCACACATTCTTCGATCCAAAAGTTAGGTGCAATCAATGGGACGTAGCGCATCTCAAGTTTTTTTCTGCAGAATTATACCAGATGCGGTGTGGTCAGCAACTGGATGGCGTAACTTAAGATCACCAGCAAAAGAACACAAGGATTGGGAGAAACTGTTGTACACAATAGGTTTGCTATGATTGTGGAATGTCCTAGCAGAAACAATGGTAAAAGTAAATTCAACAATAGCTTTTAAAATGGATAAATACTGGATAAAGAAACATTTAATGGGTAAAGAAGAAAGGCAACAAGAGTAGCACTAAGTTAATAGCTCTTTGAGGAAGCTTCAATGGGCTAGAGGGTCTTTTTCTATGTACCTGGATTTCTTCAGAGCCCAGTATTTATCGCACAGAAGCAGGCTGATTGGCCCAACTGGTCTATGTTGGTGTTTATGCTCCACACAATTCCTCCTCACACCCAACTTCTCACCCCATCAATATATCCTTCTATCCCTTTTTCCATCATCTAGCCTTCCCTTAAACGTATCAATGCTATTCACCTTAACCACTCCACGTGGTTGCATGTTATAACCACACTCTGAAGAAGTTTGTCCTGAATTCTCAGCAACAATCTTATATTTATGACCCCTAGTTTTGGTCTCACACAAAAAGTGAAAATCTGCTCGACATGTCTACCCGATCAAACCAATTTATAATCTTCTCTTATCGGGCCAACTATCAGCCTTCCCTTTTCTAAAGAGAGCAATCCCAGCTCAGAAAACAGCTGTTTTTAACCTTTATATTTAAATGTTTTTGTGAATCCAATGCAAGAAGTCATCTTATGATTTACAATCCTTTAAAATTCTTGTGATGGCATTGAAGTATACGCCTTTATATTCAAGAAGTTCATCTAATTTTAGGTGATATGATGGTAAAGCTGGTCTAAATGAACTCAAGAAATGGCCAACACTGACTGTATCACAGCCTGTGGGGCCCCAGGATACAGGACTGTGAATGAAAACAGTTCAAAGACACATTGGGGTGGCAGGAACGTAGAAATGCATGAGTCTGTATATGAATCCAATACCCTCATACGTACAGGCTTCACTTTCTATTACTTCTGTGTTTGGAAAGTAAGAGAAGTAACTAAATTTCAAACCAACAGGCTTTTGGGCTTCTACAAATATATGTATATTTTTTTTTATTCATTCACAGGATGTGGGCTTCGCTGGCTGGGCCAGCATTTATTGCCCATCCCTGGTTGCCCTTGAGAAGTTGGTGCTGGGCTGCCTTCTTGAACCGCAGCAGTCCATGTGGTGTAGGTACACCCACAGTGCTGTTAGGAAGGGTGTTTCAGGATTTTAACCCAGCGACAGTGATGGAATGGCGATATATTTCCAAGTCAGGGTGGTGAGTGATTCGGAGGGGAACTTCCAGGTGGTGGTGTTCCCATCTATCTGCTGCTCCTGTCCTTCTATGTGGTAAGGGTCATGGGTTTGGAAGATGCTGTCTAAGGAGCCTTGGTGAATTCCTGCAGTGCATCTTGTAGATGGTACACACTGCTGCTACTGTGAGTCGGTGGTGGAGGGAGTGAATGTTTGTGGATGTGGTGCCAATCAAGCAGACTGCTTTGTCCTGGATGGTGTCCAGCTTCTTGAGTGTTGTGGCAGCTGCACTCATCCAGGCAAGTGGGGAGTATTCCATCACATTCCGGACTTGTGCCTTGTAGACAGGCTTTGGGGAGTCGGGAGGTGAGTTACTCATCGCAGGATTCCTAGTCTCTGACCTGCTCTTGCGGCCACAGTATTTATATG
This sequence comes from Cetorhinus maximus, assembly GCF_964194155.1. Lineage (NCBI taxonomy): Eukaryota > Metazoa > Chordata > Chondrichthyes > Lamniformes > Cetorhinidae > Cetorhinus > Cetorhinus maximus. The sequence goes on along the minus strand of NC_135882.1, from coordinate 14,435,952 downwards.
GCTAGTCCAATTCAGTTTCTGGTCAATGGTGACCCCCAGGATGTTGATAGTGGACGATTCAGTGATGGTAATGCCATTGAACATCAATGGACGATGGTTGGATTCTCTCTTGTCGGAGGTGGTCATTGCCTGACACTTGTGTGGCACGAATGTTACTTGCCACTTGTCTGCCCAACCCTGGATATTGTCCAGGTCTTGTTGCATTTGGACATGGACTGCTTCAGTATCTGAGGAGTCGCGAATGGTGTTGAACATTGTGAAATCATCAGTGAACATCCCCACTTCTGACATTACGTTGGAAGGAAGGCCATTGATGAAGCAGCTGAAGATGGTTGGGCTGTGGACACTACCCTGAGGAACTCCTGCAGTGATGTCCTGCAGCTGAGATGACTGACCTCCAACAACTACAACCATCTTCCTTTGTGCTAGGTATGACTCCAACCAGTGGAGAGATTTCCCCCTGATTCCCATTCTCTCCAGTTTTGCTAGGGCTCCTTGATGCCACACTCGGTCAAATGCGGCTTTGATGTCAAGGGCAGTCACTCTCACCTCACCTCGGGAGTTCATCTCTTTTGTCCATATTTGAACCAAGGCTGTAATGAAGTCAGGAGCTGAGTGGCCCTGGTAGAACCCAAACTGGGCATCAGTGAGCAGGTTATTGCTAAGCAAGTGCCACTTGATAGAACTGTTGATGACCCCTTCCATTACTTTTCTGATCGAGAGTAGACTGATGGGGCAGTGATTGGCCGGGGTGGATTTGTCCTGCTTTTGTGTACATGACATACCTGGGCAATTTTACACATAGCCAGGTAGATGCCAGTGTTGTAACTGTACTGGAACAGCTCAGCTAGGGATGCGGCAAGTTCTGGAGCACAAGTCTTCAGTACTATTGCCAGAATATTGTCAGGGCCCATAGACTTTGCAGTATCCAGTGCCTTCAACCATTTCTTGATATCACGTGGAGTGAATCGAATTGGCTGAAGACTGCCATCTGTGATGCTGGGGACCTCTGGAGGAGGCCGAGATGGATCATCCACTCGGCACTTCTGGTTGAAGATTGTTGCAAATGCTTCAGCCTTATCTTTTGCACTGCTGTGCTGGGCTCCTCCATCATTGAGGATGGGGATATTTGTGGAGCCACCTCCTCCAGTGAGTTGTTTAATTGTCCACCACCATTCACAACTGCAGAGCTTAGATCTGATCCATTGGTTGTGGGATCACTTAGCTCTGCCTATCACTTGCTGCTTATGCTGTTTGGCATGCAAATAGTCCTGTTAATTAGCTTCACCAGGTTGACACCTCATTTTTAGGTATGCCTGGTGCTGCTCCTTGCATGCCCTCCTACACTCTTCATTGAACCAGGGTTGATGGTAATGGTAGAGTGGGGGGTATGCCGGGTCATGAGGTTACAGATTGTGTTCAAGTACAATTCTGCTGCTGCTGATGGCCCACAGCACCTCATGGATGCCCAGTCTTGAGTTGCTAGATCTATTCGAAATCTATCCCATTTAGCACAGTGATAGTGCCACACAACACGATGGGAGGTATCCTCAATGTGAAGGAAGGACGTCGTCTCCACAATGACTGTGCGGTAGTCGCTCCTACTGATACTGTCATGGACAGATGCATCGGCAGCAGGCAGGATGGTGAGGATGAGGTGAAGTATGTTTTTTTCCCTCTTGTTGGTTCCCTCACCACCTGCCGCAGACCCAGTCTAGCAGTTATGTCCTTTAGGACTCCGCCAGCTCGGTCAGTAGTGGTGCTACTGAGCCACACACGGTGATGGACACTGAAGTCCCCCACCCAGAGAACATTCTGCACCCTTGCCACCCTCAGTGCTTCCTCCAAGTGATGTTCAACATGGAATAGCACTAATTAATCAGCTGAGGAGGGCTGTATGTGGTAATCAGCAGGAGGTTTCCTTGCCCATGGTTGACCTGATGCCATGAGACTTCATGGGGTCTGGAGTCGATGTTGAGGACTCCCAGGGCAACTCCCTCTCGACTGTATACCACTGTGCCGCCCCCTCTGCTGGGTCTGTTCTGCCAGTGGGACAGGACATACCCAGGGATGGTGATGGTGAAGTCTGGGACATTATCTGTAAGGTATGATTCCGTGAGGATGACTGTTGCTTGACTAGTCTGTGAGACACTTCTCCCAATTTTGGCACTAGCTCCCAGGTGTTAGTAAGGGGGACTTTGCAGGCTGCGATTGCCATTGTCGTTTCCGGTGCCTTGGTCGATGCCGGATGGTCTGTCTGGTTTCATTCCTTTTTTGTATCTTTGTAGCGGTTTGTTACAACTGAGTTTCATTTCATTTCATTTCATAATGCCATTCCAGAGCCATTGCTGTAGGGTCTGGAGTCACATGTAGGCCAGACCAGGTAAGGAAGACAGGTTTCCTTCCCTAAAGGGCATTAGTGAATCAGATGGGTTTTTACAACAATCGGCAATGGTTTCATGGTCATCATTAGACTTTTAATTCCAGATTTTTATTTAATATTGTGGCGGGATTCGAACCCAGGTCCCCAGAGCATTACCCTGGGTCTCTGGATTACTAGTCCAGTGACAATACGCCATCACCTCCCCATGAAATATGAAATGTCATAATGAAATGTTAGAACTTGCAGAGAAGCAGAAAATTAATGAAATTCAAATCCTGGCCTGTTTCCAATTAACATAATATGAATTATTTTGTTTTTAATCTTCACACAATCTTCTATCTTGAAAATTTACATTTCTCCTTTAACCATTTTTTATCTATGCTTTCCAAATTATTTTTCCATTCACATAACGTACACTTTCAATAAGTTATTAACTAACCAAGCACATTCGATACTATAAAATCAGTTGGAAAAGATAATGCCAGAAGCTGCCATAGAATACACCCTCTGAATTCATTCCTCTTCTAAATGGCTTACCTACGATTCCTTTTACTGGATTTACATGAATCTGAAAGGGTTTAATCGTGTCCATCACGGCCTTGTCCCTGAGCACATTTCTATGAAGCATATCGAGGAAAATCTAGAAAACAAAATAATTATTTTCCCAGGACCAGAATCAATAATCCTGCAATCCTGGATTCTGTTTGCTTCACAGTGCTGTGCAAAATCTTAAACTAGGTGACTAAACAAGACATTCCGCATTGAACAAATTTAACAAGCAGTTAGTCTGTTTAAAAGTAGCCTTGCACTAAATCATTGCTTTCTGCTCCTTCTTGTTTGAACACGAAATGGAAAGCATTCATACTTGCACCAAAATTCTGAACATGAGTCGAAAGAATCCATTTACAATTTTTCAACAAATAGCAGACAGAGGAAATCTCCCCCCCAACAAACCACCAAAAAATGTCTTGTCTTCAGGAACTATTAATATTGATATTGCTTTCCCAATCTATGAGCATATGAAGAAGGGTAAGTAAAGACCATGTAGCCTGCCCTATCCATAGTGCAGCATACATGCACCACCCCATTACATAGCCTCCTGAGAGAAGCAGAAAAACAACTTAGAAAAAACCTTAGGGGGAAGAAAAAAGAGGAAATTCCTCCCCAACCCCTAAAGTCAATCAAGCCAAGTTCCACAGGATTGCAGTAACTGCTATCACTAGTTACTGCTAACACACCCATCTGCTGTAACTCAGGATATGTTCTCAGGAACCTGATGAGCATCCTTTGGAAGGTTTATAGCAAATCCCTACTAACTGGATGCTCTGACAATCTATTGTAGTGGTTGATAATTCTCTGTCAAAAGAGTTAATTTTCCATAATCTAACCCAAGTCTATGGTCCTGATTTTAACTAAGGTTGGAAATTGGGTGAGTGGGGGCTCAGACAAGAGCCAAACCCCTGACCTCAGCAACACGAGGCCCGGGCAATTTCAACACCCGGAACTGATTTGCATGCCTCCTCCATCAGGAGGCAGCAAGCTGACATCAATCGGAGCCTGCTCTGCCCATTTACAGAAGGATCCTGTTACCTTCTCTCACCTGCTCAGGTGAGCAGGTTAAAATCATAAACTGCGGGAAGGGAGTGGTACACCCGCAGGTCAAGTCTCCTGCCTGTTCAACTGGTTTCCTCCAGGTTAGCAGAGTTAAAATCACCCCTTGTATTTTCACATTTGGTTCGAATAGCCAAACAAAATCCATTCCCTTTATCATTTTAAAAACATAAATTACACTCCTTTGAAGTCTACAATTAAACACTGGAAAAAAAATCTCCAGTTCCCAGAACCCATAAGGATCGTGACAAGCCGCAAGGCTAAATATCATTCTGGCTGCCTTTCTCTGGACTTTTCCCAAGGCAGTGATAAGGGGAAGTGGTGGCAGTGTAGTCGTATTGTCACTGGACTGGTATTCCAGAGACATAGGGTAACGCTCTGGGGACTTGGGTTCGAATCCCAACATGGCAGATAAAAATCTGGAATTAAAAGTCTGATGATGACCACGAAACCCATCTGGTTCACCAATGCCCTTTAGGGGAGGAAATCTGCCATCCTTACCTGGTCAAGCCTACAGACCCATAGCAATGTGGTTGACTATTAGCCTGTCCTATCCATTAGGGATGGGTAATAAATGCTGGCCTAGCCAGGGACACCCACATCCCATGAACGAATAAAAAAAAAAAATGTACCCAGCATTTCTCATTTTATTTTGAACTATATTGTAACAAACTATGAGCTTTTCCTATGGCCTTGCAACAGTGGACATGAGTTTTCAATTTTGCATGAACCACGACAGTCAAGTCCCTCTCCTGTGCTGTAGTTCCTAGGAGTAACTCCGTATGGTAGGTAGGTGAGTAATTAGCCATAGTCCATGAGGGACCGTAGGCATATTAGAGAGAAACAATCAGTTATATAGCTTGAGGGCCACCACTCTGCATCAAGCATTGGACAGGTGAGGAGGAAGATCCCAAATCTACCTCAGCTGGAATGGGAAACAAATTCATGCTGTCGGCGTCACTCTGAACCACGGGCTAACGCATCTGAGCTAACCGGCTCCCTACCCTTCATGGTATTCATACTAAAATTAGCAATGAGTTGATCAGATAAGCACTTGAATTGCCTGGGAAGTACTGAAGAAGAGTTGAAGTGGATGTATGTGTAGAGAGAAAAACTGCTTCTGCATCCCTGAACGCTGGAGTACATTATTAACACTGTCCTAAATGGGTTCAGGCAGAAAAAAAAAACCCATGAAAGAAATAAAAATGAAAATCATTATCCCGACTAACAGCAGCAGGAAAAACACGAAGATTAAAAAAAAAACACAAGTCATCAGACACAGCTAAGCACTGATACAAGGGCACAGAATCACACCAGAATTAAAATACGAATGTGCAAATATCAGACCTATAACAGGGCCATCTTACCTGGATCTCCTTCACAATCATGAAGCACAGGAGCCTGTCCAGCCCGTTCAGTCCAAATGTACCTAAAGAGTTTTGGATTTCAGAGAAGAGCTGTTTGTTGGTCACTTCCTGGTGAGTCTTCATGTCGTACCACGTGTTTATCTGGTCAATGTAGCAGGTCGCTCTAAGTGAAAAGAAGTAGAAAGAAAGTATTGCCTTTCTTCACTTTAGAAGTATTAGTGGTTAGAAAATGGCCCAATTAAGAGTACAGAGGCCTGGAGTTCCTCATTTTCTGCTCACATGTCAGTGTCAACTGCGCAGCGTCGACTGAAATAGCGGAAAAGGTCACAGAACTTAAAACACGAGTTAGGCCCATAACCATTTACATTTGAATTTCTGCAATCTTTTACCCTGCTTTAAAAGTCAATTTGCCCAGAGCAGTTCCCGCCCACACAACAGGCCATGCCATGGTGACTCTCTACCAGCTGCACCCAGATTCTTGGCCATACAGGTACCCCATGGTCACACTAATCCAGTGTTAATAACACAAGAACATGAGAAACAGGGGCTGGGGTCGGCCATTTGACCGTTCGAGCTTGCTCTGCCGTTCAATGAGAACGCAGCTGATCTTTTAACTCAACCCCACCTTCCCGCACTGTCCACAATCCCTAAATTCCCCGAGTACCCAAAAATCGACTGGCCTCTGTATTGAATAGACTCAATGACTGAGCATCCGCGACACTCTGGGGTAGAGAATTCCAAAGACTCACAATCCTTTGAGTGAAGGAATTTCTCATCTGGGTCCCAAATGGCCATTGTGGGTGTAAGGAGGAAAGTTGAAGTTTGCCTTTCGCAAGCAGCATATCCTGGGATTGCCATAATTTTACTGTACCTTATTTGCACTTGAAGCTTTACAGAAGGCCTAATGCTCATACTGATGCAAAATTACTGCTGCAAACTATACTCAATAAAAAAGTACAGTTTAAAGGCCGATTACAGAATCACAGATTGGTTACAGCACAGAACGACGACATTCAGCCTGTCGTGTCTGCTCAAGCTGTATGAAGCAGCTGTGTTATACAATAGCGATGGAATCAGAATGCTTGGAAACTGGGTTACATGTTGACAACTTGAATTAGATCAGCATTCATAGCTCCATTTCTTTCTGACCCATTACCCTGAGCATCTCTGCAAAAGCCAACCCACAGCTTTAGTGGCTTCACTCCATTGAATAGCACAGATTAAGTGTCAGCTGTGTCTCAGTTTGCAGCACTCTCGCCTCCGGGTTCAAGTCTAACTCTAGCGCAAAAAATTCTAGGCTGACACTCCAGTGCGGCACTGAGCAGGTGGTACATTGTTAGAGTTGGATCCTTTCTGATGAGATATTAAACCGAGGTGCCATCTGCCTGGTCAGATGGATGTAAAAGATCCCAATGTGCTATATCCAAGAAGAGTGGCAGAGTGATCTCTGGTATCCTGGTTAACATTCATCCCTTAAATCAACAGATTGCCTGGTCATCCCTTAAATCAACAGATTGCCTGGTCATCCCTTAAATCAACAGATTGCCTGGTCATCCCTTAAATCAACAGATTGCCTGGTCATCATCACTTAGCTGCTTGTCGTAGGCAATATGGCCACTGTGTTTCCTACGTCACTTGTGCCACTTTGAAGTGATTACACTTCAAAAATACTTCATTGATTGTAAAGTGCTTTGAGGTGTCCAGTGGTTGTGAAAGGCGCTATATAAATGCAAAACTTCTTGGCGCTGTCACCATTTGGATTTATACAAGGCATACGTTTTAGTCGAGGTAACAGCTCACTTTTTCAAACTCATTCTCAGGTGTGGGCATCATTAGCATTTACTGCCCATCCATTGTTTCCCCAAGAAGATGGTGTGGGCCTACTTACTGAACCACAGCAATTTGGTACATGCTGGGCCACCCCAAAATGTAGTTTAGAGTCAGTCATTTCTGAGAGACATCAGAATGAGAAAAGTCATGTTAAAAAGTGACACAGGGGCTTCCAGGGGTTGGGATTAAGACTCACTGCACATTCCTGACCACAGGCAGGATAGGCACTGACTGGATGCCAAGCGAACCTCCAAAGAGAAGGGGCAAAGGAAGAAATTAAAGGGAAAGTGGTATCAGGTTTCTCTCTCTATAACCATGCCCTGGAAGAAACCTGGGAGCAGGTGGTCAAAAGGGCCAAGTGCAAAATAGAAAATAGTTAACACACTATCTCTCTCACCTACACAGATGCACACACACACACAATAAACAGGGAACACAGATGGTGAAGCTATGTAGGATGAAGTGAAGGCAGCATGATGCTGTAACATGATGGAGCATCACCATATTTATCACCCATGTCCTTAATCCTGCAACTGAATGGAGATAAGGATGTGGGAAGAGGGACAGAGAGGGGGACGGACGGGGGTGGGGGGGAGAGAGAGAGGGGGACGGACGGGGGTGGGGGGGAGAGAGAGAGGGGGACGGACGGGGGTGGGGGAGAGAGAGAGGGGGACGGACGGCGGGGGGGAGAGAGAGAGGGGGACGGACGGAGGGAGAGAGAGAGGGGGACGGACGGAGGGAGAGAGAGAGGGGGACGGACGGAGGGAGAGAGAGAGGGGGACGGACGGAGGGAGAGAGAGGGGGACGGACGGAGGGAGGGGGGAGAGAGAGGGGGACGGACGGAGGGAGGGGGGAGAGAGAGGGGGACGGAGGGAGGGAGGGGGAGAGAGAGGGGGACGGAGGGAGGGAGGGGGGAGAGGGGGACGGAGGGAGGGAGAGAGAGAGGGGGACGGACGGAGGGAGAGAGAGAGGGGGACGGACGGAGGGAGAGAGAGAGGGGGACGGACGGAGGGAGAGAGAGAGGGGGACGGACGGAGGGAGAGAGAGAGGGGGACGGACGGAGGGAGAGAGAGAGGGGGACGGACGGAGGGAGAGAGAGAGGGGGACGGACGGAGGGAGAGAGGGGGACGGACGGAGGGAGAGAGAGAGGGGGACGGACGGAGGGAGAGAGAGAGGGGGACGGACGGAGGGAGAGAGAGAGGGGGACGGACGGAGGGAGAGAGAGAGGGGGACGGACGGAGGGAGAGAGAGAGGGGGACGGACGGAGGGAGAGAGAGAGGGGGACGGACGGAGGGAGAGAGAGAGGGGGACGGACGGAGGGAGAGAGAGAGGGGGACGGACGGAGGGAGAGAGAGAGGGGGACGGACGGAGGGAGAGAGAGAGGGGGACGGACGGAGGGAGAGAGAGAGGGGGACGGACGGAGGGAGAGAGAGAGGGGGACGGACGGAGGGAGAGGGGGAGGGGGACGGACGGAGGGAGAGAGAGAGGGGGACGGACGGAGGGAGAGAGAGAGGGGGACGGACGGAGGGAGAGAGAGGGGGGGACGGACGGAGGGAGAGAGAGGGGGGGACGGACGGAGGGAGAGAGAGGGGGACGGACGGAGGGAGAGAGAGGGGGACGGACGGAGGGAGAGAGAGGGGGACGGACGGAGGGAGAGAGAGGGGGACGGACGGAGGGAGAGAGAGAGGGACGGCGGGAGGGAGAGAGGGACGGCGGGAGGGAGAGGGGGACGGACAGAGAGAGAGGGGGACGGACAGAGAGAGAGGGGGACGGCGGGAGAGAGAGGGGGACGGCGGGGGAGAGAGGGGGACGGACAGAGAGAGAGGGGGACGGACAGAGAGAGAGGGGGACGGACAGAGAGAGAGGGGGACGGCGGGAGAGAGAGGGGGACGGCGGGAGAGAGAGGGGGACGGACAGAGAGAGGGGGACGGACAGAGAGAGAGGGGGACGGACAGAGAGAGAGGGGGACGGACAGAGAGAGAGGGGGACGGCGGGAGAGAGAGGGGGACAGACAGAGAGAGAGAGGGACAGACAGACAGAGAGAGAGAGGGACAGACAGAGAGAGAGAGGGACAGACAGAGAGAGAGAGGGACAGACAGAGAGAGAGAGGGACAGACAGAGAGAGAGAGAGGGACAGACAGAGAGAGAGAGAGGGACAGACAGAGAGAGAGAGAGAGGGACAGAGAGAGAGAGAGAGGGACAGACAGAGAGAGAGAGGGACAGACAGAGAGAGAGAGGGACAGACAGAGAGAGAGAGGGACAGACAGAGAGAGAGAGGGACAGACAGAGAGAGAGAGGGACAGACAGAGAGAGAAAGAGAGAGAGACAGTGAGAGAGAGAGAGACAAAGAGAGAGAGAGACAGAGAGAGAGAGAGAGACAGAGAGAGAAAAAGAAATGGGCTAGAAGCCTGGGTAGAACACACTACAATACCTCCAAGCACTCAGTGTGGAAGAACGCTGCATGGTTTAGGAGGTGAGTAGAAAGAAATGGGAGGAAGGGGTGGGGTTGGTAAACCTTTAACTGGTAGTTCAACCATGATTTAGTCATTCTTCTTGATCCAAATTGTCTGGCTTCCCGACTCCCAACCAACCTTTCATTATTATTCTGATCCTCAAAAGAGAACAAAGAGATGCCTGGGGAATACCATGGCAACGGGACAAGAAATTACAAAACACTCACTTGGGATCGGTGATTCTCAGAATTTCACTGCAGAGCCGACCAATGAACGTCACAGATTCGTCGACCGGTTGGAATTTGGGTATGGGAATGTGGGTGGACTGGTACATGCTCTGCCAGTCTAGTATCTACAAGAAAACAGAAACATTTTGTTAATCAAACATGAAAATCTCGGAGTCAAAGCCATGTCCTTTACCCACTTCATTAACTAGGATTCAGTTATCACTCGGAGGGGCGTTTCCACAATGTTTTAATTTAATACGTAGGCACCCGGTTCACCCACAATTCAAGTGAAAGACCGATTTGACAATTCAAAACAGGTCAAGAAAATTTTGAGGACTAGGGAGTTAAAAGGCTTGAATCAATTTTCATTGCTTAAAAACCCGGAGCGCATTTTGGAAAATGTGTTTTCCCTAAGAATGTAACCTCTCCCAGTGTTAACACAGAAATTTAATACTTCCAACTTCCCTGTTCAGTATTAATGTGAACCTATCATTCTCTTTCAGAGGCAGATACAACTGCTGTGAGATACTAACATTTTCTTCTTTCTATTCATTTTCCAGCATTCCCAATTTTTCTTTTTTACGTCTCAATGTTATGATTACACAGTCTTAGGTCACACATCACTTAGGTGACGATATTTACCAAAGGACTGGAGTTATACCACTCACCGTGCACCACACCAAGCTTAGTGGCAAAAAAAGGCTGTGCATGCCTCGGCTTGGAGGTATGCACGGAGCCCCATTCCTCAGGGATTGGAGTTCAATCTTGTGTAAGCATGTTCAGTTTCTCACACAAGATCCAAGATATTGAAATAAAATAAGCCTATGGAGTGCCTGGGAATTCCAACGCGTTCTGAACTGTAACTTCAACCAGGTTTAAGTTACTCTGCTTCCAGTGTGAATGCAGTGCGAGGTGTCTTTGTGGGGAAACGCAGTAGGAATCTCACACCAGTGGGTTTCCTGGAATTTGGACATACTGCAACTGCAGAAACGGTGGCGGAGTTGTAATGTCAGTGGACTCGTCAACCAGAGGCTCGTGGCTAATGCTCTGGGTAAATGGGTTCAAATCCCACCAGGACAGCTGGTGGAACTTAAATTCAATGGAGTATAAAGCTCGTCACAGTAATGCCAACCATGACAACCATCATCGATTGTTGTAAAAACCCATCTGGTTCAGCAATGGCCTTTCGGGAAGGAAATCTGCCGGCCTTACTTGGTCTGGCCTATATGAGACTCTAGACCCACAGCAAGATGGTTAACTCTTACCCACCCTCTGAAATGGCCTAGCAAGACACGCAATTCAAGGACAATTAAGGACGGGCAAAAAAATGTTGGCCTTGCCAGCGACGCTCACAATCACATGAAAAAATAGTTTTACAGAAAGCATGAATATTAAGTTGAAGCCATTTTGCATCAGCACAAAAGTGCACTTTTTACACATTTCAAGCAAAACATTAAATTTTTAAAAAACTTGACAATTAAAATAGTCTCAACCGCGTAGCAACATAAGAATTACCAGACAAAAGGAGACCAATGGTCTATCCAGTTGCCCTTCTACCATCCTAGTGTTTATATGATGGAGCTGTTGGCCTTGTCATGGTAATTTAATCTCTGTCAATTAGTCTGCAGCAGACCCAGAGGTGACACAAGGAAAATGTCATTGGTGGAAAGCTTTGGGAACTATAGGTTCAAGGTGACCTTTATCCTCCCAAAAGCATGCAACACTTCCCACGTCACAACTCAAATTAGTCATGTACCACACTCCAAAAAATCATATCTTTAAGCAATCTATCAAATTTATAATATCTTTTGAAAACTGCATTCAAGATTACAATCGGGCATACAGTGATTCAAAACCAGAGGTTAGATGTAATGCCAAGCAGGCAACATGCTAACAACGATATTTTGAAAACCCATTAACAAAGGAGTCAAACTAATTTAATTGCTGATATTGTACTTGCTTTAAAGTCCTGCAGGTTGAAACATAAATGCTGAGCACAAAAATATGAGTTTTGTTTGCTAATTTACCTACAGTACACACCTGAGAACAATGATGAGCACAAATACTCAAACTGAATTCATCACTGTCATATTTCTGGCTAGGCGGTGGGTTTGGGGTATGGGGAGGGAAGACTTGTTATTTGTATACCAATTGTGAGCACATATAAAGGGACATTTATTGAAACTGTGGGGCGGTTGAATTAGGAAGCATATGCCTGTAATGTTTCACTCTGTAAATAAATGTAAGACTGAGTAAATATTGGCTGCAGGACTATCCTTCACCAACTCGTTCTTCTTGAAATAGAATAAGCACACACCTAACAGCGCCTGTTACTTTCAGGTGGGTGCACTAGCATCAACTAGCATTGGCTGCAGAAGCGTTAGGCCAGGTAAATAGAAGGGCCTAACATGGCAGGGAAAATAGCTAGGGCAGAAGAAACAGAAATAGAAGGTAAACAAAAGGGCCTAAAGTGGCAGGGCAGATAGCTAGGGCAGAAGAAGCCAAAATATTTCAAAAGCAAAAACGATACAAGTAGTCATGCAAATTTACATTTTCTCTGAGAATTACCTTTGTCCTCAAGAAATTATTGCACTCCTGTTCCACATTGTAGTTGATTATTCGAGACACCTCCTCCTGCCATATCTTCAGCCCATAAATGCTGACGTAATCTTGTATATATTCAAAGGAACGGTAGAATCCATCCATCGTGGCAGCCATCTCTGTCAGTTTGGGCATCAGTTCACTCGTCTGTGTTAAAGAAACGTCAAGTATTCGAAGCTTTTAAAATGCACTTCCAATATAAACCAGTACGATGAACAGCACTTCACAGCTAGGCTGTCAGTAAGTTCTTACCTTCTGTATTCAGAATGTCTAGCTTTTAAGTGTAATGAGAAATTTAGAATGCATTCTAAAGTTGGTACAAATCAGAAGTAGGTTCTATAAAACATAGACAGCCTTCTGAAATAAAAATCTCACTGAGCTATATCACGGTATGCAAGAATAGTGAATGATGATCTCAACCTTAAAGGGACCTCTGCCCGTCTTCCTTTTCCCAGTTGTATGGTCTCCACCCAAAAGTGAACTTGAATTTACTCTCTACAGACCCACGCAGGGTAACTTGCAACATGCCTATAACTTCATAATCCACACATGTCTAAATCCAATGCCACACGTCTTTGGTGAGAGGCAGACTCCGCCTTCAGGGTACTGAGGGCCGAGTCAGTGGGGCTCAGTAGAGATTAGGGCCCTCCGCCCCCGCAAGGGTTTTCCCCTCCCATCACAAATCTAAATCAGGTCTTTAAACAAAAAAAATCCTTCCAACACACGACTCAAGACTCTGAAGCATGGAGAACCTGTACTTGGTATAATTGTCACATCCTCTCACCTTAGCTTTAGGGTTAAAGATGAGGCCCTTGTGAAGAGCATAGGCAACTCGCCTGACCAACTCCTTCCGTATCCCATCTTCCAACAACTGCTTAGGATCCACCTAGTTTAAACAAACGCACAAAGGGAGGGATTTTAAATTCAAAGCCTCTTCTAGGCTGAGCACTTTAGATAAAAGCCGAAAAGCTAAATTTCCCTGAAAAATTGGGCTGCATTTTACAGCCCCCACCCCCATTCCCACCCCCACCGGTGTATTTGAACATGGTGGTGATGGTGGGGGATGGGCCTATAAAATAAAGCAGTTGGCGAGAGCAGCTGTCAGGCAGGAAGCGGGCGGGGCACTTTTTTGGGGGCACCCGTTTGCCCTTCGAGGCACCCCCTCCATCGAGGTTGTATCTGCCCCTTTAACCCTCTCCCTCTGACCTCTCAAACCCTGCCTCCCCCCACCTCGATGGGGTCTGCTAGTCAGGCACGTCCAAAATCCAGACCTCCCTTTAAGCCTTCTCCCTCAGGGGCTGCCTGTAGTCCCAGCAGTAGCATTCGGGGGCTGCCTATAGGGGACTTCTCCCTCGGGGACTGCCTGTAAACCCAGCAGTGATGTTTGGGGGCTGCCTGTAGGGGACTTCTCCCTCGGGGACTGCCTGTAGACCCAGCAGTGATGTTTGGGGGCTGCCTGTAGGGGACTTCTCTCTCGGGGACTGCCTGTAGACCCAGCAGTGACGTTCGGGGGCTGCCTGTAGGGGACTTCTCCCTCGGGTGCTGGCTGTAGGGGACTTCTGCCTCGGGGGCTGCCTGTAGTCCCAATCCTGGGGGCTGCTGGGATTACTGAGCTGCTGGTTTAGGGCAGGACTTAATCCCAGTTGGGTGTGGATGTCCCACTCTGAAACAATTAAGGCTGCTCCCAGCATAACAAGGCTACAGGCAGCCGGATTTCAGGTGGACAGGCTGACTGGTAACGTTTCAGTCGGGGGCGGGGGAGGGGGCTGAAATACAACATCCCATAAAATCCAGCCCATTGTCTTACCCTCAGCACCCCCCTTATGAACAAAAGAAGCAGATCTGACTAAACATCTGGTTAATATATTGCGACACCAAAATGAAAACAATGGTTTTGACAGGTTAGGCGGGGGCTGCAAGGCAACTGAATTGATGTGGGGGGGTTTCCTAGTTTAATACTGATAGTTATGGATGGTCACACGGATTGCTACATTCTTTAATATTTATCAGTCAGCTCCACTGATGAAACATTCTTCTTTTTTTCATTTATTCCTGAAATTTCTTGGTGCACGGATTTTTGTTTAAAAAAAAAATGGGGCAACTCAATGAGATTCCGCATTCTTCTTTCAGCTAGCTTTTAAAGGGAGCTGAACAGAATTACTGAAGTTATTCAGACAGTTCTAGCCTACCTTTTAAGTATGAATGAAGAAACGTTCTGGACATTTCCCCAAATCAATTGCATGAGTTAAAATTGCAGTTTTCTAAAAAAAAAATATTAAATGCATTTTATAACTTTCCCTCTATTTGCATCACTATTCGTTCGAAAAGACGGGAAAGCGACCTGCCCTCCCTCCCAAGCTTCTCTTTCCCTTTTATGGTGGTCAGGAAGTGCATGAAAACTGCTTTGCAAATCATGCCACCCACTGCCCTCCCTGTAACAAAAGCATTCGACCTCTGCTCAGCATCACACCATTGGGTGATCAGGAACTCCCTGTGTAAGAAACTGCTCCAAATCCACATACTGTCACCAAGTGGCACAGCACCACCAAGCTTGCTTCACCATCACCCTACAGTTAACTGCTTGAGCAGAGATACGGCATTGCCACATTTTGATCTTTCACTGTTGGGAGTGTCGCTAAAACAGCATCTGTGAATACACCGAGATTAGGAAAGCATTTAATCCGATGTGACACGGTATTGGATTACAAGTATCGTGCAGTCAGGGATATATATATATTTTCCCACTGTAAGATGACACAGGAATAGGAACAGGAACCATTTGACAAAACTGATAGTACAGCGTGTGATAGTCTGGACTGAATTCTCTCCATTGCAGATCGTAACAATAATCTTGTGAATCAGCACAACCAGGAGCAGTAAAGCAGAACTAAAGATGCTCTGAAGAAGAGTCATACAGAGTCGAAACGTTAACTCTTGTTGTTCTCTCCACAGATGCTGTCAGACCTGCTCAGTTTTCCCGGCATTTTGTGTTTTTGCTTCAGAACTAAAACAGGATCAGACTTCATTCCGAAAAGGCAGACAAGGACTGTTTATTTCAACATCTAAATCTCAGCCAGTTTCACCCAACACAAGCCTCTTCTTCATGCAACACCCATAATAATGGAGCAAAAATGGTACTTCCTGGTTGTTGGGAAATTTATGAGGAAAGTTTTAACTGTGTCCAGAATCTTTACACTTTGAGATTATCTAGTAATACTCCCCTTTCCACTAATGTTGCGCAATCCAGACACAGATTCAAAGAGTGGCCCCAGAACTTGCCCTGCAGCAGCTGGATTAAGTATTTGTTAACCTGTGTCTTTCCGTCACAGATTGCCAGAAGCCAAGTCATCTGCACGTAACAGCTGAAGCAATTAATAGTATTCGTGTTTGAGAAACCGGGAAGTAAAATATCCTCAAATTTCCAATGTGACACGAACGCAGCTCGAAAGGTTTTCACTTGCCTTGATAATGCCAACAAGCGTAGTCTTCATCATGAGAATGCCTTCAGTGAAAATTGATATTGCATGAGTAAGTCTTGCAACCTTAGAGCGAAGGGGATACAAAAGGAAAGAGCAATAGTGATAAAAAGGTAATGATCAGTTCATGTTCTTCTGACATATCAGCTGGTTGCACATTCACCACTCCAGGACCCTAGCCCATCATCTGGACCAACAGTTCAGTGCAGCTCTCTAGGCTTTGGCAAATGAGATGTTAGCTGTGCAGGTGGATGCGGATAGGATACATTCTTTTCTTTTTAAGCTGAAGGGACACGGTGTTCAGGAGGGGGGAGGAACACGGTGTTCAGGAGGGGGAGGAACACCTGCAAACGATGTGGTGAAACACAAAAAAAAAATTGCCAAACGTTTGATGAAGATTGAGCCCCTTTAACAACTTATTTTTAAAAATGCATAAGACAAAAATAGCAAAGATCACCTCACAGGTAATCCGCATTAACAGCTGTGTTTTCAACGACACCACATAAGACAAGAGTTTATAATGCACACCATCCTCCTTAACGTACACCACCCTCCTTAAGCTCGACCCATGGAGTCCACACAAAGCAAGCAAGCAGCCTGCACACCATGGATTGATTCCATTCAGCCAAGTCCAATGGCTTTTGTCCTCTCTGACCCATCCAAAATCCATCGTGCCCTCATACCTCATATCTTGAGCCAAGCTGCGCATAATCCTTCAGCTTGTCTTTATCCAGTCTAGTTGGAACTTCCATTATGCTGTGCGTTTGGAGCTTGATAATCTTTGCCAAGGATGTAAACATACTCTCTGGAATAATCTGCAAAACCTACACACAAGGGTTGGTTTTTAAAAAAATAATACTATTACCTTTTCCAGTGATGTCTGTTACGTTAAACAGTGATAAGTTGCACGTGGTTGAAGGCAAGGTTTTCCATTTATGATACAGTACCATGTTGCTCAAAAAAACTGAACTCAAAAGGTCGACTTAAATACAAGTTCAACAAGGAACCAACTCAAAACAGTACAAATCTGGTGGAATGAAACACTGAACAAACATGTAACCGTACACAGAAACGATGCTGAACAAAATACATTGAAGTTCAATGCAGAGAAATGTGAGGTGATTCATTCTGGTAGGAAGAACGGGGAGGGACAATATAATAAAGGGTACAACTCTAAAGGGAGTGTTGGAGCAGCGGGACCTGGGTGTATATGTGCATAAGTCATTGAAGGTGGCAGGACAGGTTGAGAGTGCGGTTAATAAAGCATACGGTATCCTAGGCTTTGTTAATAGGAGCGTACAGTACAAGGCCAAGGAGGTTATGTTGAACTTGTAAAGGACACTAGACCTGAGCGTCCAGTTCTGGGTGCCACTTTAGGAAGGACGTGAAGACATCGGAGCGAGTGCAGAAAAGATTCACGGGAATGGTTGCAGGGATGAGGAACTTCAGTTATAAAGACAGACTGGAGAAGTTAGGACTGTTTTCCTTGGAGAAGGCTGAGGGGAGATTTAATGGAGGTGTTCAAAATCATCAGGGGTCTAGACAGAGTAGATAGGGAAAAGCTGTTCTCACTTCTGAAGGGATCAAGAACAAGTGGGCACAGATTTAAAGTAATTGACAAAAGAAGCAAAATCAATACAAGAAGCAGCTTTTTCACGCAACGAGTGGTTAAGGTGTGAAAGGCGCTCCTGAGTGTGTGGAGAAGGCATGTTCAATCGAAACATTCAAAGGGGAATTGGACTGCAATTTGAAAAGGAACAGTGTGCAGGGCGACAGGGAGAAGCCAGGACAATCCCACCGTGGCAGCTTTGGAGTTTAATTTCAATTAATAAATCTGAAGTTGAAAACTAGTCTCAATAACGGTGACCGTGAAACTATCATCGATTGTTGTAAAAACCCATCTGGCTCACTGATGTCCTTTAGGGAAGGAAATCTGCCATCCTGACCTGGTCTGGCCTACATGTGACTCCAGGCCCACAGCAATGCGGTTGACTCTTAACTGCCCTCCAAAATTAAGCCACTCAGTTCAAGGGCAATTAAGGATAGGCAACAAACGCTGGCTTTGCCAGCGGCAACCACACCCCATGAAAGAATAAATTTTAAAAAAAGAATGGCACTAGGTGAATTGCTCATTCAGAGAGCCGGCGCAGACACAATGGGCCGAATGGCCTCCTTCTACACTGTAACAGTTTTGTGATTCTGTGATGGGATAAAGTGTCCGTCGAACCAACAAAACCAGAAGCAGCTTGAATTTATATAAACCCTTTAACAAATATCTCAGGATGCTTCTTCACAGAGGTATAGAGGAAAATGAACACCGAACCAAAGGATATATGATAGGTGGGGGATCAAAATCTTGGTCAAAGGGTGTCTTAAAGGTAGAGTAGTTTAGGCACGGATTTACAGAATGATGGGGCCTAGGTGACTCACAGCACAGTCATCCATAGTGGAACAAGGAGAGGGAATTCATAGATCAAAGAGCTTGGGGTTGGGAGGGGTGCGGGTGGGGGTGAAAGAATAAGTAGTAGAGGTTGAGGAGGTTACAAGGTGGGTGGGTGGAGGGGGGGCGGTGGGGGGGGTGAGGCCATGAAGTGATTTGAACAGAAATCGGAACTTCAATCTGAGATGGTGGGACAGCAAAGATGTGGATGATGGCCAAGCACGACCTGCTGTGGGACCAGATATGGGCGGCAGAGTTTTGGATGAGCTAAAAGCTGAGCTTTATACTGGGTGCAGGGTAGAGGTCAAAAGGCAAGATGACAAACCCATGAATTAGGGTTTCAGCAGCGGATGGGCTGCATGTAAGGAAATAGGACTGCAAGTAAGTAGGAAATGTTCCTGAGCTGGATGTACATGGTCTTTGTGATGGAGAGGAGATTGAGTTACACCTTGACTCCAATAGGATCGCCAGGTCTGAAAAAAGTCTGCTTCAGCTTGAGACAGTCAAGGAGGGAAATGGAAGGAGCGACGGTGCTGGAGTTTGTGCCAGGAACCAAAGTTGATGTCTTCTTTTCTTGAGAAGGAGGAGGTGTTAACAGCAACTCTGAAAGGAGAGGGAACGGTGCAAGAGGAGATGGAACCATTTATAATATAAGATAGCATGGGTGCCAGGAAGGGAAGGTGAGTAATAAGGAGTTGAGTGGGAATGGTATCGAGAGGGCAGCAGGAAAATGTCAACTAAGATGAGATCATTGAGTGCATGACAGAAGGTGGAGCAAAATGGAGTGAGAGATAAAGGCTCAGGGCTAGAGGAGGGGGGAAAATTCTGCTTTTTTAAAAAATTCATTCATAGGATGTAGGCGTCACTGGCTAGGCCAGCATTTATTGCCCATCCCTATTTGCCCTTGAGGTGGTGGTGGTGGTGGTGAGCTGCCTTCTTGAACCACTCCAATCCATTTGGTGTAGGTGACGAAGAGGGAGAGGAAGGAAGGGAGGGAGAAGGCCTGGAGAGAAAGAAAAGTAGTTATAGTGAAGTGGCTGAAGACAGGTTGAGTATTGATAAAATCACAGGAGATACCATGGGAGATGGTGAGACTGAAGGGGTGAATATAGTTGAGGGTATTTCAGTGGTGGGAGAAGTTTAGAGGGAAATAGAAACCTACAGCTCTGTTTACAAAGTGCTAACTGGCTTAATGGAAGTGGCCATTCATTCAAGCTCCCAAGACTCACCTTTCTAACATAAGCCACAAGCTCTCCAGAATAATACTGGGACACGCTCAGAAGGTCAGGACTGTTGGCTTGGTTTATTCGCATCAGCGGAAGATCAAGAGCTGATGCCAACTGAAACAACAGAATGAATTATCCACCAATATGAAACCTTATTAAACCACAAAACCTCAGATCCATTGACAATATTTATTAGTTTCACTTTCAAAAGCTTGTTTTTTTTTAAAAAAAATAATTCTCAGCATGCAGGCATCACTGGCAAGGCCAACATTGATTGCCCATCCCTAGTTGACCCAAGTGGGTGACAGTGGGCCTTAGGTGAAGGAATCGAAAGTTGCCGACATGGAGGTGGTACAGTAGGTGGTGTGGATGGGAACACAAAGGTGTAAATGGACAATGATCGATTAACTGAGTGGGCAAAGCTGCAGCAGGGGGAGTTCAACGGTGGGGGGGCGGAGGGGAGCCGTCCACTTTGGACGCAAGAAAAATAAATCAGAATTATTTTCTAAATGTTAAAAAGTTTGGAACTTTAGAAGAGCAAAGCAATTTAGGGATCCATATAGAGAAAGTATTAAAAGTTAACAGACAGGTACCAAAGGAAATAAAAAACCCAATGGAATGTTGTTCTTTATCTCAAGAGGACTGGAATATAAAAGGGTGGAGGTTATGTTGGTTACATAAAACTCTGGTTGACCCCATCTGGAGTACTGCATTCAGTCTGGGCACCGCACCACAGTAAAGATAATATTGGTCTTGAAGTGGGTCCAGTGCAGATTCACCAGATTGATACCAGCGCTACAAAAAGCAAAAGGAGATATTGAACAATGTCCAAATATAACATTTGAACAGCGTGATTTCCAAGCAGAGCATGATATTTAATAATATCAATGATCTGTGCAGTACACTGTTAAGACAAAGATGATACCCACAGTGCACCCACTCAACGAAAAGTCAAACTCAGCCAAGCTGGCTAGCAAAAGGTGCATTTCAGGCACGAGTCACTTTTCCCCAGCAGAGGAGGGAGAATGCGAGCACAAATCTTTCCTCTCGGTATTTGGATAAACAGCAGACATGCGGGCGCTGGCTGTCTGCTCGTCATCTCAGCTGTTGCATAGTATAAAACACAGGGCAATCAAAAAAAAATGGAAAAGGGCAAGAGAGGGTTCAGCTTTTTGTTAAAATTAATCGAATTCTTGTCATTCCCAGGATCGCTGGCAGCATAATTACAGAATGAGGCTTCCTGGTGAGCCGGTCAAGAGAAACTTAGTGCCAGCTATTTCCGGACAAGCTCACTGCCAATTAATGACCCGCTCATTCGTCTTGCAATTCCATCAATTCAATAGTTTAACCATTTCTGTACCCTACTGCTTTCTGACTCCTCTCCACTCACCTTTAAAAACGTTGCTTTAAGTTTGGTTACCATGAAAGGGCTGACCCGGATACCTTCCTGCATGATAGTTGTGTAGCTGTGGATAAGTAGCATCATGTTAGTCATAGCCCAGAGGCACAGGTCAACTGCAGCAATGCACATCTTGAGAGACGTAAACGGAAGACAAAAAGTGAAGGACAAAAAGCGAAACAAAAATTAATTAACGTAAGTAAATGAGGAAATTAACGACATGAACAGAAATAATTTCAAGGAGCTCAGGAGTTAAATTCATGCAACTCAGCCATTGACTTCCGAAAGCAATTCATTATTTTGATTTTTAATCGATTCAGCTTTGGAGCTTCCAACAATCCTGACAAGACATTGCTGAAGTTTCACATTTTATCTGAAACTTGGAGTGTATCTTTGCATCGTAACTACACTCAAGACGTTTGAGAGGGCACAAGGAATTCAGGTGGTCTCCTCCACTTTTCCATTATCAGTAACTTGAACCAACGAGCCATGTAATTTTCTTTTGTTGTGCAAAGCCTATTCACTTAAGCGCACAAGACCGTTAGATTTTGCAGGGCCGAGCATGCGCGTCAACTTAAAGGGGCCAAATTGTGCTTGGCCTGCACGGTAACTTCTGAGTTGCTGCATGGCCACACACACACGAGGGACGGGATTGGCTCTTGCCTTTTCAAAAGGCGACTTTGGCAACATCACCGCAGTTTGCACATTCCAAATCGCTAAACTTACCTGGTTAGCTCTGCCCATTTTACTAAAATGTGGAACGAGTTGCATTTTCGTAAGCCCAATGATGGGTTTGTGACAAAGGCAAAATTGCAACAACAGTTTCAAGCTTTGCGAGATCCAAAAACCGTTTTTAAAATATTGTTTGGTCTTCATCAAGGTTGGAGTTGGGAGGGCAGGGCAGAGGAAGGGAGAAAGGAAAAATTGAAACAATAGGGAGCACAACATGAAGGTACAAAGTTGATTCTGTTACAAGAGCAGGACACAATACTAGCACCCCCCGCCCCGCCCGGTTTGATGGTTAGCAACGTGGAAGCATGACTGGGAACCTGAAACATATGCTACTTAATCCAATTAGTTGGATCTACAGAATTGGGTGCAGTTAGCAGGTGGCACAATTGGCCAGCTTTGTACCGACAGCTAAAAACTCCAGGCACGAGTTTGTGCCGGACCCACTAAATTGGGGCTTATTAGCTCTCACACACTCCTAGGATACATTGATCAAAAAAAGTTAAGAATGCTTCTGAAATTACTGACAACGAGGAGGAAAGTACCAAGTATATGAAAACTGCAATGGGCTAAGACGATAAAGGGCTGCTACCAATTGAAAGCGCTCACACTTTATGAAAAGGAGGAGACCGTGTTAATGGAGTTTTACTTGAATGGTTTCATTTATTTGGTCATTTATTTTTGGTCCTGCAGGTTCTGTTGCACTGGGTAGCGGGATCACTGCTCCTTCAACACGACACGTGCCTCGAGCTTGCTGACATGACCTCATCCACGTCCACAATATCAGCTCGCTTAAATAATTTTAACACACTCCTGCGGATGTTGCTTCAGGCACAGAGGAACGCACAGAGGAATGGTGAGCATGGGATATCAGTGGACTGTGACAGCAGGAAAAGGTATTCGATACTCAAGAGGATTCAGCTGCAACTTCACCTGGGCAGACTGTTCACAAGAGGAGGAGGGTGGGTTTAACTGTTCTGACCCTGCAACTGAGGATACGCCAGATACCTTTAATCCAACAGAGGATTTCACAGAATGACATATTTGTTATGGTGCAGAGGAGGCCATTCAGTCCATTGTGTCTGCACTGGCTCTCCGAAACAGCAATTCACCTAGTGCCATTCCCCGCCTTCTCCCCATAACCCTACACATCCTTCCTTTTCAGTTTGAATGCCTCAATTGAACAGGCCTCCACCACATTCTCAGGCAGTGCATTCCGGACCTTAATCACTCGCTGGGTGAAAATGTTTTTCTTCGTGTCGCTTTTGCTTCTTTTGCAAATTACTTTAAATCTGTGCCCTCTCGTTCTCGATCCTTTCACGAGTGGGTACAGTTTGTCCCTATCTACTCTGTGATTTGAGGGCAACGTGGGGGCTTAGAGTAAACTTGCAACATTTAAATGATGGGATTTCAAGACTTCCCTGATGATCTTAGAATGATCCTACCTGTCAATAAGCTGCCAGGCGTATGACAAGTCCCCTACAATCTGCATGGTGATGAGGACCTCCTCTTTAATGTTTATGGTGCGAATCATCTGATGGAGAAACTTGCGAGTGTCAGCCAAGAACTGGCAGATCTGCAAATTTGATTCCAATTGGTGGAACTCTTGGACCTGTTTTAAGAAATGACAAATTCTTAGCATTAGCATTGTGGAGGCGAGAGATATCTGAAAGTTAAGACATTACTTTAACCCTCAAGAATGTTAATATCTCTGCTACACCTCGGGTTCCTCAAAAGTATCAAACAGTAGAATTTTAGAATATTTGATAGCACCTTATATAAATTTATTAACTTGTAGCAACAGGTATGATGTGTGTGTGAGTATACTTAAAAACGTCAGGTGGACATTTCTGCGCGAAAGGATTTCAACTCCTACCTCCGGAAGAATTTCTCTTGTATCTCGGGTGAGGTCAAGGTTCTTGAGTCCAAACGGACCATGCTCAAGACCTCAATCAAAGTGAAAAGCCGTGGCGGCAACCCTAGGACCCGCTGGTGGACACCAGTGGTGAGGGAGGCTGTCAAATCGAAGATGGAAGCTTTCCGGGCAATGCCTGCGGATAGGTCCCCTGATTTGGTTGAGAGGTACCAGCAGGCCAAGAGGACTACAGCAGCACCGGTCGCTGAAGCGAAAGCTCGGGCTTGGGAGGACTTTGGAGAGACCTTGGAGACTGACTGTCGGACGGCATCAAAGTTGCCCCGGCAAACTATTTGGTGCCTGAGGAGGGGTCAGCGGAATGTCGCCCAAGATGTCCTTAGCAAGGGTGGGGGAAACGCTGACCACAGCTGGGGATATCGCCAGAGGTGGAAGGAGCACTTTGAGGAACTCCTCAACCCGGTGGACACGCCATCCTTACCGGAGGCAGCGCCAGGACCCTCCAGTGAGATCGGATCTATCACTGTTGCTGAGGTCGCTGCAGAGGTCAAGGGCCTCCGTAGCGGTAAGGCAGCAGGGGTGGATGAGATTCGTCCAGAGACGTTGAAGGTCCTGGACAATGTTGGGAGTGTCGTGGTTAACTCACCTCTTCAATGTTGCGTGAAAGGCAGGGACAGTACCACTAGATTGGCAAACTGGGGTGGTGGTCCCCATCTTCAAGAAAAGGAACCAGAGGGTGTGTTCCAATTATAGAGGGATCACACTCCTCAGCTTCCCCGGGAAAGCCTATGCCGGAGTGCTGGAGAGGAGACTCCGTCCGTTTGTCAAACCTCAGATTCATGAGGAACAATGCGGATTCTGCCCTGACCGTGGAACAGTGGGCCCAGCTCTTTGCCTCTCACTGATATTTGAGGGTTCGTGGGAGTTTGCTAATCCGGTCTACTTCTGTTTTGTAGCCCTGGAGAAGGCATACGACTGCGTTCCTCGGGATATTTTGTTGGGGGGTTCTGCGGGAATAGGAGGTGCCGGTGCCACTTCTGCGTGCTATCAAGTCCCTCTACTCGCAGAGCAACAGCTGTGTCCACATTCTCGGCTTTAAGTCAAATTCATTCAAGGTGGGTGTTGGACTCCGCCAAGGGTGCATCTCGTCCCCAATCCTGTGGATGATATTCAGGTGGCACAGGTGAGGTACGAAGAGTAACCAGTTTGGGGGCTTGTGGGTGGCATCTCTGCTGTTTGCAGATGACGTTGTGCTTCTTGCCTCATTCGGCTGTGATCTCCAGCGCACACCGGAACGTTTCACTGCCAATTGTGGTGCGGCTGGGATGCGGATCAGCACCTCCAAATCCAAAGTCATGGTTTTCTCCCAGAAAAGAGTGTGGGTTGCTCTCTCTGGGTGAGGGGGGGGGGGGGGGACAGTGACCCTTAGTGGGGGAGTTCAAGTATCTCAGATCTTGTTTGCGAGCGATGGCAGGGAGAGCGTGAGACTGACCAGCGGATCGGTGCAGCTCTACCTGTCCGTGAAGGTGAAGTGGGAGCTGAGTCTTAGGACAAAGTCTCGGTTTACCAGTTGATCTACGTCCCCATCCTCACCTATGGTCATGAGCTGTGGGTAATGACCGAAAGGATAAGATTGCGGGTGCAAGTGGCGGAAACGAGGCTTCTCCGGAGGGTTGCTGGGCGTACTCTCCGGGACAGGGTGAGCAGTTCGGCAACCCGGGAGAGCCTCAGAGCAGAGTCTGGGTCGGGAGGGGCCAGTTGAGGTGGTTCGGGCATTTGATAAGGATGCCCCCACCCCGGTCGGCTCCCATTGGAGCTGCACCGGACGCAGCCCAATGGGCAGAAACCTCGAGGCTGACCCAGGACACTCTGGAGGGATTACATCTCTCGGCTGGCTTGGGAACGTCTGGGGATCCCCCAGGAGGAACTAGGATCTGTGGCTGAGGAAAGGGGAGACTCCGTCAACCCTGGTGAGCTTATAGCCACCGCGACTCTCACCGGGAGAAGCCGTGTGAAAATGTAAAAAATGGACGGATGAATTTTAAAACTTTAGTCTTAACCTTAGCAGCTGGAATAAATGTATGAAATAAGTCACATGCATCATCATACTGTCACTGTGCTAGTCATTACCACTTCTCTGAAAATATTTTTAGCTCCCTCACCTTACCTCGGAGGTGTTTTAAGGAGCGTTATGAAATCCATTTATCTCTGTGTGCTAAATTAGCAGTCTGTGAAGATTGTAACATTTAAAGTACAGGATGTTCCAATGCTTGTTACATTGGTTCCTGCCTAGTAACAAGGATGAGACCCTCTTGGGGTGCTTTGATTGCTCACTAACCCTTGAACTGATCTGGTGACCTGATCTGGTGGGTTGGAGTCAATTTTTAGTCAGCCAGAAAAATGCCCCAGTGGTATGGGTCAAGAGACAGGGGAAAGGACCAGATCCCAGTTGAGTTAAGGAAAGGAGAAACAGTCTCCTATTAAAGAAAGAGCTTTAGGGAGCAGACTGCAAGTAAAGAGGGCTCAAGAGAAACCTGAAAGATCCACAAAGGCGGCCGAAGGTTGATGACTCCACGCTGTGGGCCATTGGGGCAGAAGTACCCCTTTGGAGACATGGTGTTCTGCTGGCACAGCCAAAGATCTGAAATTGTGCTTGGAAGATGAAGCTTGAGTGTACTCGAAGATCCAGGGGAAAGGAATCTCGGGAGATGAGATTGAAACCCTGCGAGGTGGGCCATTGTTGGAAGCTGTCCAAGTGGGAGCGATTTTTTGGAGAGAATTCCAAGGCGAGATCTTCAAAGGTGGAGATTGGAAACTCTCGTGAGAAAGACAACGTTTCAGTGAGGTTGGTTGGCTCACAATGTGACAAATGTCTGGGTGGGTTGTTGAGAAATCCATGGAATCTGTTTTGGTCGCATCTGTCATCTATTGTATAGTGTGGTGTGTCTGACCACAGTTCGTCTCTTAATTCACACGTACCTCATAATTATCCTGATTGTTAGAGCATAAGATAGATATTGTGAATTGTTTTATCTTTCTGAACTTGGAAAGTAAAGTTTATTTTCGTTTGTTCCAAACCCATGGAATCTTGTTGCTTTATTCACTTGGTAAGCATCTTGAATCTCAAACTTGATCTACTTCAAACAAAACGTTATTGGCCCCTAACCGGATGATTCTCCATGACGTGGGTCTGGCCAAGGATCGTAACAGGAGTAAAGTTAAACGTGTACTGAGCATGATTTTACAGGTCGCCCCATTCCACCAGGTTTGTGATCTCAGTCGCGCTGCTACGTATATTTGCCGAGTGGAAGAGAGAGAGGATGTGGTAAACAAAATGGAGAGATTCTTAATGCTATACCCAGCAACTCATTTCCTACTAACAGTGGCAGAGGCCTGGAAAGAGGTCATCACCAGTTCTCTCAATTGGTGCATGATCCAGGGAAACGAAAGGGGTTTTGGAACACCTTTGAGGAATTTCATGTTGTCAGGTATGCCTTAGATATTTTCTTGGGTACAGGAGTACTTGTTACCTCCATAAAAATTCTGACTGTGCTATATTCACAAGTGTGTCTATACCATTCATTATCTAATTATACAATAAAGTAATCTAAGGGTCAAACAATAGGGTCCCTTTGTGATCTGAACTTGATTCACTCTCTTTCAAACGTACCCTCAATTTCGGTTCTCCAATCTTTTTGGACACAGGCCAAAACAGTTCATTCAGATGGTGCCAGATAGTAACCACTAAACTGCTTTAACAGAATAACAGACATCACCTTCCAGAAGGAAAAAAACATCAAAACATTGAAAAATAAAATTTCAAATCCCAGTAAAAATCAGTGATACTGGCATCACTAATACCGGAGTTCCATTTCAAAGTATACAAGAACAGTTCGGAAAAGTTTTATTGGTACCCTTCATTATCAAGTTCTACTGCTTTTTCCTTAATTCAGCTAACTACAGAATGCTCCTGCCCAACGGGAGAGCAGTCCCTCTTACTTCTTCCTGGTTCGGTGATTGACCACTAGGCCAGTCAATAAAACTGTCCAGCAGCCCTTAGGCTGTGGCGTTAGGGAAAAAATATCTCCCACTATTCTCACAACGAAAAGGAGCCATTGTAGCTTGAAGGCCTGAGACGAGACAACGGATTCTCACTACTTCAATTTGAAATAAGACTTTAATCCATGACATTCCACAAACTGACTCATGTAGTTTTAATACATGGCTTCTGTGTCTGACTCATTGATAAATAAAGTCTTCATGCAGGCGGCTTCAGCTGGTAATTTTTTTTTAAGAGAATGGGTGCAAAATAATTGTTTTAAAGTACAATTTAACTTTACTGTTTTCAATCTCTTTGTGTTAAGACAAAATGAAAATCGACAAACCCTGAAGTGTGACAATGACACTATTGCAGACATTTTAATGGAAAAACATTGCAAAAGCTTCTCTTCCTGCTCTTCTGTGACTATAGCGATGCCATTGAGATGGGGCTACATTTTAAGACCCCTCACTAAATTTCCATTTCAACTTGCACATTTCATTTTGTTCAGAGCTCTGACTCATCTCACCTCTTCCAAAGCCTGGATTAACTGCACGGTCTTCCTCCCAGCTGCGGTGGAATCTTCGTAATTCAAGGAGGAAATCTGCTTCGAGATCTCCCGAAACCAGGCTTGCAGGTTTTCTGACAACAAAGAAAAAGGATTTTGAGAGGACATCGATTCTGTTGCATTATCGTAAAACACAACCATATATCATGCATCACAACAATTTTACATTTTTCTCCCTCTCTGATCCGCATGCATCACAGACCTCCACAGGGTTTTTTTAAAAATATTAATTTACAGAATGTGGGCTTCGCTGGCTAGGCCAGCATTTATTGCCCATCCCTAATTGCCCCCCCGAGAAGGTGGTGGTGAGCTGCCTTCTTGAACCGCTGCTGTCCATGTGCTGTCGGTACACTAACCGTGCTGTTAGGGAGGGAGTTCCAGGATTTTGACCCAACGACAGTGAAGGAATGGCGATATATTTCCAAGTCAGTATGGTGAGTGGCTTGGGAGGGGAGCTTCCAGGATGTAGTGTTCCCATGTATCTGCTACCCTTGTCCTTCTAGATGGTAGCGGTCGTGAGTTTGGAAGGTGCTGCCTAAGGAGGCTTGGTGAGTTTCTGCAGTGCATCTTGTAGATGGTACACACTGCTGCTACTGTGTGTTGGTGGCGGAGGGAGTGAATGTTTGTGGAAGGGGTGCCAGTCAAGCCGGCTCCTTTGTCCTGGATGGTGTCAGGCTTCTTGGCTTTGTTTCAGGCAGTGCAAGAGATCAACTCCCAGGCCAGAGCCACACTAAACCAGCCACTGTCATATGCGGGCAAAATTGACCAGCTGGTAATTTCCTTTCCCTTTTGAGAATGCAAAGAGAAATACACAACCCCAGGTTGGACCAATACCCTTGGAATTTAGAAGAATGCGAGGTGATCTTATTGAAACCTATAAGATCATGAAGGGACTTGGCAGGGTGGATGCTGAGAGGATTTTTCCCTTTGTGGGGGAGTTTAAAACTAGGGGACACTTTAAAAATTAGGGGTCTCCCCCATTTAAGAACGAGATAAGGAGAATTTTTTTCTCTCAGAGGGTTGTTAGTCTGTGGAATTCTCTTTCACAGAGAGCAGTGGAGGCTGGGCCATTGAACATATTCAAGGCTGTTGGATAGATTTTTAAATAACAAGGGAGTTGAGGTTTTTTTTAAATTCATTCATGGGATGTGTGTGTCGCTGGCTCGGCCAGTATTTATTGCCCATCCCAAATTGCCCTTGTTCAGTGGGCATTTAAGAGTCAACCACATTGCTGTGGGTCTGGAGTCACAAGTAGGCCAGACAAGGTAAGGATGATATCCTTCCCTAAAGGACATTAGTGAACCAGATGGGTTTTTACAACAATCGGCAATGGTTTCATGGTGATCATCAGAAAATTCCAGATTTTTATTGAATTCAACTTTCACCATCTGCCATGATGGGATTCGAACCTGGGTCACCAGAGCATTACACTGGCTCTCTGGAATACTAGCCTAGTGACAATACCAATACACCACCTCCCCCATTATAGGGGATTGGGGTGGGTGACAGGAAAGAAGAGTTGAGACCACAATCAGATCAACCATAATCTTATTGAATGGTGGAGCAGGTTCAAGGGGCTGAATGGCCAACTCCTCCTCCTAATTCTTGTGTTCCCAGTACCACCACATAGCAACATGTCAAGATTGGCAATTCTATAAGGCAAATGAGCATCTTGCTACTGAGTAGCTTCACTGCTAATTGAATGTACTTTTAGCTAAAATACCTCTTGGTAACAATATCAAGAGACTAATTTTTTAAAAAACTTTTATAATATTCCAGTTATAACGCATGCCCTCAACCACATTCAGTTATGATATTAGTGAAATTATCAACGCGAGTGGTGGGGAGGGCGGAGGAGGAAGGGGGAGGAAGGCTGGATAGTGCATAGGCAACTTGTGAGTTTCTTCTGTAATTCCCCACTAGCAGCGCGCCCAATTTTAATGGTATTATTGAGGCAAATCACACTGAGGAGAGGAGGAAAACCAAAACACAAGTGAAACTGTTTGGCTCTTTCATGTCAGCTATTGCTTGGTTGACTCATAAGATGTCTTCAGGTATGCCCACACACCCGCCTTCCTGGCAGACGTATGCCATGTGGTGTAGGGACAATCCAAGATGAATAAATGCACAAAAGGGTATATTGTAGATTGTACAGTCATCACTAATGTACAATTTAAAAACTCAATGAAGCAGATATGAGAGGGTGAGGCAAGACATTCATTGCTGTCATGGAATAAGGAATTATTGAACCTGCAACTACACTGTATATGCTTTATCATAATGTACGACTTTCAGGACATAAAGACAATGCACTGTCAGCGGCAAATTATACGCACATTTGTTTCATAAAGAGTGGCAGATCAGATTCAGGATGGAAAAAGCCCCAAAATTCAGAATACTTTAGGTTTGAGCATATTTAGACATTAAAAAAACAAGATGGTGGTTGGGAATATAACCCGCATGTATTTTGTCTCTCCAGCTCCCACCATTCTTCGCTGTTGATAGATCTGTCAGGAAAATATAATAATTTTCATAATGTTATTGGAATTTATTGTAAAATACAGTAATAGTGGGGTCTGTGTCTATGGATCTATGTCTGTGTTTGTGTGTGTGTGTGTGTGTGTGTGCGCGCGCGCGCGCGCGCGTGCGGCTTAATTGAATTAAAGGCCTGGAAAGCTTTAATGTATCAGAAGGCATGTTAAGTAGGTAAATATAGGTGCAAATTACTATTGTAGGCGCAAAAGGAACATTTGCTTTTTTTTAAATAAACCAGACTAGTTTGAATTCAAAGGAGAGGTGAAATGTTTCACCTAGCCAAGAGAAGTTGAGAAACAGTGTGTTTATTTTTCCCAAAGATTACTGGTAAAGTTGGTACTATGAGAAGTTTTTACTATTAGAGAAGCAAAGTTCAAAGACATAGTGAAACAATGGGAATTTGCATTCAAAGAGGATAATATGTATAAAGGAGAAAAGGCTGTATGTATTTAAGGGAAGACATTCTAAGATCTAACAATGTTTGAAACCCTCCAGCATCTAAGCCTCAAGTTGCTGTCTACAAAGAACTAAAATTAAGAAAACTCACTGAACTGGATTGTTCAGGGTATCATGTTTCTTTGCCTGGGTCTTTTAAAATCTGTGTGTTTTACTGTTGTCTTAACAAAAGTGGAACTGGGAGTTAGATGAATTAGGGGATTTAAAAGCGATCATAGTAGTAATTTGTAGATTTATGTATGTGCTTAAAATCATTTCTTCTATTAAAAAATGTTTAGTTTAGTAAGAAACCTATAAGAATCAGTGGTCTTATTACTACTGAATTCAAGGCACACATCTCAAAATTTATACAAATTGTAAAACACCTGTGGCAGTTGTTTCGAGTTTCTCTTTGGGATTTGAGCAGCTCAGCATTTACCATCGGCTGTGCCATAACAGATCCATCCTTAAATCTTCATCGATTAGCATTCTTAGTTTAAATTTGCCATCAATTTCCCCTTATGCGCCAAACGTTTAACTTCCCTCTAACTCCTATGTCCCTATAAAGCTCAGTTCCATCTGATACCTGAATTATGCTCCAACAACCACAGGGAATCTTCTAACCTTTCTAGGTGGGAATACAAGAAGGATGTTGTTGTCTGACACATGTTCCTGCATCACAGCCTCTTTCGTCTCTATTTGATCCTCTGAAATTTCATTTTTTTCCCCCCAATTTACAAATTTGCCATTCTGTAGTGCTCCTTAGCCCCCTCAGCCTTCTTTTCTCTCGCTCTTTGACCTAGAATCTTTTAGGCCCCAGCTTTACATCGACTAATCACTAGTTCTTGACTTCCCTTAACATTGTTCCTTTTTATTCAATTTTAACACCCTTCACCAGGGGAGAGACCGGGCGCGCGGGGGAGAGACCACGAAAGAGAAAGAATGAGGGAGAAAGAGAATGAATGACAGGGGAAGCGAACAAGCAGAAGGCAGAATGAGAGAAATCCACACCTTAGTTCAGTGACATACTACAATTGAGTACCAGTCTCTGCTTAAGCAAGATCTGAATTTACTTGATTAAATAAACATATAATAACACTTAGCACCAGAGGGAGGAACGCCATTATTTTCTACATATTGGCAAAGAGATTGAATATTTCAACTGAACCTCAACTGAAGTCAATTGCAAAACCTGACACTATCAGAATGTGGCTGGATATTTCACATATGCACGGAGCAATCCGAGTGCAAATCACATACCATTTTTTTCCACTCTGGTTAGAGGCTTTACTCCAGAGAATACCTCAGCCAGTTCAGTCATTCGCTCAGAGCCCTCTTTCTGATAGCTTTCCCACTTGGCTTGTTTCTCTGACAGCATTTGCTTAAACATCTAAAAGGATAAATGAAACACATGTCACTCAATCAAAGATTTAGTACCACAAAATAAAAAAGAAACTGGCGTGACTATTAAGAAATACATCCCACTTGACTGGGAGGTAGCCATATTGTAAACTGGAGAAACAATATCCAGGTCCAATTTCGTTGATCCCTGCCCTACAGTACTGACAGACATTCTCCCTGCTTGGGAAATGGGTAGAAAGAAAATGGAAACAAGAAGGTGCAGTGTTGCAAAGCTGCTGTTCAGCCAAGGAAACCACCCAGTCTGTTAACCAACATTAATGTGTACACTGTACTCCATTGTTTTAAGAAGAGGAGGAAGAGAGAGAAGCAGCAAACACACAGACATGCCAGTTTAACATTAATTGCGGGGAACTCACTGGAATTTATCATCTGGACAGAGTGACTGAGTATT
Source organism: Cetorhinus maximus (assembly GCF_964194155.1). Taxonomy (NCBI): domain Eukaryota; kingdom Metazoa; phylum Chordata; class Chondrichthyes; order Lamniformes; family Cetorhinidae; genus Cetorhinus; species Cetorhinus maximus. The sequence goes on along the minus strand of NC_135882.1, from coordinate 14,402,947 downwards.
TGGACAAGTATAAACCAATCAAAGAGAATCGGTGTGGATTTAAAACTGGTAGATCACACCTGACTAGTTATGTGTTTTCAAGAAGGTCACCAGTATGGCGGATAAAAGGATGTCTATAGATGTCCAAATGGACTTCCGGAAGGAGCAGAGTTGATAAAGTTTTGCGCCAGAGAAAAGTGCAAATAATTTAAGGTAGTCTTGTAATATGAGTTGGTAATTGGATAGGAGGTCGGAGACAGAGGGTAGGAATCTGAACTGAGGCCTCAGCTTTTCACTATATTTATACACACACATACACAGACACTGTGTGTGTTATATATTAATGGCTTTTCAAGATGAAGATCAAAAGATGTTTGTTAGGGAAGGTTACCAAAGGATATGGAGAAATGTGCGTAAATGGTGTTGAGGTACAAATCAGCCATGATCTAACTGAATGGGGAGCATGCTCAAATGACCTACTCCTGTTTCTATGTAAAGCTATAAGGAGCCAATTAAATCAGAGGCAAAGTGCAAAATAGAAGGTATGTTTCTTTTACTTTAGTTTACATTCCAAAGCAAAATTTCTAGGCTGGATAATAGCAATGAATCTTTAAGAACTTATTCCAAACTATACAGCATAATTGTGAGAAGGCAGAGAGGATTGCAGAAGTGATAGAGGGATCTGTATCAGATGAAAGAAAATAAATTTACAAATAGAGCACTTCATTTCATCTCTCAGGAACATTTCAAAGTGTTCACATACGGAGCAACTTTTACTGACTTGCAATGACTATTGCTTTGTTAGCAAATGTGTCAGCCAATGTCTCAGACAATCCTATTGACAGCTAGGAGATGAATGGCTATGTTACCTATTTGGGAGACCCAGACCAAGAGGACACCTTGCTTTTCCTCAAATTGTGCCATTAGCTATTTAGTATCCATCTGAACCATGACAACAAACAGATAGGGCATCAGTTTGAGGTCTCAGCTACAGAACGGCACCTCCAACAATGCAGCACTCCCACAGAGTTGCTTGAGCCCTGAAATGGGACTTGCACAATCTTCCAACTCAGGTAGGATTCCTATCAATTGATCCAAAAGTGTATAAGATGCCTTATATTTAAAAACAATTGTGTTTGTTATCATTTGTGGATCTTATCCTATAGAGCACCCCCTTTTTCAGTTTTCTGGAGGATCCCAACTAGTCTTAAAAAGGAAAAAATACAATTTCAAGACGGTAAGCAACTGAAACACACTATGTAAAATGTCTAATGTTGCCAATTATAGAGCATGGAAAACACCAATGAACCTTAGTAACAGTAAAAGTATTGATCACATGGCAACAAAGCGAACGGCAAAATAGAAATTAAATGCTCTGTAGGTTGAAGTGTTAAATATTTCCCCCAAAGGCACGCAATGAATACTAAAATTTAATTGTGTGTTGACAGAATAGCTTTTTTGGATATATGAAGAGCAACAAGAGAAATACTTTATAAAAAAGGATAGTTAAAATGGATTTCAACAAAGAATTTCCTGGACCTCACCATTAACTTCACCAGAAGTAATGGCAGAAATGGGGTTTACACTGAATTTCCGCATGGCCTCAGTTTCCTGTCAAACTTTGTGTTAACATTTGCAGCCCAGCACCCTCCGTGGCCCACTCAACCGCTCAGCATTTTTCAGATGGCCCAGGCTAGTAGGGTCATAAGATCAGGAGGAGGCCACTCAGGCCCACGAGCCTATTCCATCATTCTATTCTGATCTATACTTCAACTCCAATTATCCAAACCGGTTCCATCGCCATTAATACCATGGCCTAACAAAAATCTAGCAATCATTGGCCTAATACCAACAGCTTTTGGGGGAAAGAGAGTTTCGGATTTCCACTACCCTTTATGTGAAGAAGTGCTCCGGACATCACCCACGAATGACCTAGTTCTGATTTTAAGGTTATTCTTGTCAATTGTATAAGTTAAGGTTAAGTGTATATTATGGTGGAGTGAGGGGGGGTGGGTTCACTCATTAGAAAATTACTTGTGCACGTAACAAGACACTTTGCCCCCTTAAGGGGTTATTCAAAAGAATATAAAGAGACACTGTGCAGGGGCTGGAATGCATTATCAGCCCAGGGAGCGTTATTTTGATTTGATACGTTCCCTTTGTAGTTTTTGTTTTAGTTGCAGTAGCCCCTTTAAAAGGGGTTGTCAATTGTTAATCTCTTCATTTGGTTGTACTCAAGAGAGTATAAAGAGACACTGAACTGTTAATCCAGGCACCTGGACGAATGCTCCTGAGGCAAGAGTTCAAATCCCACCACAGATGATGGGGGAAATTAAATCCAATTAATATAAAGAGGCACTTGTTGACACTGTGGTGGGTTGTTGTAAAGTTAGGAGCTATGTGCTTGTAATGTTTCATTCTATGAATAAATCTAAAACCAAGTAAAGATTGACTTCTGTTCTCCTCCTTCACTATTGGCTGTCAGGAGTTTCACAATTCTCCCTTGTTCTGTAATCTCCCACAAGAGAAAACAGCTACTCTCTATTTATCCACTCCAATCATTTAATTTACTCCTTGCATGTTCTAGAAGGTTATTATTTATGAAAATGAAAGCTAGGAAGTACAAAAACAGCATACCTCCTTTAAAACAAACTCAAACTGAGCACTGTCCAGCAAAAGCTGGAAAAGGGTTTTTGGGTTGTACTTTGAGTCGATGAAAACCTGATCCTTAATCTGACGCAAACGCTTGTTGTTTGGATCATACACTGCAAGAAAAGAAAGGAAAACAAAAATGTATTCAAGCCAGAAAGTCTAATCACCCACCTTTTACATTCAATGGCATTATCAATGTCAAATTTCCACCATCAACAACCTGGGGATAACCACTGACTAGAAACTTAACTAATCCAGCCATATAAACATTATGGTTACGAGAACAGGTCAGAGGTTGGGAATTATGCAGAGGGGAACTCATTTCTGGACTCCCCCAAAGCCTGTCCACCATCTACAAAGCACAAGTCAGGAATGTGACGGAATGCTTCACACTTGCCTGGATGAGTGAAGCTCCAACAATAATATTCAAAATGCTCAAGATCATCTAGGACAAAACAGCTCACTTGATTGAACCCCCATCCACCACCTTAAACATTCACACCCTCCACTACCGACGTACAGTGACAGAAGTGTGTGCCATCTACAAGATGCATTGCAGCAGCTCACCAAGGCTCCCTCAATAGCACCTCCCAAACCCTCTACCACCTAGGGCAGCCAGCTCATGGGAACACCACCACCTGAAAGTTCTCCTCCAAGTCATCCTGTTCCTTCATTGTCACTGGGTCAAAATCCTGGAACTGCCTACCACACAGAGCTGTGGGAGTACCTTTGTCACATGCACTGCAGCAGTTCAAGGATGCAGTTCATCGCCACCTTTTCAAGGGCAATTAGGGATGAGCAATAAATGCTGTCCTAGCCAGCGATGCCAACATCCCATAAATGAATAAGAAAACATTAATTGTAAACAATGGCTGAGCGAAATGCATAGAGAAGCAAAGTGGGACTGTGTTGCATTATTTCAGATCTGAAGTTATCGAGGCGAACTGATTAGCATAGTCGGTTTAAAAATGTTTTTTCACCAGTGGGGTTTCAAAAAGCTATGTGCGAATCCAGCCTAGATCGAGGGGATAAGGTATTTTCTCTATTGGCTGCAATGTCCTTTATGAAACAGTTTTCATCAGCCTTTACCAAGACTTCTATGTTGATCTTCTACCTTCATGTAGGGAGGTCCCACACACCCGCACAAGGACGCATTAAATATGGATCTGCCAGATTTCTTGAACTGGTAGCCAGGGGGACCAATGTTTTTTTAAACTGGGGTTTCCCGACTGCCCCCAGTGAAGACTGAGCCAACACACATGCTGCTGCTCCAGCAATGACTGCAACACACATCAGCAATGGCATTATGATATCCAAAGGCCAAGTCTGCACCTGGGCAGAATGGCAGGCTTACACAGCAGGTCAGGCGACACATTAGAAACAGTAAACGTGGGAATCACAGCATATTTAAGCTCTTGCTCTCAACACCCAGATGGCAATGCAAAAGTGGTTCAAGTTCCAAGTGACTGCTAGGACCTCAAAGACTTGGAGAAACTGCAATGGAGAACCAATGTGAAATCGCAGATTCTCCCTACCTGAGAAAAAATTTACAAAGCTACAGGGAAAAAAGGCAGCGGGTGGGATTAGCTGTGTTGCTATTGCAGACAGCGGGTACATATATAGCAGTATGAGTGGCCTCCTTCTGTGCTGCAACCATTCTATGATATATACAAGCACTTGTTAATTTGACAGTTTTGAGGCAGCTATAGCATTAAATGAATGATTTCCTCTTCTCGGGAGAGAGAAGATAAAATAGTGATAAATGCTGAGACCCATAATTTATCAGATGATGTTTATCTCATTTACAAATTTCTCTAAAGGCCCTTTTTATCCTATGACGTTCCTTCAATGCAATTTTTCTCTTCCTAGCATTTTTCTGAGACAATTTTACACTTAGCAATTAGAAGTAAATCAGGAAAGTGTTGGCCTCTATAAATAATGCACTTCCCATAATGGTCCCAAAACAGTCTTTGATCTCAACTGCCCTCGGCTTTGCACATGTTCTCTCACATTTACCCGATTCTGCGGTGTGAAGCATCAACCAGCGAATTGTCACGTTACAATCTCGCAGGCAGTTTAATAGTTTCGGGATGTGATCCAGCACATACTCTTCCCTCAAGAAGCCTTCCTTCAGGAACTGCTGCACCTGCCGACGCAGCCGCTCCACACTCGTACCGTATCGACTTGCCTGTGAAAGAAAAACCCTCGTCAATGTGGGCATCACGCACTGCTTCAATGCATACTTTTAAACTGACAGTGGGGGCAAAATGAGTCTTTGGCGACGAGGCATAATGGGTGACCGTCAATTTCCACTCCATCTGATGTTCTTTACAAATGTGGGCAAAGATTATAAAACTTGATACTAATTCGTGACCATCATATATTGACCACCAAGGTCAATTAAAATCCCCAGTGCATTTTATACACGGTAAGAAAAAAAATTCAAAATATCCTGGCATAAATTACAACTAAGGGAAGGACACACCCTCCAGGAGATCGTACCTGCTCCTTGATGTTCGGCTGCTCCAATGTATAATTCAGGGCCGTCTTTGCAGCTTTGTATGGTTCCCAGGCCTCAATCAGGTTGACTGTGATCCCCATGTAAATGCTGATCACCTGATACGAAGAAAGAAATTCAAAATGCTCAATTCTTGTTCAAATATCTTGCACTTGCACATCCATCACATTGCCAACAGTGACTGCGCTTAAACGTACTTTACTGGCTGTAAGACATCCTGAAGTTCTGAAAGGCACAATACAAATGCAAGTCTTTTTTTCTTGAAACAAACTACACCCATTACAGTGATGTACAATGTTTCAGAAGAGCTGGTGCAATGGAAGGCTCAAAGAGATCCTCTTAAAAACTCATTGAACCCCACGAACCCAAACCTGACCATTAAAAAAAGCCTTTGAAACAGGCATGATAATTTTATGATTTCAATCAGTTATTCCTTTAGAACACTTTAGTGTTTTTTCATTGAACAAAATGACTATCTGCATGATGCAAATAAGCAGTTAATAAATAAGCTTTTGTGCATTGCTTCTTTTGAAAAATCTAATAACATGAATCTAATCTGGAGGTAGAGTTTTGGGATTCGTTTCACGTTCACTTACCCAGTTGTCTGGAAAGTATTTATCCACTATCTCCCTCATCTTGGCTTGCTGGGTGTGAAGAATGGATGGTTCAAAGTAGAGGATGACATAAAGCATGGCAGCCTGAGTAGCTAGAGCTGTGCTACGGTGTTCTGGCAGTGGGTAGGCTGACACCTAATAGAAATAAAGTCATAAAATTAAACGGAAAACAGAAAGTTAAAGATTTACGTTCACATCATCCAACGATTCAGTTTACCAGTTGTTACAAACGTTGGGCTTTACAAGACGGTTATGTTTTAAAATGTCTCCTTTAACTCAAGGTGAAACAGAACGTTCTGGTTAGGAGAATGGTGAGGTCATACTAAATCCTCCACCTGGAGACAGGCCAATGTGATTTGGCTACCATGGGGAAGAAACTCAAACAGAAACCTACTGAATTATCAAGTGGCAGTTTCCACACCTTTCCACAATAACTCACAGTAAAGGGACAGCTGCTTTGGTGAGACACGAGAAGAGAGACAAAGGAATTACTGTTGTGTGGAGAGACAATGTAGCTACTGCTGTGAAGAGCAGAGTTTTGCGATAACAACCAAGCAGGATGCTTGTGAGAATTGGTTTTCTATTCGAAAAGTAGTAGACAGAACAGACGGGGCTTTTGGAGATTTAAGGAGCAAGGGGTTGTCGAGATGGGCTAGTGGAAGTCAGATCTGGAAGACGTGAGCTGAGTGAAACAATTTTCAAAGGGCGCTGGAAGTTTCGGCCAAGCACAGCAGGCAGAATTGAACCCTTTGGAAAGCCGCAAGTAACTTGGTACTTGTTCTTGGAATACTACACATCTGCCAGAAGTACAGGACACAGCGAAAGGTTGTAAGAAGCATTTCGACAGCGTGGATTAGTTAATGCGAAAGGGCTTGACAGGGTAGATGTTGAGAAGATGTTTCCACTAGTGGGGGGAACCTTGGACTAAGGGACATAGCTACAGAATAAGGGGACACTCATTTAAAACTGAGATGCGAAGGAATTTCTTCTGTCGAGTGTAGTGAATGTCTAGAATTCTCTGCCCCAGAAAGTTGTGGAGGCTAGATCACAGAAAGTATTTAAAGGGGAAGTAGATGGATTTTTAAAATATCGGGGAGTTGAGGGCTATGAGGAGCTGGCACAAAAGAGGAGTGGAGGCCTGGGGCAGATCAGCCATGATTTTATTGAATGGCTGGGCAGGCTTGAGGGGCCTGTAAAGTTTGATATACGTTGATTTTAGTTTGTTACGGTAAAAGACTTAAAACATGAAATCTTGTCTTTCGGTAATTTCTGTTGGTTGCTGTGAAATTCATCTCGACTTAAAAGTCTCCAAGGGGATCGTGACACCATCAAAACTTTTCTTAGTTTTCAAACTCTTGCTTTCGCAGCTGCTAGACTTCTCTTTGTATTTCTTCCTGATGCGAATAAAGCTCTGCCATATATTACCTGGAGAAAAGGAAGTATGAACTCACCCAGTGTTTACTAAGCAATAGTTTTAAGGGGCCAGATGTAGATTTAAGCAGACACATGTTAGCAGAAAGGTTTTTGTTGGGCATAAAACTCCTATCAGGCCATTACCCTACAGACCTCTGGATTGTGTGCAAGATAATGAGATGGAAGCTGACTCCATCAGAATTAAACCCAGTATTTTCCATGTTGCCATTTGCCAGCGCCAAAGAAGTGATTGGTCAGATCCTCTGCCCACTCCACCTAATCAAGGGAGTCTGTCTGGCAGAGTCCCCAGACGACCCTTGGAACTCCACTCTTCCAAGCTCTCAGTAGAACCCATCATGAGCTGACACAAGTCTTCCCATAAAACGTTCCAAACCTCAACCAGGGAAAGGCAAGTCGAAGAAGCCCACATGGTCAATTAGAAACAGAACAGAAAAGAAAATATTTCTTCCTGGCCTTGAATCCCTAACAATGCAAACGGCCCTATCACTGTGAATTGGAATAGTGTCTTCAGCCTGGGATCAAGGCAGAGTTACAGCCCCAATATGTTTTGCATGGTATAAAGACAAGTTCTTGTCTTAAAATACTGCACCCTTCAACCTATTTGATTTTCTAGAATGATTAAAATGGTATGTCTAGAATTCACAGACATCATACTCTAGCTGACACTTTGCAACAATCTTAAAATGCCGTGGTCCTGAGCTGCAGCTTGAAAGATTTCAAACTACTTGCTCCTGGAGAAAGAATTAACTCTGATCAACCTGAGCCTTGATTGTAGCAATCACACTTGGAGAAATACTGATTTTACGAAACACAGAACAATTATACCTTGTTAAAGAGCATACTTTAGGGTAACGGTACATTGTGTGATCCACTGGAAATATATTGGAAATAGTTCATCAGTGTTCAGCGTCTGCATTCCAGATGCTACCCTGGGAGCTTCGGAATTCTGCAAAGTTCAGCGACCAATTAGCCTCACAGGGACCTCAGGTGCCAATCATGATAAGGCAGAGGATGCACGTTTTAAGAAGGAGAGGGAGAATGAACTGTGTAAAACACAGCAAGGCTGATTTTCAATCAACAGCAAATAATTTTTCACCTGTAAATTGGGCAGCTGGCAGTTAAGAATAAATTGGGGTGGGCCCCATTGGTAGCCTATGTCCGCAGGATGTGATCTTCATGCGAGGCTGAAAACAGGCCAAGTAGCACACCCCGATCTGTGCAACACAGACTTCAGTGCCCGTTTATACCAGATGCTGAGTAGCCTAACTAACGCTTCTAGAAGGGCCCTCTAGAGTTTGTTCAAGAAAAGGTCCCCAACATTTGGTGGGGGATTATTGATCTGGGGCCATGAGTGCTCCTGCTGCTGGCCCATTCATGACCTCTCCAGGATCAGCTCCCCTCCACCATCCCAGCCTGTTCAGCACAGGAGCAGACAGTTTCCTGCCTTCCCAAAATTGACGAAATGAACTGGAATACCCAGCTCACCAGGGTCATTCCAACACAGTCAATCCATCAACTTTATAGCCAGAACTCAACCACCCCAACCCATACCCTCCCAGCCACCCCATGTATTGTTCAACTGTTTAAAAATATGCAGGTATGTGTCTACTTAAAAAAGGTACAAAATCATTTGTCGTTAAGCAAATAAAATATTGCATTAGAAAGAGATCAGTTAAGAGGTCGGAGACATTGTGTAGCTGTTAGAAAACGCCTGCCATTGATTTGTCTTTATATTAATTTATATGAACAGTTCCCAGTTACTTTTCAATTGTAGCTGATCTCACAAGCAATTTAATAATCCCTTTTGATATAAACATATCCTATAACAAGGTCTTGAGAATTCAAAGGCATAGGAATGGCTGTGAAGATGACGCAGTGCTTTGTAGGCATTGCATCTTTCAACTTCACAGGGACGCAAGAGATGTGACATTTTTATGCTATTGGGATGAAATTGGCAGGAAAGTGTTGTATTTGTCAGACATAAGCAGCTGCACGCTAAGGCAACCTTGGAAGGCTACGTGCATCAAAAGGGGTATAACCCAGGGTGATGGATAAATAACACTCTCACAGATGCTTAAAAGGCTTTTCATAGTTCATGAATTTCCTTAACTGTCTTCAGCCTAAAGATTTGATTAACAGATCAATCAGGGTATGTAAAGCTGAAGTTGGTGATAAGGGACACAGAATGAAAATTAGATAATGCTGAAATATAACTGGCTTGATTTTTTTAAAAAAGGTATAAAATAATGGATGCCGGGAGAGAACTCTCAGAATTCGATGAGGCCTGACCAACCTTGAAAACTTGAAAGCATTAATGTGTGTGAATTCTCTGGTGAACTTGCAAGGTTGTTGCTTAGGGTATATTTAATTATTGTCAATAATAGCTATTATATGCTCAATGATTCTGTGAATATTTACCTGTAATGCTGTGAAACCTTTGTGTTGAGAAGCAATTTTGAATTAAGAATATTCAATGGATCCAGTATCGTGTGTTCTTGGAAAGCTCATTTTTTAAAAACAGTGCGATGCTTGAAAAGGCAGAGAGGAAATGCATGCTAGTCATCCTGATATATAAATATGCACATACATTCACACAAAGCATTTTTCATTTTATGCTGCTCACAATGAGTTGGAAGATACACTGCTTCAGAAGGATAAGGAGCGTTTTATCATATAGCAGACGACGTACTGATCTGCTAAAGTGTTCCTTTAAACCCACAAAGTCCAATTATTGAAAAAATTGTTGTTTAGGTCAAAATTCCACTGTTGTTTGGTCAGAGAGTATTGCACACTGGAACCGTGTATGTACGTGCATATTTATGTATCAGGATGTCTAGCATGCATTTCCTCTCTGCCTTTTCAAGCATCGCACTATTTTTTAAAAATGAGCTTTCCAAGAACACACAATACTGGATCCATTGAGTATTCTTAATTCAAAGTTGCTCCCCAACACAGAAGTTTCACAGCATTACAGGTAGATATTCCCAACAGATTTGTCAGTCTAAGAACGAAGGTTAGACTGTTTGGGAGCACCTGGTATTTTAAGATTATTTTGCATCTGTAATGAAGTCTGACGTCTGATGACGTACCATTTTTTAAATGTAACCATTTAAAAAAAAACATTTTTTAAATGTAAAGATGGACTAATGACAAAGCCATTTGTAATAACAGACTACTTAACGTCAGCATGTATATTTTTGTGTGCATGATATCCCAAAGTAATTTGCTCAGTGAGCAACTAAAAAATTGTTCCACTTGTGTAATTTTATTAGTAAATATATTCTTCAGATGTTACATTATTTATCTTCGCTAAGTGGAATGTACACATTTCTCACCTGATTGTAAATATCATCTGATCGTAGCCGACCAACGATCATTGAGATGAATGTCTTGCTAATTGGCACTCTCTGAAAGTAGCTCTCTGGGTAGTTTGGGGGTCTTTTTGCCCCTGCCAGAGTTGAATACCCTGTGCTACGCACCAGCTTGCAAATATCATCCAGATTGGAATCAGAAGAAGAACGAGCAGCACTAAGAAAGACACAAGCATTTTATCCTTTTACAGCGGGGACATAAAATCAAAGGCTATTTATAAATGCAAGCATGAGACACAAAATAATTTCAAACGCCTTGAGCTCACCAGTAGGAACATTTTTTACAAATGAAACATTGAACTCATGACCCCTTTCCTCTTTAACAAGATGCATACATCTTTAATTAATTGACGAGTGCTAATAGCATCACGTGGAAATGTTTGAAAAAACTGATTTACACTCCACTGATATAATCCATAGAAAATCTCTTCTCAGCTAGCTCTTCTGATTATAGTGCAATAAATTCTTTAATAGGTTTGGCATAATGATATTTATGGTAATTAATTGAAAAAGTTTAGGATCAGTGTAAAATAGCACTGCATCAGTAGCAAGGAATGCAACAATATCCAAAGCAAGAATTGTCACTTGCACATACAAAGAATACAGCTGACGTAGGCCTACTTAAGATCTGCAATTTCCAGCTCCTTTGATGCAGAGGAGGAGTGGCTGGAAAACAGTACACCCAAGCATCCTAGTGCTTCATATGAATAATAACTTTGCCACTTCTCAGCTTTATACACCAGAAGAAATAATCCGTTTTTGGGAAACTGGCATGTCAACTGAAAGTTTCCCGCTATCAGCAGAACTACACCGACGGTCAGAACAGGATGTGTAACACTGTATGTGACACGCTGAAATGGGGAAGGAAGGAGTGGTGTGTTTGTCTGTGTGCGTGTGTGACTCTTGTGTACTGTTCTAATGAACTGACACACTGGCTGGAAGCCAAGACTAAAATTGGCGTCCTCCAGAAGTATATCTCATTCACAACTATACAAAAGCATTCACAGCCTTGTCAATCATTAAAGAAACCTGGATATAAGTCAGCAGAATTTTCTCTCATTTCAAATGCTCAGCAGTAAAAGTGGAGATTCACAATAGAGGCAGAGTTCTCTGATTGGTCAGATGTGACCAGTCGTTTCCCCAGGAGTCTGTCATGGAGCCTCAAGCTTTTCAGCAAGAAGTCATGAATATCCAAGTTTGTAGATGGCACTGAGTTAGGAGGCATACCAAACTGTGCAGATAGGGGCAGGAAGTTACAAAGGGACAGACAGGGAAAACTATGGCAGATGAAGTTTAATATGGGGAAGTGTGAGGTCATCCACAAATCAAAACTATTTTCTTAAATGAGACCAGGAGCTATTGGGGCCAAAGGCACTTAGGTGTCTGAGGACAGGGAAACACTAAAAGCTAGAGCATGGGTACAAAAAGTAATCAAAATGACAAATGGAATGTTGGTCTTCATCTCAAGGAGATTAGAATTTAAAAGTGAAGCTTCCCCATCTGCAGCACTCAGTTTAATTTAAGGCTTTGGATCTCAGGAAGGCTATTTCTCCCCTTGGAAGGGGTGTGGCACAGATTCACCAGGATGATACCATGGCTTAAACGGTTAAGTTAAGTTAAACGCAGAAGAACTAGCGAAGTGAAGAGTGATTATTCTCAGGGATGTAATTGGGGATAAGATGGTTAAAAGCTGATCAATACTAACCACCTAATTGCTTGAATACAGGAGATTAAACTACACAATTGCACTGAGTGGCTGACCAGAAATGCAAGTCACCTTGTAGCTCTCGCAAACCTAATAGCAAGTGTTGTAGCCCCATTATCAACAGTCGGAAGCAGGTCAGCCACCCATTAAGGAAGGAAAGTAGAAGGCAAGATCAAGGGCACTTTTCTTTTTTAGAAAACACATTAAGAAAAAACAGAAGAACATCAACAAAGCGTTTGGAAAAGTGCTTCAAGACAGCAATACATAAGAATTCAGATTATTGTCAAGCTCTCCAGCTTCTCTGTTTGCAATGTCATTTGGACTCAAGCTTGTTGCCTCCGTGGATCACATACTGCATCAACAAGTTATCTCATGTGCAATCAAAAGCTTGGAATGACAGGAACATTTTTTTTTTATACTGCCTTCATACAGCGTATGGTACCTGTATCTGTAGTAGGAAACCAGCATCCTTTCTCTAACCTCGCCTTCAATCTTGTGGTCAATAACCAGCAGCATGACTCCATACAAGTATAAGGCTTCACACTGAACAGTGACAACAGGAGACAGGAGAAAAAAATCAAACAGAAGTACACGACCATTGTACCAAATTTATTACGACCATAACAGCACAACAAATGATGCTTTTCCAAGCTTTCAGTCAAGAACTTTAGAGCTACTGCTTGGGAATAACATCAAATAAATTAGGAGATAAGGCTACTCACTGACCGATAAGTAGAAAGTAGATTCACACTTGAAACTGCCCAACATTTTTCCCACCTCTGGGAAGAATGATAAGGAAAGTGGGAAAAGAAATGAAACGCAAGAAAGTAATTTACATAACCCGGCATCTAGGAAATGACACATGGAATCTTATTAAAAAGGAGAGGTGATGCACTTCACTATCTTGATTATACATATAATTATTTGGTTATTTTCCTTGGGGAAAATGTACAGAACAATCACTTGTAAATACAATACAGGAAAAGGGGAGACAAGTAAATTACTTCAAATCCTATGCTGAAGACCGGATGAAGAGAAAGAATAAATATTGATGCCAGGAGAAGCCTCGATTACATCTCTTAAGCCTCATTACTTTGCTCTTTCTTTTCCTGTTAAAGATATACCCATTTACCAAGCTAAGGAACATGTTGGAGAATTTTGAGTTAAAACAAATTACAATCAATCTTCCCACTTTTCATTTTGTATAAGTGCAGATTTTGGTGATTGGTACTGTCATCAAGATCAATGATACCAGTCTTGTGGAATGGGATATTTCCCTACTTTGTGACATTAAGCATCAAACATTCCCTGGTTAACTACAGAATATGCTGCATGTTAAGTAAAGTTCTGTCTTAACAACTAACCCCAACTCCTCAACTTTGGATCAAATGAGACAATTTTAGCTCACATACTAACCAGCCTGTGGCCTCACCTGCCATTAGCCACCAAGCCTACTCATACACTTTTCAATTATGTTCTCACTTTCTTTTTTGAATGGCTCGAATAGGTTATTTCAAAGTTGGTAAGATTACAACCCATTAAAGAGATAACCTGAAGCCTAGGCCAGTCATAGATAGGTGTAGACCTCTTAATTTCTCTTGACTTTACTTTGACTTCAAATTTGCTGTGCTTGTGGAGAAATGGCTCAGAAAACAGAAGCCAGCAATGAAACAGTGATTGGGAGCAAGTGGTCATTTTTACTCCACCCCTTGTGTCAGAGGTGTTTACCATATGAAAAGAAGCTGCTTCACAAATCAGATGGCAACAAATGTAAATAATGATCCCCGAGTACGGCCCTAGGTCAGAATATAAATCAGGTATTAAACTATGGGTAGTTCCACAACAACAGTCCATGTTCTGGACTGAGACTACTAGAAAACTTTCTGCAATATTGATAAAATGGATTTGTAGTCAAGAAAAGGACAGTGCACTATTTGCATTTATATAGCATCTTTAAGACAGTACAATAAAATGTTGCAAGACACTAGTGTCTCACCCAGCTTGGCTCTCTTTCTCCCGGTATAAATTTCAAACAAAATACTCGTGTCTTTGCGATGTTAAACTAACTTACAAGTAGTTGCTTTCCATCTTCATTTAGGAGCACTGTTTCAAGGGTCTGCTGAATGTATACACCTTCACTGAGATCGTCAAGGAATCTGAAGCAATCCATCAGAAAAGTAGAATTCAACGTTAGTTACAAATTTAACTCAAGAACTAAAGCTGAGTCAGCCAGTGCGTGGACTTCGTTCTTCATAATGCATTCACAGCTGCATCAGTTTGGTCAACACGCTGCATGAAAACTTTTAGCAAACATAGACTTGTGCAGCATCATACATATGGATCACACAAAATTAGAATTTGAAGAAAAGGGAAACTTGTCATGCACATGACAGGATTTTAATGCTGCTCTTTTAATGCAATTGACTTCTTTACAGTTAATTTTCAAACAGGAAAACAAAATTCCTTTCACCTCCCAACGTTTCGAATTAATCTGGGTATCCAAAGATTACCCACCAAGTAAGAGGCTGAAATTCAACTCTGTAAATGCAGGTATTAATAATGCAGACGTGTACATTTTCTTTTACCTGTTCAGATCAAATATGTATTTGTGAACACTTTCAAAGGCAAGGTAGAATCTTGTCAATATTTCAATGTGATTTTCACGAAATTCTTCATCTAGATCCTGAAGCTCTGGTTTAGAATCCAACTTGCTTTCATAGTATTCCGGACCCTAAAATGAGATCCATTTTATTAAGATAGCAGAGTCTTTCCTTAAAAAGATTTTTCTTATGCTCACCAAGAGGAAACTAATTGTGATTCAATAATTCAATCAATCAGTTATCAGAATATAACGGCAACCCAAGATGGATTTACCCTGATTTTTCCTTCATTCCAATGTTGCTAGCCTTTCCCCAAAGCTACTTCCAAGGTGGGAGACAGGCATCCCATTAGGCAAAATAAGTTTGAGCACCAGTTCATATATAGTCCTAGATTTTGTGGTGATAAGGACAGCATTAGCCGTCATTACTCCAGCAAAAATAACAGCAACTTTGGGAGTCTGCACATGCTGGAGAGACAGGGATTAATCAAGAACAGTCAGCATGGTTTTGTTAAGGGGACGTCAAGTCTGACCAATTTGATTGAATTTTTGGAAGAGGTGACCAGGTGTGTAGATGAGGGCAATGCATTTGATGTAGTCTACTTGGAATTTCAGCAAGGCTTTTGATAAGGTCCCACATGGGAGACTGATAACGAAGGTAAGAGCCCATGGGATCCAGGGCAATTTGGCAAATTGGATCCAGAATTGGGTGAGTGGCAGGAAGTAGAGGGTGATGGTCGAGGGGTGTTTTTGTGACTGGATGCCTGCATCCAGTGGGGTTCCACAGGGATCGGCGTAGGGTCCCTTTGCTTTTTGCGGTATATATAAATGACTTAGACTTGAATGTAGGGTTGATCAGTAAGTTCGCGGATGACACGAAAATTGGTGGGGTGGTAAATAGTGAGGAGGATAGCTTTAGATTACAGGAGGATATAGACGGACTGGTCAGATGGGCTGATCAGTGGCAAATGGAATTTAATTTTGATAAGTGTGAGGTGATGCATTTGGGCAGGACAAACAAGGCATGGGAATTCACGATGAATGGTAGGGCCCTGGGAAGTGCCGAGGATCAGAGGGACCTTGGTGTGCATGTCCACCGGTCCCTTAAGGTAGCGGGACAGGTAGATAAGGTGGTTAAGAAGGCATATGGGATACTTGCCTTTATTAGCCGAGGCATAGAATATAAGAGCAGGGAGATTATGCTGGAACTGTATAAAACGCTGGTTGGACCACAGCTAGAATATTGCGTGCAATTCTGGAATCCACATTATAGGAAGGATGTGATTGTACTTGAGAGAGTGCAGAGGGGATTTACCAGGATGTTGCCTGGGCTGGAGAGTTTTAGTTATGAAAAGGGATTGGATAGACTGGGGCTATTTTGCATAGAGCAGAGAAGATTGAGGGGGGACATGATTGAGGCGTATAAAATTATGAGGGGCACAGATAGGGTAGACAGGAAGGAACTTTTCCCCATGGTGGAGGGATCAATAACCAGGGGTCATAGATTTAAGATAAGGGGCAGGAGGTTTAGAGGGGATGTGAGAGAGAACTTTTTCACCCAGAGGGTGGTGGGAATCTGGAACTCACTGCCTGAAAGGGTGTTAGAGGCAGAAACCCTCATAACATTTAAGAAGTATTTGGATGTGCACTTGCAATGACATAGTGTACAAGGCTATGGGCCTAGTGCTGGAAAATAGAATTAAAATAGTTAGGTACTTGTTTGACTGGAACAGACTCAATGGGCCGAAGGGCCGTTTTCTGTGCTGTAGATCTCTATGACTCTATGCTCAGAATAACGTAGAAATCCAAATGTTGCTGTCAATGATTCTGCGCATGCTGTATTGCAACCCCTAAGCAATCAGTGAATTGATAAAAACTTTCACTTTTATACTGCTGGTCTCACTGTAATACACTTGAAACTGTTTTTTTTTAAATTGCATACTAACTTCATAATTATGTAAATACCCTCACTAGCCCTGGAAAGGAATGTCAAAATTTGATATTATGATAAAAGTATTCACATAATAATTAGAAAAAGCCTACAATAATTTAGCTTTCTTCCCGATCCAATCAAAATCGTTTATTTAGCCATCTGAAGACTGCAAAATCCCAACCACTGTTTTACTTGAGATATCTGGTGGTCGTGAAAAGCACCATGTAAATGCAAGTCTCTCTTTTTTTAAAATTAACTAATAACTTGGCTGTGGCATCGCCCACAGATCATTATGGAGCATGGTTCTTTTTAATATACAAGGCAGCAACTGAGCGAGGAGACATTAGCAAAGAAAATACTTGCATTGATATCATGCTTTTCACAACAACATGCCCCAAACACGCATGTAAAAGATTCCATGGCACTATTTTGAAATGGAGCAGGGGAGTTCTGGTCAATATTCATCCCTCAACCAACATAGCTAAAACAATGACCTGGTCATTGCTGTTTGTGGGATCTTACTGTGCACAAACTGGCTGCAATGTTTCTGACATGACAACAGTGTTGAAACTTCGCAAGCACGTCGTTGGCTGTAAAGCACTCTGAGGTGTCCGGGGGGGGGGGGGTGGGGGGGTGTCGTGAAAGGCGCTATATAAATGCAAGTCATCGGTTCTTTTGAAAAGCTGAATGGGAAACCGTGGTGCGGTCATGGGAAAAGCACAACCAAAAAAATGGGTGACAAGAGGAAGTAAAGTTTGTGGGCAGGAAATGCACGAAGATTCTTTTTTTTAAAAACACTGGGGCCCTCAATATAACAACAAATTCAAAAATATTTTTCAATGGCGACAGCTCAATGCTTATTCTGCTCTTTTCTTCATTGTTCTTTACATTTTAATGCCCGTCCAGTGGATGTATCATTGCTGCAGGGGGGGGGTAACTCATGCAATGGTGACCTGGGGTGGGGTCAATGAGGGTCTCATGAAATTAGAAAGCCTGATAAAGGAGGTTTAACTGTGCAAAGTGTTAAATGTGTTGCATTAATTAATACCTGTGGGCGAACATACACAGAAGGGAGAGCGGGGTCAGGGGGACCTTTAATCCGGTTCTGCTGCAGCATTTGTTACATGTCCAAGGGGTGCAGACCCCCGCCCCCCACCCCCACCCCCACAAACAGCGCTCACCTTGAAGTAGCTGAAGTCACAGATGATGTCTCCATACTTGTGTTGCTCGGCCTTGTCTCGGAGCCGGTAAACGCTGGGGACGAACTCGGACAGTCTCAAAAGTTCTGCAATGATGGCGTTACCGCGGGACACGATCCTGAGGATTGCCTGGCCGCACAGGTTATTCTCCGCCAGGAAGTCCACCATGGCTGGGCTGGGCAGGGCTGGGCTGGGCAGGGAGCGGGGGGCAGCAGCTACCGACCAGCCCCCCCCTGTGCACCAAAGGGAGAGAGTCCCGAGAGCCGCTGGATCTATCGCGCCGACCCGTCTGCATTGCTCCAGCAAGGGGCGCCCGCCCTTCAAACCTGCCGCTCCCCGGGAGCCCGGAGCCCGGTCAGTCCTCAGCGCTGTGGCCCCCCCGGCATCTTCCACTCAGGACCAGGGCCAGGGCAGGAATTCCTCAGCGCTCAGCACACTAAGGGGCTCAGGCCAGCTCTTCCATGTTGATCATATGATTTCCTGCCTGTCAGCCCAGCTTGTGACCGCCAGGCGCATTACAGTCAGGCTCAGCACAGCAGCCAAGTCCTGCCTGCCTCTGGCTTGCCTTTTCCCAAACCCCACTGTCATCAACACCCCCCCCCCCCCCCCCCCCCCCCCCCCCCTCCCCCCCTCCCCCCCTCTCCTCCCCCCCTCTCCTCCCCCCCCTCTCCTCCCCCCCTCCCCCTCCCTCTCCTCCCCCCCTCCCCCTCCCTCTCCTCCCCCCCCCTCTCTCCCCCCCCTCCCCCTCCCTCTCCTCCCCCCCTCCCCCTCCCTCTCCTCCCCCCCTCCCCCTCCCTCTCCTCCCCCCCTCCCCCTCCCCTCCTCCCCCCTCCCCCCCCTCTCCTCCCCCCTCCCCCTCCCTCTCCTCCCCCCCCTCCCCCTCCCTCTCCTCCCCCCCTCCCCCTCCCTCTCCCTCCCCCCCTCCCCCTCCCCCTCCCCCTCTCCCCCCCTCCCCCTCCCTCTCTCCTCCCCTCCTCTCCCCCCCCTCTCCTCTTCCCCCCCCCCTCTCCTCTTCCCCCCCCCCTCTCCTCTTCCCCCCCCCCTCTCCTCTTCCCCCCCCCTCTCCTCTTCCCCCCCCCTCTCCTCTTCCCCCCCCCTCTCCTCTTCCCCCCCCTCTCCTCTTCCCCCCCCCTCTCCTCTTCCCCCCCCCCTCTCCTCTTCCCCCCCCCTCTCCTCTTCCCCCCCCCTCTCCTCTTCCCCCCCCCCTCTCCTCTTCCCCCCCCCTCTCCTCTTCCCCCCCCCTCTCCTCTTTCCCCCCCCTCTCCTCTTCCCCCCCCTCTCCTCTTCCCCCCCCCTCTCCCTCTTCCCCCCCCCTCTCCTCTTCCCCCCCCCTCTCCTCTTCCCCCCCCCTCTCCTCTTCCCCCCCTCTCCTCTTCCCCCCCCCTCTCCTCTTCCCCCCCCTCTCCTCTTCCCCCCCCTCTCCTCTTCCCCCCCCCTCTCCTCTTCCCCCCCCCTCTCCTCTTCCCCCCCCTCTCCTCTTCCCCCCCCCTCTCCTCTTCCCCCCCCTCTCCTCTTCCCCCCCCCTCTCCTCTCCCCCCCCCTCTCCTCTTCCCCCCCCCTCTCCTCTTCCCCCCCCCTCTTCCCTCTTCCCCCCCCTCTCCTCTTCCCCCCCCCTCTCCTCTTCCCCCCCCCTCTCCTCTTCCCCCCCCCTCTCCTCTTCCCCCCCCTCTCCTCTTCCCCCCCCTCTCCTCTTCACCCCCCCTCTCTTCCTCCCCCCCCTCTCTTCCTCCCCCCGCCTCCCCCTCTCCTCCCCCCGCCTCCCCTCTCCCTCCCCCCGCCTCCCCCTCTCCTCCCCCCGCCTCCCCCTCTCCTCCCCCCCCTCCCCCTCTCCTCCCCTCCCCCTCCCCCTCTCCTCCCCTCCCCCTCCCCCTCTCCTCCCCTCCCCCTCTCCTCCCCTCCCCTCTCCTCCCCTCCCCTCCCCTTCCCCTTCCCTCCTCCCCTCCCCTTCCCTTCCCCCCTCCCCTTCCCTTCCCCCCTCCCCTTCCCTTCCCCCTCCCCTTCCCTTCCCCCCTCCCCTTCCCTTCCCCCCTCCCCTCCCCTTCCCTTCCCCCCTCCCCTCCCCTCCCCTTCCCTCCCCCCCTCCCCTCCGCTTCCCTCCCCCCCTCCCCTCTGCTTCCCTCCCCCCCTCCCCTCTGCTTCCCTCCCCCCCTCCCCTCTGCTTCCCTCCCCCCCCTCCCCTCTGCTTCCCTCCCCCCCTCCCCTTCCCTCCCCCTCCTCCCCTTCCCTCCCCTTCTGTTTATGCAATAGGGGCACAACTCATAAAAAGAAACCTGAACCCACCCCCCCTCTCTCTCCTCTCCCCCCTCTCCCTTCTCCCCCAGGGTTTCCAGAATGAACTTACTCCTTTGCGAGTGTTTTATTTATTTTGAAAAACATACCCAATCCAAGCTGTGTTTTTTTTTTCTCTCTGAAACGAAGACCCCACTGGCAGCTCAACCGTGTCTTGAATTTTATTGAGTTCAAGATACTACGCCCCCAAGGGTGCGGATTTGCCGCGCTCGCTGGCCTCGGGCGCGCACGGTGGCGCGATGTGGGCAAGAAGGCCAAGGATCATTTCCACGGCGTCGCGAAACCAGCTGGCGGTCGTCCGCACTGCCCGTCGGCGGCGGGGCCACGTTTCCCACCATCAGGAACCTCATTGTAAGACATCTGCATAAGCCCTGCTCTTCTGAATCATCCCCACCCACCCCCCCACCCCCCCTACGCTGGATCATCCGAGCATCATGCCAACGTGTTTCCCAACAGCATATATAAGGCGCACACTTGGCGGGCTGCACTACGATGGGAACTTGGAGGTGAGTGCACAGTAACGTTGAGCGGCGCTCGCCAAGGTCACTTGTTGGGACTTCAAGGTTGAGGCGCTGCTCATTCAGGCGAGGGCACAGGCAAGCCGCTCTTTCCCAGCTGGCTGACAGTGCGGTGCTGGGGCAAGGGCTGCCCTGAGGTTGAGGCGACTTGGCGGGGGTGGGGGGGCGGGTAGCAAGGGCTGCACTGCGTTTGATGGTGGTGCAGAAGCACATGAGGGGTGGGGCTGAGGGAAGCGGCCACGCATTAGGGAAATCTTGTATAAAGTGACCATCCCTCCGCAGCTGAGACAGTTCGGATGCAGCTACGTTGAGATGCTTGGAGTCGGGCCTCTAGATTATCTGCCAATTCAAGCAATGCCACCAAGTGCTCCTGAACTTTTCACCCCTTGGACACAGACTGCAAACTAATGAGCGTTTTAGTGGACTGTAGAACAGTTGGATGACTGGGCACATTGTACAATCTCCTTGCTAAAGCTGGGCCATGGAGCAGTCACTGGTGGAGGTTCTCTCAGCCCCTTGTAATGTCATCATCCCAGTTTAGACCAGTCTTCCCCATGGTTCAAGCTAACTGTGCAGCCTTGCAGTGCAGGTTAGGAGAATGCCTGTGCCTGAGCTGAGAGCACAGATGCAGTCCAATGGGCAAAGCTGCTGCCAATCAGTCAGGTGGAGTGGGGAGGAGGTGGGTGGGGTTTCGGGCAGCCATGCAGCGCACTAATCTCTGGCCATCCAAGTGGTGGCCAGCACTCTCCGCGATGCATTAAGGGGCCTTCACACTTGACCAAGAGAGGTTCTTAGTACACCCAAGCTAACCCACGCATCTCTCTTTCATGCTGCAGAAGGAGTACATCAGGAGCATGGAGCCTGGTGACCTAGCTGTATGCCTCGTGGCATATAGAGATTGGAGATGAAGGAGAAGAGAGCAACTGAGGCGCCTGGCTGGGCAGAGGGAGGAGCAGCACCCTCAGGAAGAAGGGATGGCTGGGGCTCCTGCTCATGCCACTGAAAAGCCACAGCGAGCCGTCACTGTTTGGCACCTAACTAGACCCAGAGTCTATAGGCCTTTCACTCCTGTAGATGACCGAGAACCAGTGTTGCCGAAGACAGTGCATGTCTAGGGAACTGGTCGGTCACATCTGCCACTGCTGCAGGATTTGGCGCCACAGGGACATGGAGGGCATCCACTGCCAGTGCCTGTGAAAGTGACCGTGGCGCTCAATTTTTACGCCAGTGGCTCTTTTCAGGACTCCACAGGTGACCTCTGTGGGTTCTCACAAGCCTCCACCCACAAATGGATCCATGAGGTCATGGACACCATCTTCGCAAAGGCACACAACTTTGTGCATTTTGCCCGGGACCAGGAAAGCCAGGATGCAAGAGCGATTGGATTTGCCCAGATCTCGTGTTTCCCACAGGTGCAGCGTGACATCAACTGCACTCACGTGACGCTCAGATCTCCATTGCTACAAGCGGTTAATTATGTCAACCGCAAGGGCTTCCATTCGCTGAATGTTCAGCTGTTGTGCGACCATCCCAAACATATCCTGTAGCTCTGCACATGGTTTTCAGGGAGTGTCAATGACTCCTATATTCTGTCGGCCACAGATCCCTGATGTCTTCCAGGGTCCGCAGATGCTGCAGGGATGGTTTCTCAGGGACAAGAGCTACCCGCAGAGGACGTGGCTGATAACACCCATGCGGAGGCCTCAGACTGCAATAGAGTGAAGGTATAATGAGGCTCATGCTGCAATTCACACCTTGGTGGAGGAAACCATCGGGATGCTGAAAATGAGGTTCTGGTGCCTGGACCAGTCTGGTGGAGCCCTGCAATACAGTCCACAGAGGGTGTCACGTATCGTTGTCATCTGCTGCACCCTTTACAACCTGGCGCTGCAACCGGGAGAGGAGCTGGCTGAGGAGGAGATGATGGAGGAGATATAGGTCTCCTCCAATGAGGAGGACGTCGGAGGGGATGAGGGTGAGGAGGTCCTCGAAAGCGACAATAATGGCAATGAGGCCATCGCACTGGCCCAATGAGGCAGGCATGCTCGGGAGGCCCTCATAGCTGCTAGATTTGTGGAGGATGATGGCAACTTGCAGTGAGGAGACACCATAGATCCTCACATTGCATCTGTGAACGTTTGACTCCAGTCTGGTTGATGGCAGTGCACATACCCTCTGTAATAAGGCTCCTGTCATGGAGACACAGTGGAGGCCCTAATAGTCGCTTGATTCCAGGAGGATGATGATGACATGCAGTCAGGACATTCCATAAATCTTCACATGGCCACACAGGAGTCAGACATTCTCAGAGGCTGAGGGCAGCTCGCTTTGCACTCTGTGATCAGGGTCATACCATGGAAATGCACCCGTAAAATTTTAAAAGCATCTGATCCTTGGTCAGCCTTCAGCACCTGAGCCCTTCAGGAGCACAGTGTCACTGGTCACAGATGCTGACGAGATGGGGGCCAGCCCCTCCTTAAAGGAATCATTGATGTGTCCAGGGAGTGTGAGGCCGGACTATTACTTTGGTCTGAAGGCTGCACAAAGCACAGGGAAGAGGCCCTGGAATGAGAGACCTGCCTTTATCTTATGCAGGAACCAAGGTTTCACATCTGTGTGTCACGTACAGTGCTCATCAGAACGAGGAGCCATAGGCAGGGAGACATTCATGGGAGTTTATTTACAGCAGTGAACATTATGTACAAGTGATTAACATCCGTGCCCAGGCTGTGCAACTACAGCTTCTTAACTTTCCTAACCCTGTCTTGATGCTCCCCAGACATCCACAGCAGAGGTGGAGGCAGCCTGCTGACTGCTACGCCCTGTCTGTGATGACCTTGACAGGCGTCCTCTGAGATTTGGAGGGCCCCGGCCTACTTTTGGGGTCCTGCTGTGAGGCAGTGGCACCCTCCTCAGCCTGTGGAGCTGGAGCTGTTGGGGTCACAGGAGGATGGGATTCAGATGGGCCGGACACTCCCTGAATCACCTGGATGGATGGCCCCGAGGTGTGCC
The DNA here is from genome assembly GCF_964194155.1 of Cetorhinus maximus. Classification (NCBI taxonomy): domain Eukaryota; kingdom Metazoa; phylum Chordata; class Chondrichthyes; order Lamniformes; family Cetorhinidae; genus Cetorhinus; species Cetorhinus maximus. The sequence continues at coordinate 14,379,124 of NC_135882.1, read as the reverse complement.
CTGCTGATCCTCCTCTTTATGTGTGCCCGAAGGCCATTAGCAGACTCCTTGAGGAGGAGGGGTAGCTGGAGTGAGATCGAGCTGCCAGGCACCCCTCTTACTTACATACTGTTGGAGGCCAACTATGGCGTCAACAATGGAGTTTAGCCCGCACAGCAGTGCAGGACTAATGTCCAGGACCAAAGTCTCCATGGTGGCCGCCATCCTACCAGTATTGACTGCCAGTGTTGTCACCTCAGCCTGAAGGCAGTTGGACTCCTCCATCGTGTCTTACAAACTGAGTGCAGCGAACATCCCTTCCTGATGTTCCCAAGCTTCCCTTTGCAGCTCCAGCAACTGTGACATGACCGAGTCCAGAGGCTCATCACCTGACTTGGGCACAGCAAATTTACGGCCTCCAGCAGTCCTCTGAGTGTCAGAGACCTGGGAAGTTCCTGCCGTGGAACAGGCAAGTGATGTGCTCACCAGATTGTGATCCTGAGGCTGTTCTAAAACTAGGTCTCACCGAGGTGTGTGTCTCTGCGCTGGTGGAGGGTGTGGGTGAGCGCTGTGACAGGTCTTCAATGAAGGTGCCTTCAGATTTCTCTTCAGAGGTTTCTTTGGGGCTTGATTGGAGGCACTGGGTTGTGGACTCTGTCAGCTGTTTCCCAGATGTGCCTGCGAGAGCAAGGAGAGATAATTAGTGCATAGCAGGGGACTGCGGAACAGGGGAACTCAATCACAGTGTTGTTGTCTGATGGATGTTGCACTGCTGGATCCTCACTTGTTTGAGCACCGCCGACCTCACCATCAGCACAGGAACGGTCCAGATCATCGCCGGTCAGCTGGATGGCTCTGTTTTCAAAGTCCATGAGGGCCTTGATTTCAGGCATTCCTGCACCAATTTGTGACCGCTCCTTGTTGTATGCTAGCTTGTCCTGCATGACTAGAGATGGAGAGAGTATAAGCAGGATGCCTGCCAGGCCAGATGATTAGTATGCCTGGGATGTGTGGGTGGTGAGTGGTGCCATGGACAGGATGAGGACAATGAAGGTGTGTGTGAGAGAGTGAGTGATGATGTCCCTTGAACTGGCAGTGAGTGAGATCCCTGTGAATGTGTGATAGGTCTGAGAGTGTGTGAGTTGAGAGTGATGAGAAGAGTGACTTACCCTGGCGGAATGGAGGAGATCATTCATCCTCTTGCGGCAATGGGTGGCTGCCCTCTTTTGCAGGGCGTTGGCGCTGACCGCCGCTGCCACCGCCTCCCATGCTGCATTAGTGATGTTGCTGCCCCTCCTGCGGCGAGAGCAGGGGCAGAGGACATCACCGCGGACCTCCACTGCATCCAACAGGCGCTCAAGGGACGCATCATTAAACCTGGTTGGCTGTGGGGGACTGCAGTCTTCTTGCCTTTCGGGGCCTTGTCTTCTTTACAGCAGTGCTCGCCTGGAAGCACTGAGAGGTGTTTGTGCAGCTGCACTTTAACTGTGGCACCTGGCGTGATGAAGCGGCAACACGATGGCGTGGCGGGCGAATGAGAGACCATCCGCCATCGAAACAGCGTGTTTCCCGGGAATGCATTATTAATGAGGAGGGCTCGGGGTGATAGTTAAGTTCTAAGTGCATCCAACACTTCTTCAATTGGGTTGATAGAAAAGAAATGGGAGGAAGCTCGTATAGAGCATGAACAACAGCATAGACCAATGGAGCAAAATGGCCATTTCTGTGATGTAGACAGGATGTAACTCTGGAGTCCCAGGCATCTTGAATGGCAAATCACTGGAGACAACAACAACTTACATTTATTTAGCACCTTTACAGTAAGCAATGTATCAAGGCCCTTCCAGAGGAGCATTATAAAACAATATGTCACACCGAGTCATAAGAGGAGACATTCAGTCAGATGACCAAATGTTTGGTCAAAGTGTCTTAAGGGAGGAAAGTGAGGTAGAGAGGCGGAGTGCTATAGGAAAGGAATTCCAAAACTTAGGGCCTAGGCAATTGAAGGCACGGCCACCTATGGTGGAACGATTAAAATCAGGAATGATCAAGAGGCCAGGATCAGATGAGCGCAGAAATCTTGGAGGGTTCTGCGGATGGAGAAAATTACAGAGATAGGGAGGGACAAGGCCATGGAGGGATTCAAAAACTAGGATGGGAATTTTTAAATCAAGATTTCGGATTTTGTTCGTGGGATGTGGGCGTCGGTGGCTAGGCCAGCGTTTATTGCCCATCCCTACTTGCCCTTGTTCAGAGGGCATTTAAGAGTCAACCACATGGCTATGGGTCTGGAGTCACATGTAGGGCAGACCAGGTAAGGACAGCAGATTTCCCTCCCTAAAGGACATTAGTGAACCAGATGGGCTTTTACAACAATCGGCAATGGTTTCCTGGTCATCAGACTTTTAATTCCAGATTTTTAAAGAATTCAAATTTCACTATCTGCTGTGGTGGGCCTTGAACCCCGGTCCCCAGAGCATCACTCTGGGTCTAGTCCAGCAGCAAATTACTATGCCCTCACCTCTCCCATAATGAATGGGAGCCAATGTAGGCTGGTGAGCACAAGGGTGATAAATGAACGGGGCTTGGTGCAACTTAAGGCATGGGCTGCAGAATGTTGGATGACCTCAAGTTTACAGAGGATAGAATATGGGAGACCAGCCAGGACTTCATTAGAATAGTCAAGTCTACAGGTAACAAAAGCACAAATGAGGGTTTCAGCAGCAGATGAGTTGAGGCAGGGACAAGTCAGGTGATGTTATGGAGGTGCAAATAGGCAGGCTTAGTGATAGCAAGAACATGAGGTTGGAAGCTCATCTTGAGGGCAAATATGATATCTGAATATTAAAGGAAAGGGAGTCCTTAGAGTTAGGTACACCAGCAAATTGATTGTTGGCATCTCAACAACTCACCGAGGCTCTTCCGAGAGCACCTTCCAAATCCATGACCTTTGCCACCTAGATGAACAAGGGAAGAAGGTGCGTGGGAACACCACCACCTGCAAGTTCTACTCCAAGTCGCACATCATCCTGACTTGGAACTACATGGCCATTCCTTCACTGTCGCTGGGTCAAAATTCTGGAACTCCCTAACAGCACTGTGGGTGTTCCTATACACAGACTGCAGCGGTTCAAGAAGGCAACACACCACCATCTTCTCAAGGGCAATTAGGGATGGGCAATAAATGTTGGCCTAGCCTGCAACATCCACATCCCATGAACGAATATAAAAAAATCTGTATGTTTCAGTGCCATTGAAGTCACCTCCTACTGGTTTGGAACTCTCGCTCTCCAGAACTTTGTCATAACCACAGTAAGAGTAATGAAGGTACCTGTTTATCTCCCTGACTTTGCCTTTTCTGTCCTGAAGCCATTAACAGTTGCTGGGGTAGCCAGCAACAGGCCACCTGTGCCTCGCCCAAGTGGCTATCCTTTATATGTGAGATTAGACAGTGATCTCGGCCAAACAACCAATAACAGAGACACTGTCGCCCAACCTTGTTCTCACCCAATGTCCAGGGATCACTGGATAATGATCAGAAGCAGGAATCCCAGGATGATATTTCCCCTCTCCAAATCAAAGGTGCTGAGCACCCAACTGACACTAACTAAATTAGCACACTTAGAGCTAGACTGGGTGCTGTCTTTGCACATTAGGATATCAGGAGAGTTTAGACTCTTTAAATTGTCTTCCAGTTTTATATATATCTCCATCAAAGGATCCTTGAAAATTCTGAACATTGATATACCATGCTCCTTTGATAATCACTTTGTGACATCAGTGCAAAAAGTAATTACACATTATGCAAATACTGGGTGTTTTCTGAGGAAAAATTGACATTGATCCAGAAAATGTTTTCCTTTAGAACACTTCAATGAAAGCAAAAACCGTGATTAAAAACAATAAAGTCATTTAATTTGAAAGTCCCAAGCAGTATGAGAGTAAGTTGAAGTTTGAACAAATGAGTCAGACCATGTTCCTACATTAATTACCTATGCCATCCAGAACAAAGCAGCCCGCTTGATTGGCACCACATCTATAAACATTCACTCCCTCCATCACCAACGATAGTGTACCATCTACAAGATGCACTGCAGGAACTCACCAGGACTCCTTGGACAGCACCTTCCAAACCCACGACTGCTACCATCTAGAAGAACAAGGGCAGCAGATAGATGGAGACACCGCCACCTGGAAGTTCCCCTCCAAGCCACTCACCATCCTGACTTGGAAATATATCGCCGCTCCTTCACTGTCAGTGGGTCAAAATCTTAAAACTCCCTCCCGTCCAGCACTGTGGGTGTACCTACACCACAGGGACTGCAGCGGTTGAAGTTGTCAGCTCACCACCACCTTCTCAAGGGCAACTAGGGATGGGCAATAAATGTTGGCCATACCAGTGACACCCACATCCCATGACCGAATAGAAAAAAAAAGGCCCTTCAGGAGGATGAACAACAGCAAGAGCCCAGTGAGTAGTTTCCTTCATTGTGCCACGGATATTATTTTTTGGAAAGACATTGGGCTGAATTTTAATCTGCAGGGCGATGTGTTTGGGAGTGGGTGAAATTGAAAGAGCTTAGGGAAGTTCTCTCCAATCCAATTTCGCATTTCACTCCAGTGCATTAGGCTGCATGTGTGCAACCCCCTCAGGATTTCCAGTTAACATACATTGATTGTTCAATTAAACGTGACCTGATCAAGGTGTACAAGATTACGAGGGGCATGGACAGGGTGGATTGGGAGCAGCTATTCCCCTTAGTTGAAGGGTCAGTCACAAGGGGACATAAGTTCAAGGTGAGGGGCAGGAGGTTTAGGGGGGATGTGAGGAAAAACTTTTTTACCCAGAGGGTGGTGACAGTCTAGAATGCGCTGCCTGAGAGGGTGGTGGAGGCGGGTTGCCTCATATCCTTTAAAAAGTACCTGGATGAGCACTTGGCATGTCATAACATTCCAGGCTATGGGCCTAGTGCTGGTAAATGGGATTAGATGGGTAGATCAGGTCTTTCTCACATGTCGGTGCAGACTCGATGGGCCAAAGGGCCTCTTCTGCACTGTGTGATTCTGTGAAAATGATATTTCAACACAATTTTCAGTCTAACATTGGTTTCCCGGGCTTCCTGAAACCCGCTGGTGAATCCCAGGCGAGTACAAGGAGGCAATTGAGGGGGCTGAATCAATCTCAGGCAAATATGCTCATAAATTCTCAGTACTCACAGCTGCTTTCTTAGTTGCAGTGGGAAAGGGTTTGTTCACAGTACCTTCACTAAGAGATCATTTTCTACACTTTGGAGGCTTGCTCTATCATAGCTGGATGTGTGTGACATAAGCTGCCTTAGGTTGGATTTCAGAAGAGGACCATGGTGACCAGCAACAGCAGGAGCAGCAGCATCAGCCTGCTGGTCACAGACCTGTAGATGCACAGGAGAGTGGGGAACAGCAGAGAGGTGCAGCTCATGAAACACAGGGGTTACGAGCAAAGGCTCAGTTTCCTTGACATGTCTGAACACCAATGTCCCAGGAGTCTCAGGATGTCACATCAGATGGCGCCAGACATCCCCAGCCCCCGAGAAGAAGACATGCTGCCTCCTGCACCTGGTAGCCATGCTTGATCGGTCGCTGCCAAAGCCACTATGTGCCTCAATGTTTTTGCCTCAGGATCCTTCCAGGGCTCTGCTGCAGGCATTTCCAGGATCTCCCAGTCTTGCATAAGGGATATTTACTGCAAACTTAGCTAGTGACACCCATCAGAATTCCGACCACGGAAGCCACAAATGCATAAGACATGCGCTGGCGGGTTGTTTGTCAGAGTCAACAATTATGTCAACTGTGCTGATGTCAGTCAGAGTGAATGGGCACTCGGTTTTGCAGTTCTGGCTGGTTTCCCTCAGGCGCAGGGCACCACCAATGGCATGTAGATGACAATCCAGGCATCCCAGAACAACCAGGAACATTTGTCAACAGCAAGGGCTTCCATTCTATCAATGTGCAGTTGGTGTGTAACCACAAAAATATCTGAATGTAGGTTTTGGCAAGATTCCCAGGTTGGGTTGCTGCCACGATGGTTTCATTCTGCAACATTCCCAAGATCCCTGATCTTTTTGGGCCCAGAAGCAGACTTAAGGGGTGACTGCTAGGTGACAAGGGATATTTACTGCAAACTTAGCTTGTGACACCCATCAGAAACCCGACCACGGAAGCCCAAGAGTACAATATGATTGCCATACACAAACAGATATGTTTTTGAACAAGTCATTGGCAGAAGGTTTCAGGTGCTTCAACTGACCTGGAGGCAACTTTCAACATGAATCTTTCCAAGGTCTGAGAATGGTCATTGTTTGCCATGCTTTGGACAACATTGCACAGCAGGGTAAAGAGGAGCAAAGTGCAGATTCTTCTCAGGTTATTCGAAGGAGAGGTAGAAGAAGAGGAGGCGGGTGATGAGGACAATGCACCCTCAGCTGTTTACGTTGCTGCCTGGATGCTGGGGATGTCCTTAATAATGCAAGTTTCACTTAGGTTGCACCAGTGGATCCATGTCACCAGAAAATGCAATGGCCACTCTTCCAGCTTTGAACGTCTCGTGCCATTGATGCAAAGCAGGTAAGGAACCAACCACCCTCCTGAACATGTCTTCATTCTGCTGCACACTGGAAGGCCCTGTGGGAGATAAAAGACATGCACTAGTCCTGATGAGGTAAGAATATTACGAGTTATCATTATGAAGATTTCACTTGTTTTTGAAACCAAGTCAACATGACCTAGTGCGATTAGACATGTGGGTGCCTTTAATTTAACAGTGTCACCAAGTAGCCGGGAGTTTATTGTCTCCCCATATCGAATTGGCAGGGATCCTGAAACTCCACTTTCCCCCAGTGTTTCCTCCTCTGCGGTTGTGAGCCTTGTGATCTATGGAGGGCCCCCTCCAGCTCTCTGCATCTCCAAGGTGTTCTGTGATCTTTTCTGGAAGGAAAGGACAGAGCAATGAGTGAGTGTACTAGCATGTGTCCATCAAAAGGAAGGAGTGCATTTGGTGAGCGTAACTATGATGGAGAAGCATGACATTGCATAAGGATGAGTGTTATGATCACAGGAGATGTTAATTTCTGTGCAAACCAAATCCCAAAGGGAAATTTGGCTTACAGGCCATAACCTTTTTTTGTATTCTGAAAACAAGAAGAAAACATGCTGATCTCAGCAGCAAGCAGTCCAGTAACACTTTTGGGACTTAAAAAATTTAAGTAAAAGTTTTATTAACAAGAATAAAAGAAAACTTAAGCACACAAGATTAGAGTTGCACAGTTAAAATTAGTCTTACAAAACCTTCCCCCAAATTACTCCCTACTTGGTCAAGCCCACAAGCAAATACCTTCCAGGCAACACTCCCTTATAGATTTTTAACTATAAAAATCCAGTAAAATTACCCAAGGCAAACTGTTGTAGCTTTAATAAAGGTATACCGTGTGACCATTTAAACTCTCTCCCACTCTGCTGTGGAAATCCAAGACTTCAGAACGAGACTGCTTTTTGCGGCCAAAGACTTTTCTGGATTGACTGGATGGCTGATTCAAATTGTATCTTCTCCCAGCCTAGAGCTAACAGCTACCAACTCTAGCTCCTTAAGCTTTCCACAGTAACTCTAAAATACCTTTCCGCCTCCCCCCCCCGTTTCACCTCAGGTTCCATTGTTCTCACACCTCTTTGAAACTCAAATCCTTCCAAACATAAAATCTTTCATGTTTCTATTTTGTCTCTGCTTTTGAATCAATAAAATGTGATGTACCCTCTTCTGTTTACCTGTAGAACTCCTGCAAGATGTAATCATGTTTCTTGATACCCCTGACTTCCCTTTGATATTCAAATGAACTCTCAACTTATCTAAAAATGCAAATGTTAGATCCAACCTATTCACTTGTACTTCAACCCCCCCCATACTATCTTATTACAAATGCGCAAGCCTCTATCCTGTCATGCCTCAAACCCTCCAGAGATTCTGTTTTCTAATAACCTTCCCGCAGCTTAATTAAATCATTTACACACACACAGAACACAGCCTTCTTCACAGAATAACACAATATTCTCCAACAGTATTAAAAAAAAATCCATTCTCGCATGAGGATAAGTGGGAGTAGTGGATGGAAGATGGAGAAGTGAAGAAATGCCTAGATTGAAAGGGATGGGTGCGTCTGCAAGGTAATTGGTTGTGAGGAGTGATGACGTAGGCTTGACAAATCAGAGTGAATGGGTGGGGTGATGCACACATCAGGATGTAGATGAATGTATCATTGTTCTCACCCTTCCTCATCTAATTGGATCATTAAACATCTTCCTACACTGAATCCAGGAGGGTGGCACCACACTCCTGGCGCTGACCTCCTCCAAAATCTCCAAGCAGGCCTTCATGGTCTCCACTGCAGGCTTTGTCCTCTCATTGCTGGGGAACAGTATCTCTCTTCTACTTCACACAGGCCCCTGTAGCATATCCAGGGAGGCAGTAGTAAAATGTGGTGCAGCCTTTGCTTTCCTGGCCTCCATTCTGACACTTGCTTCTTCTTCTCAACTCCAAACTCTTTCCACTTGCTTCTTTGGATTGTCCCCTGGATCACATCATGTGGATCTTCATCATGTCCACTAATGCTGATTGGATAGGAAACCTGTAAATAAAATAATAATGAAGTGATTGAGTTCAAAAGCCACTAACAGATGCACAGAACATTTTCCCATGCACCATCAAACATGGCCACCACCCACTCCCAGCTTGTCACAAACTTAGGATAAGGGCCATCGTTTCTGCCATGTGTAATTCCATGATTTGAGCAGTATATAAGTACCGTTCATCATTTTATTTTATGTATTTGTAGTGCAACAACTCCAATTACTCTAAATATTTCCTATATATTTGTATTTATGTATAAAATTGGAACTGGTTTAGGAAATATTACCCCTCCATATTATTTTAGTTGTATTAATTATATTTCCACGTCAAGACCAATTATTAACATATGCACTATGTTTTTCTAAATATATTCATAGTTCCCTTCTGTCTCATTTGCATCATTTAAGAGAATGTGTACCGGCATAACCGACATAAACATGTGTAACATGATAAGAGATTGAAGAAAAAGGGAAGTCAGAAGAACAGGGGGAAATTTGTAATGCTAACCATATCTCACCATCTGTGCCTTGTGAATTATTCAGTCAGCCCACTTGTGAAGATAAAAGTAAAAATCCCTTACTCCCACAGTAAGGGATAAACCCCCTCTGTCATGAATTCTTACCGGTATATTTGATCCTATGTGGAGAGGGGTGGACTGGGCTTAGAAGAAATCGAGAACTTCCTGAGACTTCCCAAGAATTTTTGAAGGGTTTACTAGAAAAAGAGAGATGAAAGAGATTAAACTGCATCTGCAACCTTCACAACTGAATTTGGAGCATGTCAAGCCAATTGAATGATATCTTGGGGTTCCCTAATCCAGCATGTATTTTCAAGTATTTTTTTTTCAATAATTTATATAGATTCTTCTTTCCCCACCTATTTCCATTATTTTTAAATCTAAAACTAAAACCTTGTTAGTCTTTCCACCCCACCCCCACTAGAGCTGTACTTTGAATATCCTGTCTTCCATTCTTAATTAGCACTTTTCTTAGACAAATATCACCACCTTCAACACCTCTTTGACCCTTTTGTCTGTGACATCTTTTGATTATCTGCTCATCTCCACAATCACCACACCCTCAACGTCTCTCCCCCGCCCCCCCCCCCCCCCCCCCCACCTTAAACCAGTTTATATTTCTCCCTTCTCCTAACTATGCTTCAGTTCTGCCGAAGGGCCATGAAGGCTCGAAATGTTAACTGATTTCTTCTCCGCCGATGCTGCCAGACCTGCTGAGTTTTTCCAGGTAATTCTGTTTTTGTTTTGTATTTTCAAGTGTTCGATTTGTTTTTGGGAGGTCTGCCTGTCAGTATTTCATTCAGGAAAATAAGTGGATGCATCAGTTAAAATTTTTAAAATGTGCTTTTATGGGCTTCCCAGTGTCCAAATGTCCTGAGCACAACTTCCAACCTAAGCCAGCAAGCAAAGGTAAGTGAAACTACAGACTGAATTTTCCAACAGGCCTCTAGATGTACAGAGACTGATTGCACAGGCCTACATATAAGAGAATTAAGCTTAGCTAATTAAGCTTATATTTTGCTGTTGGTTATTGTTGTATTTGAAAATGGATCGATTTTAAAATTCTCAACCTTGTTTCCAAATCCACCCATGGCCAAGCCAACATCCCTGCACCCATCCAATTCTGGCCTCCGATTGGCACATGCCCAATTTTAATTACTTTACCACTGGCAGCTGTGCCTTCAGCTGCCTGGGCTCTAAGTTTTGGAATTCTTTCCCTAAACCTCTCCATCTCCTTCTCTTCTTCTATGTCACTCCTTGAAATCAATGGCTTTGATCAAGGCCGGGATTTTCCAGTCCCACCAGCAGCAGGCATTGTCGTAGGCAGGATTGACTTTCAGCCGCTCTCCAAATTTTCCCATTCCCACCTAAGGCGATGCCCGCCACCGGTGGGGCCGGAAAATCCCGCCCCAAATTTTTGGTCATTTTTCACATGTACACTGATGATACAAAGCTCTAGCTCACCATCACCTCTCTCAACTCCTCCACTGTCTCTAGATAGTCGTACTGTTTGTCCAACATCCAAAACTGGATGAGCAGAGTTTTCCTGCACTTAAATATTGGGAAGACCGGAATCATTGTTTTCTGTCCCCAGTACAAGCTCCATTCTCTAACCACCAACTCCAACTTACTCCCTGAAAACTATTCTGATGTTAACCAGGCTGTTTGCAACATTGGTGTCGTATTTGATCCCAGGATGAGCTTCTGGCCACATGTGTATGCTAACACCACTATTTCTACCTCTGTAATTTTGCCCAAATCTGTCCTGCCTCAGCTCTTCTGCTGTTGAAATTCTCATCCATTACTTTGTTACCTCTAAATTTGATGATTCCAATCTGGTCTCCCACATTCTACCCTCTGTAAACTTGAGGTCATCCAAAACTCTGCAGCCCATGTCCTCACTCACACCAACTCCTATTCACCCTTCAGCCTGTGCTCATTGACCTACATTGGCTCCAGGTTAAGGAACACCTTGATTTTAGATTTCTCATCCTTGTATTCAAATCCCTCCATGGCCTGGCCCTTCTCTATCTTTGTAACCTCCTCCAGTTCCACAACTCTCTGAGAACATTAGAAACATAAGAGATAGAAACAGGAGTAGGCCTTTTGGCCCCTCGAGCCTGCTCCGCCAATCAATAATACCATGGCTGATCTGCTTGTGTTTCGAATTCCACATTCCCATCTACCCCCCAATAACCTTTGATTCACTTGCCTAACCAGAATCTAACTACCTCTGCCTTAAAAATATTCAGTGACCCCACCCCCACCACCTTCTGAGGCAGAGTTCCAAAGTCACACAATCTGCTGAGAGAAAAAAATTCTCCTCATCCCTGTCCTAAAAGGGCGACCCCTAATTTTAAAACAGTGCCCCCTAGTTCTGGACTCACCCACAAGGGGAAACATCCTTTCCACATCCACATTGTCGAGCCCATTCAGGGCTTTATATACTTGAGTCAAGTCACCCCTCACTCTTCTAAACTCCAGTGGAAACAAGCCCAGTCTGCCCAACCTTTCCTCATAAGACAACCCGCTCATTCCAGGTATCAATCTAGAAAACCTCCTCTGAACTGTCTCCAATTCTAGCCTCTTGTGCATCCCAATTTTCATCACTCTACCATTGGTGGCCATGCCTTTGGCTGCCAAGGCCTAAGCTCTGGAATTCCCTTCCTAAATCTCTCTACCTCTCTTTCACCCCTTCTCCTTAAAACCTGCTTCTTTGCTGAAGCTTTTAGTCATTTGTTATAATATCAACTTAAGTGGTTCAGTGTCAAATTCTGTTTAATGATGCTTCTTTGGAGCACATGAGGATATGTTACAATTTTAAAGGTGAGATATAAATGCATGTTGTTGTTGTTGTCTGTGCCACCATACACTCTACACTCGATAACCCCAATAGTTATGGCAGGCACAGAGGGCCAGGGAGAGCATGAGAATGACCAGGAGACATGTGAGGTCAAGGATGTGGAGGTCCAGCTGAATCCAAAGGCAGGACCTCGTTAGAATTTTTACACCTCCATTTCCCACCAGACAACTGGACAAATTGGAAGGGCGGCCAGATGCCTGGGGGGAAAACCAGTGGCAGCAGGTGGCAGCTTGTGACCCTTGGTGATGTCCATGGTGAGAGGCAGTATTGGGGTAGAGGTTGGACATCAATGATGGCTGGGGTAAGGGGGTGCTCCAACCCCAGTTATGATATGGGGTGGATATCGGTGCTTGGGGGAGGGGAAGTCTGTAATTGCGGCAGTGGGGAGAGAAGCCGCTATTGGCAGGTAGGGGGTGGGTGGGGGGATATGGGAGAGAGGCTAAAGGCTTCCTTGAAGAGCCAAGGTTGGGGGATCACTCTTGTTCTGTCTGGCCCACAAGAAGGGCTATAAAAACCTCTTATTCTCTTGATCCAGCAGCTCTGGTCTTGGGTCTCCCAGACCCTGGGACACCACACAGCAACTGTTAAATGTACAGCAATGTCAGGAGAACAGTCAGTGGCAGGGGCATCAGGTGCAGAGAGGAGGGTGTCACACATTGGGTGCAAAGAAGACATTGGGATATATTGGGTGCGCAGGACTGGGTGGCAGAAACTGGGTGCAGAGATGATTGCAACACACAGTGGGTGCAGAGGGGATTGTGGCACCCACTAGGTGCAGAGTGGAGGGTGTCACACTGGGTGCAGAGGAGAGGATGAAAGACATTAGCTGGGATTTTACGGCCACCTAGGAGTGGTTTAGCAGGTGGGGGGCATAAAATTGGGTGCATGCCTTGGGAGCTGTTCCTAATGTCTATCTGCCTGCCCTCACCACCACTTTAAGGGCCTTCTGCTGCCGCCGTGGGTAAAATCCCGGCATGGGGAGGTGGGCACCAAATGTGCAGCCTGGCTGTTTTCACTGCTTAGGCTGATGGTAGGCAGAGGGGGGTCCCCTGTGCCCATTGGAGGCTCCCAAAGGTCTTACCACTCCCTTGTGTCTCCTCCCACCCCACCTTGTCCACACTGGCCCTTCAGTCCCCTGGCCGGGGCCTGCCAGACTGGCTCGGCTCAAGCTGATTAATGGCCAATGGCCGTTAAATGGCTATGGAGTGAGTTGACAAAGCAGGGGCAGGCTCACCCCCCCAACATTTACACCAAGGAGGGTCAGAAACCCCACCTCCAGCATAAATTCTTGTCCGCTAAGTGTGGAGGAGAGAATGTCACACATTGGGTGCAGGAGTGTGGCACGCACACATTGCAAACAATGCAGGAAGGAGTGGATGACACATTGGCCCCTACATTAACTCCCTCACAATACTTGGAGATGGGGTGGTGGCGGGGGGTTATAAATGAGAAAACAGGGAACACGATTCTAAAGCGTCATGTACATGCCTGTTGCCATTTTCACGGCAGAGAGTTTTGTAACATAGAGAGGCGGGGACAATTCATGAACATATAAGCTCCTGAGAGGGCTTGACAAGGGTGGATGCTGAAAGGATGTTTCCCATGTGGGGGAGTCTAGAAATAGGGGGACACAGCTTAAAAGTTAGAGGTCTCTCGTTTAAGACTGAGATGGAGAGAATATTTTTTCTCTCAGAGAATGGTTGAGCCTGTGGAATTCTGTCCCCCAGAGAGCTGTGGAGGGTGGGTGATTGAATATATTCAAGGCTGCGTTAGACAGACTTTTGATTGATGAGGGAGTCAAGGGTTATGGGAGGGGTGGAGGTAGGCAGGAAAATGGAGTTAAGGTCATAATCAGATCAGCCTTGACCCTATTGAATGGCACTGCATACAAATAGCTGTACAGTATTGCATAAAATTAATGTGTTCATGTGGCACAATTGGTTTGCCCTTACTGAACTGTCAATGTAGAAATGATCTCAGTTACTGTTCAACCGGAAAGGGCAGAATGACTTATGTCCCTGCTCCTAATTAATTCGTGCGTGTGTATCGGAAGCAGGTTCTGTCACAATGCAGCTGGGAAGCTAGTTGAAGCTGAGGATGCTGCTGCTGCTGTTGCTGCTGCTGATGCTGCTAGGGCGGGGTGATGTTGCCGCTCCCTCTTTGTGACATCACATCGTGCTAGGAGACGGGAGAAGCCCGTCTCCCGCTCGCCGCCTGCTATTGGCCAACCTCCCGATAGCGTGAGCTCTGCTCACCCGCACGCCGGGCCCCTGATTGGCCCAGGGCGAGCGGCCAGGGGGGGGGAAGGGGGCGGGGGCAATCACTCCGCTACTTCATTCACATCTTGTTACATCCCCAGCCGGCTCCAGCTGATCCAGCGGGAGAGGGACCAAGGCTCATTCCTGAATCAGTCGGTGCAGCATCGGCAAACTTGCCTTCCTCGCTCGGGGAAAGACATAAAATACAATACAGAGAACATAAAAGTAGGTTACTGCAAATGACTTTCTGCTTTAAAATATTCATCCTGAAGTCACGGGAACAATGGGCCAAATGGCCTGTACCATTTCTATCACCAGCAGGCAGCTTAAATTACATCTTTATTTAAAGATAATAATTGAAAATGGAGAGGATTTTTATTTTAAAGAAGGGTAATTTTGTAATAAATTATACGTGAGAGATTGTTAACTGACTTGGAAGTTCAGGTATATTTTTGCCTTTATATTATTGTTGAGCTGTGAGAGAATTGCATTTCTCATGTCTATTCTGGATTATGTTTCTCTTTTCCTTCCGCAGTGATCAGTCGAGGATAAGCTGAGAGAAGATCAATTTACAGGCTATCTTGAGAGAAAAATCAAAGTGAACATTTTTTTTTGTGGAAGACCTGAGCGAGGGAATGTACCAAGAAATTAGTCAAAACGTAATTTAATTCTATGTTTATGTTGTAGGCTGGCTTTGAGAAAAACGCCGTTTGGACTTTTCTGGAACGCTTGCTGAAGTTCAATTAAATTTGAGGGGGCGAACCTGTTCTAATAAAATGTGGACTTTCCTGGGAATTGCGACTTTCACTTATGTCTATAAGAAATGCGATGACTTACTGAGCGTGAGCTACGCTAACAAGGAGGTGCTCGGGGCATTCCTGATCTTTTTCTCCCTAGGGTTGATCCTGTCCTATCGATACAGATACGGGCAAGGCAACGGCAGAAAGCAACCTTCAAACCTCGGGTTCATCCCCCAGCTCCTCTCAGCCCTGCCCCTGGCAAGCTCTCTCCTCAGCGGGCCCACCGACTCCAGCAATACTGAGCAAGGCAAGGTAGGCACAGAATGACCAGTGGTCGTTATTACAAGGAGAGAGGGACACATTATTATTAATGTGGTTGTGTCACGATGTATCGAACACTACTAAATATGTTGTAAAACTCCGACTATTGCAGCTTTCAATTTAATAATAAATTACTGTACCATACGTCGGTACGGTAAAACATTTTTAAATATTGTTTTGAAACCAAATTTCTCTCAATAATTGTAAAATTGACAGATTGGTTCTACGTGAATGCGTTTCCAATAGTTGGGAAATTAATTTTGGTGTCCACCCTCTGGTGTGATCTTTGAAGACCAAAATGACTTGAACGAATGGTAGTGGATTGGCAAAATTCGACGAACAGTTTAAAAATAGAATAACGTTTGGAATATAAAATCATTAAAAAAACAATAGTGTTCCCCACCCATAATCATAGCAAGTGGGGAATGAGGCTTAGATTATTTATCTAGATATTCTGAAATGTTTTGCGTTGATCTGGCTAAAGATACAAATGCATAAATTAGACTTTCTTATAATGACCAGAATCCTGGCTTTCTTAATCCATAGTAAAACTGGTAACAAACACAGACTCAAACATAATATCTAAATTTACTACTGCCTTATTAATTATCAGTCAGAGGCAGCAGTTGATTAGTAACTGAGATCATTTCTACATTGACAGTTCAGTGTAGAATAAGGGCATGCAGTGGTGCTGAGATAAACATGAACACATTTTTATATGCAATATTGTATATATTTAATTTCATGTTTATGCTGAATTATGACATTGTTTAATACATTTTGTAACACAAACAACTTGCATTTATGTAACTTTTAAAACTAAAATATGCCTCAAAGTGCTTCACAAATAAATAAATGAGGGGAAGTGGGGAGAAAGAAGGAGGTGATTATTTGAATTGTCAGAAAGGTTGGTTAAAGAGATGGGTTTGGAGAAGATTTTTTTAAAAAGGTGTTGAAACAGGTGAAATATTTTAGGGTGAGAGTTCTTGATTATCTGAAGAGAATAAATTTGCAGAGAAAAAGGGGAGGGAGAGAGTGACTAGGCGAGCTGTTCTGGAAGACAGCCAGCAAGGAGAGAATGGGCTGAATGGCTTCATTCTATGCTGTTTCTATTTTGCTATTTTGTGATTCTATCAGCAGAAAGATCTGGTCAACGCTGGAGAGGTGGAGGAAATTGAACCTGACACTAGCTTTTCCAATTTGGAAACTGCTAACAAGGATTTTGACTGTGCTCAAAAACATGGTGGTGAAGCCTTAAAATAATGGGCAGATGAACGATCTACCTGGAAGGGGATAAAGTTTAGATAATGCTCGTGTGGACTGAGATCTGTCCATTAGAATCCATTATGAGGGTGATGAACATCACCGAAGCATTTTGTCATTTTATGCTGTGCACAGCTCATGGGAATGAAAAGATCACAGTGTGGTGTGGAATGTAACAACTGCATATCTTAGTTCACATTTCAATATACACAAAATGGAGTATAGCACAGGCCTGAATGCTTCTTGCATGGTGATGGGAATCAGCAGCATGGTATGCAACAATATATTTCTGTTCATATTCCAGCTTACATGTGTGAAATCGATAGGCTGCAATGCAGAGTTTAACCCAAGCCCCTTCAGCCCCAGCTTTTATGCTGTCACCTCTGAAATCCAAAGAATATTTTAAATATTCGTAAAAAGTTGTCAACATTAAATACTGACTTTTTTTTGTCCTCTTAAATTTCTCTCTTCCTCTTAAGTTGTTCACTAGCGCTGGATAAAAAACAAATAAAGATTTATATTTATGTTCTATCTTTCCAAACATCAGAACCCCACACAGCCAATGAAGTACTTTTGAAGTATAGCTACTGTTGTAGGAAACACGGTGACCAATTTGCGCACAGCAAGTTTCTGCAAATGGCACAACATTAAACCGGATACTGCTTTAGTGATGTTGGTTGAGGGATAATTATTGGTATGGACACCCGGGAGAACTTCCCCTGCTCTTCTTCAGAATTGTGCCATGGGATCTCTTACATCCACCCGAGAGAGCTGATAAAGCCTTGGTTTAACATATCATCCAAAAGACGGCAGGCACCTCTGACAGTGCAGCACTTCCCCAGTATTGTACTGAAGTATCAGCCTAGATTTTTTTTGCACTAAAGTTGCTGGGGTGGAGAATGAACCCATAATCTTCTGGCGCAGAGACCACTGGCTATGGCTGACACTACAAATGTCAGCCCTTTCTACCAGATCTTGCCCAGGCAGCCATTCATTAGGATGTGGGTCTAGAAAATGAGACCCAGCTTATTTAATTATGGAGAGAAATCACAGCTGAACCTCATCCTATCCTCAAGTGATTTGTGTACACTTACACTCACTAGCCGGATAGTGATTAGGAACAATAAGTATAGATTTCGCCTTTCCCTAGCTTCAGGGCACTAAGACATCGCTGTCAGTTCACTTGAGCTCAGTTAATTCAGCGCAGACTGTAGTTTGAGTCTGGGATCTTCCTGCTCCTTAGATTTCAGTTCAACACCGTGCAGTGTATTTATAAATTGAATTGTTGGCGGAGCCCCATTTATTTTTTAAAGGTATCAAAAATAATTAGAATAGAACAGCCAGTTGAAGTAGCAGTGCACAGGGTTGCAGAAAGGCCAGTAAGTTTTTGATCCCCACAGCAATCTGACCTGGACACTGGCATCTACCAAAGAGTGGAAAATGTTCCATATAAACTTAAGAAATATAGCTACAACTAGATACGATACTATTGATGTAGGAAACAGTGTATAAGGGACAACATTGAGTGATGGGATAGCAGATTGTTTTACCAACACACTGTAGTACAAAGCGATAGGCATAACTTATAATTCCCCACTTGGACAGTCTCGAATTTTGGCCATAACTTTGATAGCAATGGTATTGGAGAAGGCATCAGTAACATTTTACTTCATGGGGTATTTCACTATTGTTAGGAAATAGAGATAGCTTAAGTAAGTTATATGTGTATTTGGGTGTGTTAAGAATAAGGTTTTTCTTTAAGTTAGATTTGATTTGCATTTCTGCTTTTGTGTGCTAAGGAAAGGAAAAGTTGAGTTTCAGGTTCACTTTAAAAGGTGCCTGCATTGTAATGAGGTTTTTACAACTCTTGAAGGGAGTAAAGCAAACAAAGTAGAGAAAAAACTGTGCTGCTGCCTAGCAACGGGGGTCCAGCGAGGGAGACAGAGAAGTAAAAAACGGTAGTTTGAGTTCAGTTGGAAGCAGCTGCCAGAGAGACCTGGACAGCAGAGGGACAGATAGCAAGTCCCTAACTGAAGTTGAAGCCAGGATTCCAGAGAGGCTGGATACTGGGAGAGAGAACTGCAGAGAGAATAGATTTCCCAAAAGAACTGGAAGGTCCCAAGGCCAAGGAGTGAGACAGAAAGAAGGGGTCCCAAGATGAGCTTCCAGTCAAAGGAAGAACAGGAGTCTGGAAAGGGTCCTGTTCTGTGGAAGAGAGAAGGCGGCTTCAAGTGTAAAGAGACAAAAGCTGCAGGACGCAGATTTAAAGCAATATAGATGTTCGAGAAGCCGGAAGGTCCAAAAAGACAGCTGAATGTTTGTAGCTCTTTACTATGGGGTTGCGATGCAGTGATGCATTGTTGGCTGAGTCAGAGTGCGTGGAAGAAAGCTTGAATGCACATAGCGATCCAGGGGAGAGGAACATCGGAAGGAGAGTTCGAAACCCTGGAGGTGGACCCTTGTGGAAGGCGTCTGAGAGAAAGCATCGTTTGGGAGAAGATTCCAGAACGGGTTCTTGGAGAGTGGAGATTGGAAACCCTCATGTGAAAGATGGAGTTCAGTGAGACTGGTTGGCTCACTGTGTGACAAGTGTCTGAGGGACGTTGATGAGAGATCCATAGCATCTGTCAATTGGTTTCAGAGTGTGGTGTGTCTGACCACAGGTTGCCTATTGGTTTACATAGACTGCGTACTTATTGTGAACATTAGAGCACAAGATAGCTTTTGTAACTTGTGTTATTCTTACAAATCTGTATATATCCGTAAAGGCATTGTTGTGGGCGAAGGAGTATTGTAATATAGTTAATCTCTTGTTTAATAAATGTTTTATTCTTTTGTTAAAAGTTCATCAGCTGACTCCTGTGACTCTGTTCAGAGTCACATGTATCTAAACAAAAAAAATAGAAGTTAGGATCTATCAAGCCGGGTTCCACCCTGGGATTTGGCTTGTCTAGCACTAACATCAGCTGGGATCATAACACTATGTTAAAGGCACTATATAAATGCAAGTTATTGTCGCAACTTCTGTGAATGGAGCAGTTGTGAAATACTTCACGAGGTTTGTCCTGGAATCCTGCCCTAACTTTGGCGAAATTACAAAAGAAATGGGGTAACTGGCCATTATCAGACTTTATGCCATTTCTCTGGGGTTTCCACCAAGTTTACAGCTAAATGTACAGCAAAAAAAAACCCAGGAATTTCAAGAACAGTACACCAGATTGAAGATTTATTTTTCCTTCTATCTTGGTGCAGCCCAAGAAACGGACGATCAGTTTCTCAGAGTCTGCTCAGACAGAGAACTCTTTCAGCACCAGGATTTCTTCGCAATCCGATCCAGAGATCATCATTGTGGGCTCTGGGGTCCTTGGCTCCGCGATGGCTGCAGTCCTTGCAAGGGATGGAAGGAATGTGACAGTGATCGAGAGAGACTTGAAGGAACCAGACAGAATTGTCGGAGAGTTGTTACAGCCCGGGGGATATCGTGCATTGAAAGAACTTGGTCTTGAAGGTACAAAAAAAAAGGCACTCGGGACTAATGTCACATTAGCATGGAATGGTAATCAGTAATGAAATCCCGGGTGTGGTAGCAAAGTGGTTATGCTGGTGAATGACCAATCCAGAGGTTTAGACTGATAATCCAGAAACATGAGTTCAAATTTCATCTCAGTTGTTGGGGAATTTCAATTCATTAACTAAATAGATCTGGAATAAAAAAGCCAGTATCTGTATTGGTGTCCATGAACCTACTAGATTGTTGTAAAAATAGTTCATTCATGCTACTGAGTGAAGGAAACTTGATGCCCTTCACCTGTATGGTCTATATGTGTCTCCAAACCCACAGCTATGTGGTTGACCATTAAGTCCCCTCTGAAATGGCCCAGTAAGCCATTCAGTTGTATCAAAGACTGCTACAATGGTTCAAGCAGGTGCCTTATCATCACCTTCTCAAGGGCAGTTAGGAATGGGCAATGAATACTGGCCATGGCAATGATGCATGCATCCAGTGAATGAATAAATAAAATAAAACCAAACCCATAGACCATTGAACATTTCACCCTGAAAAGAATAATGCTTTGAACACAATGTTCTTTGCCTCTTTTAAAGTCAACACATTTGAGGTGCTAATAAAATTTTAAGTTAAATAAAATGCTGGAAGTGCAGAGTGGGTTGATCAGCATGTTGGCGGGGTGGGGGGGGGTGGTGGTGGTGGTGCCGGGGAAGTTGGTTAACATTAATTCTTGCAACACGTTAGAAACAAAACATTAACCCATCTTTTTCTTAAATGCTGATTGATCTGCTCTGCGTCTCCGTCTTTTTCTAGCTCTGGGATAGAGATCCACCACCCGCAACTGCCTCCCCCCACCCTCCTGCAAACTCTTACATGACTCTTTACCCTCACTACCACAGCTAGTGTCTTTGGTGGGTGCACACCCTAGAAGTACCCCTGATGGTGTGGGTGGGGGCCATTGCCAGGGAAGCCCACCACAATCTTTGGCAGTGACTGTGACAGAGCTCCTGAGTGGGTGCACCTTAGCACTTAAGTCAACACCTGTCCTCCCTCCACAGCGATCTGGGGCTTTAATATTTATGCAAAAAGATAAAGTAGTTAGACTCTGAAGGACAGGGCAACTAAATAAAAATGTGTGCTCAGTGCATTGCTATCCTACAATCTCTTGGTATTTTCACTTGAAATAACATAAAACAATTTTTAAAAATGTAAATATATTCAGAAAATACAAAGATGTTGAAATATAAGAACTTAAGAAAGCATGCATAAAGAAAACCGGTCAGCCCATACCCCCCCATCATTACACCAGGCTCCCCTACACTGTCACAGATTTGACCTAACTCAATCCAAGACTCCGGAGAAAGGTGATTGAAACATCAAAAAACAACAGATTCCATCTACTCGTGTTATATGATGAATAACTTTGGCGAATGTTCCATTAACTAAACAGTGCCTGAATCAGTACCTTGTATCTTCAATCCATTGCCTGCCACAGTTGATGTCACACACAAATCTACAAAAGGTCTAACCTCCCTTGAGACATGACCATCTTGAATCTATGTCCTCCAGTTCCAAAAGTGCAATTTTAACCAAAAAAAACCTATGTTGTCTCTTGTGACTGCACCATTTTAACAACTTGAATCATGCTGCTTCTCAATTCTCCTCTCTCCTGTAGAAAAGTAAATGGTTTCTTCAGCTTACCTATACAAAAGTTTTAAGTTTTGTAATTATCCTAGCCCTTCTCCCTTCTAACGCTCTACACCTTCTGTACATTGATCCACTTTCTCCTCGGCAAGGTACGGTTGAAGGTCTCGATGCCCACATCGTAAATGGTTACGTCATACATGACATGGAAAGCAAGACAGAGGTGGAAATCCCTTATCCTCTGGATGAAAACAGTCAAGTGCAATATGGGACAGCGTTTCACCATGGACGTTTCATCATGGGTCTCAGAAATGCAGCCAGGGCAGAACCCAAGTAAGTGTTCCTTGTCTACCCATCATTCGTATAGAATGTCCACAAATTTTGTTCTGTTGATCATTAAGACAACCAGATTTAAAAAAAAACATACTCTATAAACTGAGCTTTGAGCATGCCATTACAACACCCATGACTGGATACAATATTAAGCAGTAACTGAGAAATCCTGAAGTTGATCTGTAGCAACTTCAACATTTTACGCAGCTTAATGTAGGAATATAATGATTCTAATTTATCTTGGTGAAGCTTGGTTAAAGCAGAAGAATAAGCTAATTTCTCCATTCTTGTTCTAGTGTAAGATTCATCGAAGGAACAGTGTTACACTTACTGGAAGAAAATGGTGAAGTTACAGGAGTTCAGTACAAAGAAAAGGAAAGTGGAGATATAAAGGTTTGTAAGCTCTTCATCTGAAGCGACACTGCACAGTTAAGCCTGCAGCCTGGAAGTGTACGATACCATGTAGTGGGCAGAAGTGCTAAACACAGGAGCCACATAATTTGTTTTTCCAGTTCTAGAGAAGAATGCTAATTCAATGGAGTAGAAAGTGGTGTGCATTGCATCTGCTTTTTTTTTTGGGCGCCATATTGGGCGCAATGCTGACAAATTTAGTAATGCGATGGCTCACGTCAATCTGCGCACATGCTCAGGATACTGCTAAATTCGTGAGACTCATTTTAAGAAATATTGCCAGTTGGTTGAAATCAGGCCTGTTCAAGTTGCTTTGGTTGCCAGTGAAAGCTACGTCCTCTGGAGCCAGAAGGAGCAGAGGTGCTCCCCTTACGCTGAAGTTGTCACAAGTCCCACCACCCTGCCCCACCCCCGGTTGCTTGCACCTGTGGAGGCACAACAGGCACTGGCAACTGCAGCACAAAACCGTAATGAGGGCCAATTTTGGACTGGCCTTGGGCAGTGCTGGAGCTGAGCCTGAAAATAAATTTCTACCTCAAGTAGACCAGATCCGCAGACTCAGCGGGCATAAGTTTACTTAATTGACCCGCAGGATTCCCCAACATGCTGTGGAGCTTCTGACTTCAGCGATGGCTTCCCCGCCCAGTGGCCCAGCCTGACTGACTGAAGGCTGGGCCTCCACAGTCAGGGAGTCAGTCACTGACGGCCATAGTAGTAGGTATGTCCGTGCCGGGGATGGTGGGGAGGAAGAGTTGACTGCGGGCTATTCGGGGTGAGGGGTGTTTGACTAGGGTGGGCACAAGGGCGGTCGATGGGTGGGCTGCTGAACTGGAAGGGAAGGTCAGCATCTAGTGATGCTGGGGAGATTAGATGCCTGAGACAGAAGGGGTTGGGAGGTGTGAGGGGAGAGGGTGGTTAGGTAGCCTCAGTGGTTATTGGGGACGGGAGTGTGAGAAATTGGATGCTTCAGGTTGGTGTGTGCGGGTGGGTGCAAGAATGGTGAAATTGGGGCCTGGATTGGGGGAATCGAAGGCTTTGGAGGTGCGGGTGGAGAGGTGGGAAACCCAAGTCCTTGGTGGGGTGGAGGGATCGGGGCCTGGTGATGGTAGGGGGATTGAGTCCTGATGATGGGTGGGGTTGAGGTCTGGCGATTGGGTAATTGGGGCTTGGTGATGTCTGGAAGCGTGGCCTGGTGGTGGAGGGATCACGGCCTGGCAGGAGGCCTCGGAGAGAAGATCATTGGAGGGCGGGTGATCATGAAGGATCCTCAAGCGAGCATCTGGATCCAAGTAGTGGGTGGGAAGCCACTTACTTTCTGAATCCACCAAGCCCTCGCCTTGAGGAAGCTGCCAGGTTCTTCAACGCTTGGGGGAAACCCAACCAACAGCTTTAAAAGTTTAAAATCTGCATGACAATGAGGCTCGCAGCCTCATTATCATATTTAACGTTCCAACCCTCCTCCTTGGATTGGGTTGGTTGTTCACCCAACTTCCAGCCTCAGTTAAAACTGCAAATGGGTGAGTTTGGGTCCGGAAACAGATTTTCCAGCTTTAACCTCTGGCCCAATGCAACCCCACCCTTTTTTAAGTTAAAATTCTGCCCAGTTAGTCAGTTTGTTCTGAACTGGTTTCGAATCTACTTTAAGTGGTAAGTATTATATTGAAATATAATCAATGAGCTGAGCATCTGTGGAGAAAGAAACAGAGTTACCCTTTCTGTCTGATGGCCTTTCACTGAAAGTAGTATTCTGAGTTGTTAATGGTGTATGAAATATGTGCTGAGTTAAATCCCTGATTGATAGATTGAAACATTTAATTTCAAGAAAAAACCTTTGATGCTGATCAAACACTTTGGAACGTCAATCAAGGAATTACCTCAAGCAGTCTGGAATGCAGTTAAGCATTTCCATCTATCTGATTTTAACTTTCCTGCAGCTGATACAGACCCAAGAAACAGCACTGAAAGGTCTTGATGTAAATGTATCTCTACAATATGCTACATATTCTCTTCAGCTGTGGATAAACTGCATAAATCTCACTCGAGCACACAATTGCAAAGGATGAGACCGCTTAAGATGTTCTTGCCTTGTGCATAATCCACGGCCCAAGCACAACGTTTAAATACAAAATTCTGATTGCGGTATTAAATGACTTCTGGATTATCCATTCGAAAAGGAAATATACATATATTTACATCTGGCTAGTTCAAAATGTAGAAACGAGCTCCCCTTATATTTTAATGACTGAATGAAGCTCATGATGTGAGACTCATTCATTCAAGCCAGGAAGACCTCAGATTCGATTCCTGATGGGCCCTGGATTTGCATAGAGCTTCAGTGTGGTGCAAAAAGTATAGTAAGGCTGTAGACCTGAAACATGGCATCTCACTCTGTTAGTAGCTTCACACATTGAAACATAACCAACCTAAAGTATTCTTTTAATCGCAGGAACTCCATTGCCCACTGACTGTGGTAGCTGACGGGCACTTCTCTAAGTTCAGGAAAAGCTTGGTGAAGAGCAAAGTCGATGTTTCATCACATTTTGTTGGGTGCATTATGAAGGTAAGCCTATTCAAACATACATTGTAGTGTATTTTTTTTTGCATACCATGACCTCCCAATTAAAAAATAATCTAGCTTGAATTATTTATAGTTTAGTAAAAGAACTGCTGTAAAATTGCTCCTCAGTGTCCTCCCTAGGTTCAGTGGAAGATCAGTGCAAACTGGAGAAATTATATATAAGAAGCCATTTCTCCAATCATCCATCAAAGGCAAAGCCTGGAGCTTTGACTCTTCATCCCCTTGGAAGATTCACATTTTTAAACATAACTAGCCAGCAATATTTTGGCTAATCCTCCAAGTTTCTGACCAGGAACATCACATCCCAAATTCTGACCAGTGACAGGGGTGGGTGAGTTTTCTGTCTGCCCATCACTTCCACAGCCGGCTTTAGGGTCAAGGCAAGGTGTATTTTCTGGCTTCCCTTGGAATTCCATCATCTTTCGATCCAGCTGGGTGCAGACATGGGTTCAGCGCTGAGCCTTGCAATGCAGAAGGAATCAGCCACCTCCACATGCAGGCTGTAGTTTCCCTTGGGCAAATAGAAAATAATAATGACCTTCAGCCTGACAAGGGCCTCTGGCTTCCTGAATTGGAATGACAAGGTGTCGCCCCCACCATTTTCTGCCAGATGCTCGGGTGGTTATCTCTGTTGCATCTCCTTGGACATGGGCCGCCTGTCTCAAACAGTAAAATGACCGCGGGTGAGATTTTTATCTTCGCTGCATGGCCTTGCGTGTGGCATCACTGGAGTGTAGAACTGATAATCTGGCAGAGAGCTTTGAATGCTTCATGCAGAAGGTCTCTTCTATTCATTTCAATGGATGGAAAATCAGGCAAGTTCTGCCAAAGAGACAGGACCTTGCTCATCAGATTTTCTTGTGGCATTCCGCCCAGATGGTAAAGAAAAAAAACCTACCCTTCATCTCCAACAGGCTGAAGGATCTGCAGCCACAAGTCCCACCCTGCTGTATCCCGATGGCAAAGGAATCCAAGAAATCTCACATCGATTTTGTTATTCCTCTGAAGATCATTTAGTTTTTTGAAACAGCATTGACTGCAAATTGGATCATGGCAGGTACTGGGTTATTCAATCTGCTAACGCAGAGAAACCAATCAAATTTAGTGAGGAGACAAAATTAATACGAAACTAAAGTACAAAGTTCGTTGCTATACCTCTCCTGGTGTGAAATCACACCCCACGTATTGCTGTGGGAATTACCTACAACAATGTCGTTAGGATTTAATTTAAACAAGAGATACTTAACTAATGTTTAGAATCTTGAATGGCTGTATTCAATTGACTGTGCTTGCCTATTGACAACAAAATTGTTGTTGGAATAAATAGTGTTTGTTAAGTTATTTTCTAATAGCTGCATTCAACTGTAAGGAGGCTCATGTATTAAAGTCAATGATAACCCCTTGCAGCTGTTTAATTTTCTTAAAAGGTACAGATGACGAAATAAAACATCCAATTCCACTATCAATGGTACTCTTTAAAAATGAACTAATTTCAAGGGAAAATAATGCTGAAATAAAAATAACTACTATTTGATGTCTGTGTTTGTGATTGTAGGACTCTCCTCAATTCAAACCGAACCATGCAGAACTTGTTCTTACGAACCCTAGTCCTATTCTTATCTATCAAATTTCATCTAATGAAACACGAGTATTAGTGGACATCAGAGGGGAAATGCCAAGACATCTTAAAGACTTCATGATCGAGAAAATCTATCCACAGCTTCCAGGTACAAATGCATGTCTTTTTCCTTCTGAGAGTTTGAATCTTTTGATTTTCCCCCCGGTGCTCCTGGCCTCCTTAGGCCTTACGTTACCCATGACTGAGGGTGTGAATTGGTGACTCCATCCCAGGCCTCTATCACCACCAGGATATCCTAGGGCTATCAAAACAGAATAGGGGAATTCTACCAAAATCTCACGTTTAACAGCAAACTTGACCATTGGGAGCGCTTAGCAGGAAGTTAGCATGCCCTCCACACAATTGTACCTCCTCCATAAAGTGAATGCATAGAAAATTATGGAGAGCGTGCATCCAAATTCCTGATACAGAGAAAGAGTCTGCATTTATATAGCCCCTTACACAATCTCTGGACATCACAACGTTTTTCACAGCCGACGAAGTGCTTTTGAATTATTGTCACTGTTGGAAAGGAAAGTGTGCTCCAAGTGGATAAGGCCCTCAACGTGCAATGTCAGAAAATTACCCCAATAAGCCAGCTTCAAATTTCATTAAATTTTCTTCAAAACCTTACATATAAACAGTGCCATGTACTTGATAGTGTGGTTATGTTTTATCTTAATTTACCAATGCTTCTGTT